>NC_137905.1:33439773-33826096 GCF_963455335.1 Martes martes
GGACACACAAAGGGAGATTTAACTCAATAAGATTGTTTTTCTTTTTTTTTTTTAAAGTAAGAAACTTATATAACATAACTTATATAACTCATATAACTCTTATATAAAATTATATAATTTTAAAAATACTATATACATAAAAAAAGACTAAACCAAATATGCCAGCAATTAACTCCAGATGGTGGAAATATATCTATTTGTTCTTTTCCTTTTTTAAAAAACTTTCATATTTTTTCAAATTTCAAAAATAAAAAAATATGTAATTTAAAAATCAATAGAATCGTAACCTATACTTTTCAGCAGAATCTGCAGTGTTACACTCTACCACTTGTCATTAGCTCTCCTCTATTATTACTATTTTTTTTTTTTTAACAAACTTTGGCTCTTAAATAAGGACAAATTAGGATCAGAACACTCTGATCCTAAATTTCTTTCAACAAAAGGGAACATGATGTGTTTGGACATTTTTTTTGCTTCTTTGAGAGAGTTTTGACATCAGAAAGGTATATGTTTCATTAAATCATGGGTGACACTTTGGAAAATGAGCTCATGGGCTGCAGCATTTCATGGAATTCCACAAAGATGTCCCATCTTAGGATTTAAATCACAGTTGCAACAGAGCGTTGAATAACTCTTTGCCACTCTGCCAGTCAAAACTGACATGTGCTATAGTATAGTTGTTCAGAGCTGAGCTGTCCAGGACAGTAAGGAAAGGCTCTTATTTAAATTGAAATTAAAATTAATTGAAAGTAAATAAAATTTAAAAATACCGTTCCTCACACGCACTCACTACATTTCAGGTGCTTATGCGGCTAGAGGCTACCTTATTGGACTGTTCAGATATGGAACATGTCCTTCATTGCAGAAAGTTCTATAGGACAGCACTAATATAGAGCATGGGTTCCAGATTTCCCGATTCTACTACTTATGAACTACCTGGCCATAAGCCAATTTCTTTTTTTTTTTTTTTAAAGATTTTATTTATTTAATTGACAGACAGAGATCACAAGTAGGCAGAGAGGCAGGCAGAGAGAGAGGAAGGGAAGCAGGCTCCCCGCTGAGCAGAGAGCCCGATGTGGGGCTCGATCCCAGGACCCTGGGATCATGACCTGAGCCGAAGGAAGAGGCTTTAACCCACTGAGCCACCCAGGCGCCCCCATAAGCCATTTCTTGATCTATTTTACCTCTGCCTCACTTGTAAAGTGAGGAGAAACATAACACCCTCTTCACAGGCTTGTTGTAAGGATTAAATGCAGAGTTTATATTAACATAATCTTCATATAAATAGAAGTTATTATTTTCTTTCAGCTGTCTTTCTGATGGTAGGAAAATGCCACATGGGTCTTGTCATGTATCACTTCCAGAGCATCAGGACATGGCAGAGGAAAAGCAATGTTCTGGTCAGATGGAGAAGATCTTTATTCATCTTTGGGCTCAACAGTCAGCGTGGCTCTGAATGTTTTCCTAACACTGGGACATAGTTTGATAACCTTTTCTGCTGTAACTCAAAAAAATTTTCATTCATTCATTCATTCATTCACTCAACAAACATTTATTGAGTTCCTTTTATATGTCTGACACTGTTCTTGGCATTGGGCTGTATCAGTGAACAAAATGGATAAGGATGCCTACCCTCGTAGAACGTATATTCTAGTGTAAAACATAAGCAATAAGCATGATATATAAATTGATTATACAACATGATAGAAGGTTAAAAAAAGGTACTATGGAAAAAATAGAGGAGCTACAGGAAATCTGAAGTTGGGGTCAGGTTATAACTTTTAAGGGGGGAGGGTAGGGCTCACCTAGAAGGTGTCATCTGAGCCACTACCTAAAGGAGGTGAGAGAGTGGGCACTACAGATATTAGAAGGAGTAACAATAGCATGCCAGGCAGAGGTAAGAGCTGGTGCAAGGGCCCTGAGGTGGGAGCACAGCAGAGGCTGGGGTGGAGCAAGTGAGGGGGAAAGGGGTGGGAGAAAGCTCAGAGCTGGGTGATGAGAAGGAGGTTCGCTGGCCATTGCGAGGACCTGGGCTTCCACTCGGACTGAGATGGGATCCTCTGGATGGTTCTGAGCTTGTTCTGAAGGCTCATGATGACAACTGTATTGAGAACAGACCACAGGGGTGAAGGGTGGCAGTGGGGACAAAGTGAGGAGGTCCCTGAAAGAACCTCTGCAGCAGGGGATGGTCTTTGGGTCATGGTAGTAGCAGTGGAGGTGGTAGGAAGTGGTCAGATTTGGGATTTTGAAATTACATTCCAACAGATTAGATGTGGCATGTGAGCAAGAGTAGTGAGAATCTGTTGCAGTCTGTATAGAACTTGTGTACTGGCCTTATTTGATACTTTGAACCAAAAGCCCAATCCCAAGACTTGTATTTGTTACTAGGAGGTAACTGCCAAGAGACAGTAAGTGCAAACACCAGTGGGGGAGAAGAGTGTTTATTGCCTGCTCCTGCTTATCTGAAAAGAGGGAGGAATACACATATGCAGGCATTTCCTCATATTAAAAAAGTGAAAGGATAAATCATACTTTTAAATGGTTATTTATAGGGAGAGAGGGGGAAGAAAGCGCAGGGAAGCTAGACTCTAAATATACTTAATTTTGTAGATTTGACTTTGCAACCATGTAAATATTTTTATAATTATAAAATAAAATTACAAAATTATTAGAAGTTTAAAGCAAAATAAAACAAATAACCATGTATATAGTTGGGAGGACAGTGACACAGATAAAGACTATTCTAAGTGACTCTAAAACATAATAATTTATGTCTCTGGTGGGATATACCCTAGAGAAAAAGAGAAAAAAACTTAGCTGTTTTCATTAATCATACTGTTGATAGTAGTTTTTGTATAATTACTCTGAGGCTGATTGTGTGTAGTGTGGGACGTAGCAAATTAGTAATTACATCAGGGTTATTCAGAACTGGGATTTTTGGCATGAAGGGAGACACTTCATGGTTGTAAGATCCATAAAGTAAAGTAAAAACACTTACTGGGGCACCTGGGTCACTCCGTTGGCTAAGTACCTGACCCTTCATTTCAGCTCAAGTCCTTATCTCAAGGTCATGAGATTGAACCCCATATTGGGCTCCAAGCTAGGAGTTGAGACAGAGATTCTGTTTCTCCCTCTCCCCCTGCTCATCCTCCTCTGCTCATGCATGTACATACACTCTCTGAAACACAAAACAAAAAAAACTCACTGTTGTCTTGAATTTGAATTGGATATATCAGAATGGATTCATCACTTTAAAAACAAAACAAAACAAAACAACCAACCCACACATTTTCTACCTTTGTCCACTGCAAACAGTAACCAAAACAGAAGCAATGACCTTCTATCCAGAAGCTTCTACCCACTTACTATCCAGATTTTGTGGTCTCCAAACAACACTCTCCATTGAAAGGAGCTTAAGAGAATTAGCTGCTTCCATATCTGGGGCGGAATATATATATAAGATGAGCCTGGAACATACCAGAAAGCAAAGAAGCTATCAAAGAGAATCAGTACCATGTCTAAAGAATTCCAGAGCCTACTTGAAAATCCACTGGGCAAAGACAGAACAATTTAAACATCAATAAATACAATAATTTCAATTGAAGTTATATATTTAAAATAATACGCAAAACATATCTAACACAAAGACTCTTAATAATATTCACAATTATTTTATACTATTATTTTATAATAGTAACCAACACAAATGTTCATTGGTTACCTTTGGAAGACGCAAGGGAAATAACTCATTATCTTGACAACTGGTATGTAAAAGAAAGAATAAAGGACCTATCCTACCTTTCCTATATGAATTATGCTCCAAGGAAACCAAATGAGTAAAGAGGGATTTTTTCTTTAGAGAACATTTCAGTTAATAAAAGAAGAAACAACAGAATTAGAATATTGCCATTTTTGTAGTCCTAATAAATGAAAAAATATAAGCAATAATTGTCAATGGCTGTTAACATCACAAAAACAGGGATTGTAAGACCTTGCAAACTTCCTGATGAAGGTATAAAACACCGCCTGTGAAATAGTCTTGCTACCCACCCCCTCCCAGAGGCAACAGCAACACCACTCCTGTATCTGATGAAGTCAATTCATGGAAATAGAGGAGACAGAGGAACAAATGGACAACACCAAGAGGGTGCAGTGGACCCTGCCCCTGTTGGGCAAACACCCAGATTTCCTTGGCAACAATGCAACAGCCACCAAACTGGAAAAATAAAAAAAAGGATGGTGGAGGATTAAAGAGACATAGCAAATGAATTCAGTACTGGGCTAACTTAGATCCCAGCCCAAACAAACCTATAGCAATAAGAAATAAGATACCTGCTTCTGAAAAAAAAGACAATCAGGAAAAAGTGAACACTAAATGTATATCCAATGATATAAAGACACTATTAATTTTCTGTTGTATTCTTTTCCTGGTAATGTTTGTTAGGAGTGATAATGTTATAGAGGCACAGGCTAGAATAGTTACAGAGGAAATGATAAGATGCCCTGGGTTTACTTCAAAATAATTCACGGTGTGCTCGGGGTGCTAGGAAGTGGGGAGGAGGATGGGGATAGGGATATAAGGGAATAAAATTGAGACTGGGACCAGAGTTAAAATTTACTGAATTTGGGTGATCAGCATGTGAGTATTTTTTCCTTATAATTTTGCTTGTAGCTGCCTCCTCTGATAAGAGGGTATAGCCCTCTGGAGTCCTCCCTTCTCATTCCCATATTCACTCTATCAGCAATACCAAAAACCCTACATGAGGAGTATATTTGAGGCCTCCTTCATTCCATTCTCCCAGCTACCACCCTAATTTCAACCACCACCACCTCTCAGCTGGTCCATGTCGACTTTCTCTAAGCGGATTTCATGTCCCATTCTACAAAGTAAGTATAGAGAAAGTAACTGTGTTTATACATTTGGCTGGGGCTTCACACCAGTGTTGACAAGAGTGGGATTTAATGGTGAGGAGAAGTTTACCAGACAAGACGGGGAGGGTATTCCCAGGGAACAGCGTGTGCAAAAGTATGAGGGTCTCCATCAGCCCCACTGGTGTGGGGATACTGAGCAGCTCAGTGTGACTGCAGACAAGCAGCAAGGACACATAAGCCTGGAAATGACAGAAGACAAGGGATGAGTTACAAAAGGTCCTGGATACCAGATCATGTTTTGCTGTCAACCCAAGGGTGATAGCTGTCACGGAGGAATTTGCTACAGAAAGTGACATGATAAGATTTCCAAGTTCAAGAGAGAACTCTGGGGGCAATGCAGAGAAAGATGGGCTGGAGGCGCCTGAATTTTGGACTGAAGGGTCAGTGACGAGGCCACTGGAACCCTCCAGGGCCAGAGATAACAGGTGACTGAACTAGAAAGTGGAGTGGGAGGGAGGACAAGGCATGTGGAGGACGAATCAGTAGACTGAGTGGTAAGTGAGCGGGAAGCCTAGGTCCTGCATTCAAAGAGAGGACTGGGGCTCTTTGGGGACAGGGTAGGGGGGCACAATACGTTAAATATTGCCTATGCTGGTTTTGAACTGCACATGTAAGTATTACATATGTTCACTGGTGGGAAAGCCAGGCTGAGGCATCCAGCAGCCAGCTGGATATTTGCGGCAGGCTGAGTAAGAGGATCTGCATGACAAAAATTTACTTTTCTACACAACATGAAGCCCAAAGGAAAGTATTAAAAGAAAATGATTTTTATCAAATTCCACGGCAACATAGCAACAGCATAAAAAGCCATTATAGGTAGTAAATGTGGAAAGTCCCTGAATCATTTTAGAAGTAAGCAGTCCAAACTGGCTTTCAACAATCTTTCACCTTCCTTCCCTTCTTCCTTACTCAGTTTCTTTCTGTTCCCTCCTTTTCCTTCTTTCCTTCCTTTGATCCTTCCATCTTTTTAAAAATAAATATATATGAAGAGTTTATCATATGCTAGATGTGTCCTAGGGTTACATGATGAATTAAAATGGACTGGGTACCTGGCCTCACAGACTTTATGGCCTAGTGGAGAAGACAGACATTAAGCAAATGCTCACACAAATAACTGTTTAATTACCAACTGTGTTAATTCCTAAGGAGGGATGCATGGCAAAGAGATCCACATACAAGGTGCCACAGTGAAGTCTTCACTCAGGAGGTGTCAATTTCACTGAGATCTGAATGACAAAGAGATTTTACTGAGTGAAGGGGACTGGAGGAACCTTCCAGGCAGAGGCTCAGCATGTGCAAAGCCCCTCGGGTTGGGGAGAGCATGGAGGGACTGGAGGTCAGAGATGAAGGAGAGCAGGAGTGAGAAGAGGCTGGAGAGGCAAGTGGGGGCAGGCTACAGTAAGAATGTTGTTCCCCTTGAATGGTAAATGGGGAGCTATTGAAGAATTTGAAGTAGGGAGTGATATGAACATATCTGCCTTTTAGAAATACAACTCTGAACTGATGAAAGGGCTTTAGAAGAGATGAGGGAAAATCACGAGAACAGACAAGGGGAAGCCATGAGACCGGCTGAGGGGAAGCTGTGAGACAGGACCAGGGGAAGCCAGGGGAAGCCAGGGGAAGCTAGGGGAACACTACAGCTACTGTAGTGTTCTAGGAGCAGGATGATGGTGGCTGGATAAAGATGTGGTCATGAAGTCATAAAGTAGTGGATGGATTCTAGAGATGTTTTCAGGAGGTAAAATCTATAGGATTTATAGGTGGTGAATAAGCTATGGGTGATGAAGGAGATGTCAGCCAATGGTGGGCATTCTTCTTCACCCAGTGTTGGTATTTTGCTATAGTTGTAAATAAAAGACAGAGATTAGGAATCTTGTAAGAAGACTACGAATGGGAAGGGTGAAGGAACTCACGGTGTCAGTCTGGAAGAACTTCCGTGTCCTCTAAGAACTCAGAATCTGCTAAGATGAGCCGAGCACCTAAGTACCAAGTGGTCTACAGTGCTCGGGCTCAGATGAGTAGATCAGAGATACCGTAAGAGACCACATGACCTAGAAGTCCAAAGAAGAGAAGGGCCAGTGTGGGCCGGGTGAGCAAGTGCCTCCCGCAGGGTAAGGCTCAGGAGCAGCTTTCAACATCCTTGTTAGCGGATCCCTCAAATGCATGTAAAAGACTTAGTGTGTCTGGTGTAAGTCTGAAAATAAGCATTTCTTATACTTACATCAAATAAAAACCATACTTACTGCGTAGACATCTCTTTTCAACAAAAGTGTTCATTCATATTTTGCTCTTGGCAAGTAAACACTCTTGGCATTTCATACCTACAAATGCTAAAAATCATACCTAGAAATGCAAAATATTCATTAGTAGTAGAGTTTTTTCACCCCTAATTTTTTGAAAATAATGAAGCAATGGGGTGCCTGGGTGGCTCAGCGGGTTAAGCATCTGCCTTCGGCTCAGGTCATGATCTCGGGGTCCTGGGATCGAGCCCTGCATCGGGCTCTCTGCTCAGTGAGGAGCCTGCTTCACCTTCTCCCTCTGCCTGCCTCTCTGCCTGCTTGTGATCTCTCTGTCTGTGTCAAATAAACAAATAAAATCTTAAAAAAAAAAAGAAAAGAATGAAGCAAATCCCTACTTTGATAGGAAAGTGGCAAATCGGAAAGGTACAATTAGCAGTTAAAATAAATAAATGGATGGAAGGAGCTCAGGAACCCCATGCAGGTGGCTGTCATGGACACGACCCAGGTTTGCAGCTTTGCAAATGGTTCTTGTTCTCACAAAGTGTGATGTAGCATGATGTGCTCTCTGTATAAGACCGCCTGGACCTTGGAAGAGCAGTGCAGGAAACACCATTTCAAGATCCCATCCTCAACAACCCATAAGGACACAGCTTATAATAATGGGCTAGGAAAAAAAAAATCTTCCTTTTTCTGTCATACTGTCAATGTTGGTAGGGGGTAGGAGTGAACAAGGGATGGAGAAAGACGTGAACACAGAGTAAGGGTGACTTCTACTCTTTGTCCTGTGTATTTCTCTATCATTTGCATTTTATTTTTATTAAAGATTTTATTTACTTATTTGAGAGAGAGAGAGACCGAGAGCGAGCATGAGCTGAGGGAGAGGGAGAGAGAGAAACAGTCTCCCCACTGAGCAAGGAGCCCAATGCAGGGTTTGATTCCAGGACCCCAAGATCCTAACCCAAGCTGAAGGCAGATGCTTAACCAACTGAGCCACCCAGGCATCCATCTATCTTTTGCATTTTAAAAATAAGATCTCAATTAATGTAGTTTTTTAAAAGTAAAAAATGAATATTTTTCTCTTACCTAAGTATCTCATGATATACCCCCATTCCTCTAATTGAGACTTCGGCATAATGGAAAACCATTGATTTCCATATTTTGCAAAGGATCCCATAATATACTTGAAAACAATGATAAAGGTTTCCCCCACAGTATTCTTTTCCAGAGTAAATAGCCAATAATTGGTTGTTTTTGCACAAGCTACCATATACTTTGAAAGCATTGAGGGTTACATTGCATGAATCTTTGTGGGGGCTTATAACTGGTAATGCCCTGGGGCATTTTAATGACAATTCTTATACCCACTTTCTTTAGAAGGCTAGATATTAATGAGGCAAAGGCAGAGATGAGCAGCAGGGAATCTCATGTACTGAGAAATTACATATATAGGATATCTGCATGGAAATCTGGAAAGGGAGAATCATGATATGTGTGCACAGGTCACATGTCCCACTCTTTTCTCCCATGTCTGTGAAGGAAAAAAAAAATGAACTGGTTGGCATTCACTAATCTTTAATGGTACAGATTGTTGAAGCATACAATAGAGCATTCTAAACAGCAAACAGGAGGAAAACAGAATCTTGTTAAACTCCATAGGAGAAGGACTCTGTAAGATCATCTATCTTGTAGGCTGCAGTACTAAAAATGTAAAGTGACCTCCCAAAGGAGATACTGAATAAAACGAAAAGAAAAAATGTTGGTGACATATTGATTAAACCTCGTGTGCTGCATATCTTTATTTGCTCCTCCAAGTCCACCCCCATCCTTCTCCACCATGCTCTGCTCCACCAGACTGACAAGTATGCACAGCTGGAATGGGCTCCCCATTCTCTGGCCTCCCACTGCGGCCAATGGGAGCCTTGGCAGAGGTTCAGAGGAAAGGAAGGGGAAGAGTCAGGGCATTTACAACTCTTGTTCTCTCCCTGAAGGGCTGCCGAGAGCTGGCTCGGTCTCTTTTGCATGGTCTAGGCTCCCATCAAGAGACACACACTCGCACCCTCTAACTATCTCTCCCCCACCACCTCTAGTAACTGCTCCTTCCCCTTGTCTCTTTAGACCTAGGGTGGTAACAGCTCTTGTTATTAGTCCTAGAATACTACACTGCCCCTTATGGTTTCCCTATAACCTGCCCATCCTTTGTCTTTTTTTTTTTTTAAATAAACATATAATGTATTATTAGCCCCAGGGGTACAGTCTGTGAATCGCCAGGTTTACACACTCACAGCACTCACCATAGCACGTACCCTCCCCAATGTCCATAACCCCACCACCCTCTGCTTACCCCCCTCCCCCCGGCCCCCCTCAGTTTGCTTTGTGACATTAATAGTCTCTTATGGTTTGTCTCCCTCCTGATCCCATCTTGCTTCATTTATTCTTTTCCTACCCCCAACTCCCCCCCCCACAATTGCATCTCCACTTCCTCATATCAGGGAGATCATATGATAGTTGTCTTTCTCCGATTGACTTATTTCACTAAGCATAATACTCTCTAGTTCTATTCACGTCGTCGCAAATCTGCCCATCCTTGGTAAATACCCCCTTTACTTAATTTTTCTCCAATCCTCCATTTTAAGCATGCCAATTTTTTTTTTTAATGCTAAGACTCAGAATATGCTATCAAAGGAAGCTCTTAGTCAGGTCCTTGGTGTCCTGAAAGAAAGTTCTAATAACACCTGTCATTCTTTTTGCACTTTCCTTAAGCCCACATCCTTCCTGGCATCTGAGCTGTCTGGTATTTCCCTACCTCATGGTTCTTGATGGGTGACAGAAACCAACCCCCCTGGAAGCCCATGCTCACTCTCCCAGACTCCCCTGCTCAGATATGTGGTCCAGGCTCAACCAACTGGATGGAGTTTGACTCCTGACATGACATGGGACAAGCAGGGACTGCAGAGAATCCATTTTGGCTGCAGCAGCAGCAGAACTGGGAGCTCCAACAGTTTCCAGAGGGAGCAGCGGAGTCTAGTGTCAGGCTTGGGGTGGTGCAGGTGGTGCGTCTGGTAGAAGCTGCACCCAGCAGCAGCGGCCATATGGCTCCCTGCAGGGATTTTCTGTACTGCTCCACTAATGGATTCCACCCCCCCCCCCACATCTGTCTCTGTGGACCTTCCAGAAGGCCTGTGAGTAACCCAACAGCCTTCAATTCATTTTTCTTTCTTTTTTTTTTTTTAAAGATTTTATTTATTTATTTGACAGAGAGAGATCACAAGTAGGCAGAGAGGCAGGCAGAGACAGAGGGGGAAGCAGGCTCCCCGATGAGCAGAGAGCCTGATGTGGGGCTCGATCCCAGAACCCCGAGATCATCACCTGAGCCGAAGGCAGAGGCTTTAACCCACTGAGCCACCCAGGTGCCCCAATTCATTTCTTTCTTGCTTGAATGAGTCAGAGTTGTTTATATGGCTTGAAACTAAGAACTCCTCCTGCAAAAAAAAAAAAAAAAAAAAGCCAAATCTTTTTGACCTAAAGATTTTGGCATCCTAAAAATTCTATCTCATGTTAAGTTAAAAATAAATCCATATTTGAGCATTTACTCTGTTTCAATTACTATGCTAGGTGTCACAAGGCTAATTAAGATTGACAACCAACAAGAAAAACACTCTAATGGAACCCTAGCTGTTGGAGTACAGATGCGGAAGTGATTAATCCTGCCTGGGAGGGTTTTAGACATTTCCAGATAGTGACAGTTTCCAGGTAGTGAATTGGGTGGGTAAGGGATGGTGATGTGAAGTTACTTGGTATGTCCAGAGGATGAAGGTGAGGTCAGAGTAACTGCTGTGGAGCAGAGCAAAGGGTCCCTGGAGACGAAGCTGAGAAAGGGAACTAAGGACCAGTTGCAAATTGTCTGAATTTTATTCTCCGAGCAAGCAGGAGAAGCCACGCTATGGACTCTGGAAGATGGGTTGGAGAGAAGAAGAATAGGAGCAAGAATCTCAGCTTGGTCTCTCAAATGGCTATGACCACGGCAGAGGGAATGGGATTGAGAAGGAAGGCAGAGGTTTGAGAAACAGAGATGTAAGTGAGGTTTGCTGCCCTGTTGGGCACAGAGAGCCAAGGAGGACGCCGAGATGGTCTCAAAGTTCTAGCTTGAAGGGGTAAGTCGAGGGGAACTCATCGTGTAGTACAGGTTTGGTGGGGAGGGAGGAGAAAGTGGCATGCCCAGATCTTTTCTTAAGAATGTACTAATACATGCATTTTTATATACTGGGATGTTGCCTCTAATCACTGCTCTGGACAAAGAGTTCCTTCAAACCTGGCTGCTATCATTTGATTTACCTGCTCTTCTTGGGACTATTATACTTGCTATGGGCATACCATAGCCTTAAATTGCATGATCATCTGGGATGTTCTATGTTGGTAGTTAGGAAAACATTAATTCCTTAGAAGGACTCAAAGTAAGCTATTTAATTCTTTCCATACTAACCTCTTTCTCCCTTTAGGGTGCAAGTGTGACCAAGATCCACTAATCTAGTCCACTGCCAGACCCACACTGGAGCCACTGGGAGGTCACTGGACCACAGGATCAACACTAGCCCTCTCCCTAGCTCATCTGCTGTTGACCTTCTGCATTCCATTCCTAAACCTGATTTCTCCTGCCAGTTGCAATTCTGAGAGCTGACAGTGGCAAACTTGGCTTCCCCATACATCCTCTTTTATGTAAACTTACAAATTTCAAGAACATATTTGACTCTTTCCCCTGTGATACTAAGCCTCATTCTGGATAGCATTTTACCTTTGTTGTGAATAGTAAAGTTCTGCTAGTTGCTTTATTGTTAAGAAGTGCAAAGACATGGGGCCTGATGGATGGCACCTTTAGACTTGGATTCTAAAAAGGGGCTACCACTGTGCACTTGGCTAAAGGAAACACATTTTACCAGTGAATGGCTTTCATTTATCAAATTCTCAGCCAGCACAAAAAGCTAAGGCCATGTAATAAGCACTACCCTACAATGCTACTCATTTCTGAAGGCACAAAACAATGACTGGTAGCTGTAGAAATGTTTTCTGGAAACCAAATACAAGAACAGCTTTGTTACTGCATACCTACGGAAACAGAAGGCACATAGTTCTTTATTCATTTTTGCTCCCTTCTTGAACAGTCGTCTATAAGGTGGTGTTATTCTCTACTAGACCATGAGCTCTTTTGAGGACAGAATCAGGTTCTAATCCATATGTAAATTGATATCATCTGGCAGAATGAATGTAACATGACAGGGGCCAAATAATTGGTTGGTTGAATTAATCAATAATACACGGTGAGAGAACTCACACTAGAAGGGGAGAGTTCCTCTCAGCCACGATAACTGGGCAAGCGAAATTGTTTTGCCACTGGCAGTACCAGAAGCAGAGTCAGTGACTATTCTCATGTAATATGGAAATTCCAAATGAATGGACAAACTAGACTCATGTATAAGAAAGTAGTCATCAAGCCAACAGTGTCATGAGAATTTTTTTAAAGTCATAACCGTGCTATATAAGCAATAAATTATGAAGGCTGAGCATGTGAATAAAACTTGATATTGTCATAAATTTTATGACAAAGTTAATCAGGTACATATTTAATGACATGCATAGTTATCATGCAGCATTGTAATAGACATTAACAACAAGCAGTCCAAGCCAATGCCTGTAAGAGTCTTTGCTTGTGTTCAGCCAGGCCAACTGGATGGCATTTTCCCTCCTTTTTAATAGTTAATTCTTTGTGCCTACTCTAACTATCAGTGGTGAAAGGCTTTTCAGATATATGAATAATTTAATCCTCAGTGCACAGACACAGAAACCCTTACTAAAGACAGTCTCGGCAGGTAAGGCTCTCTCTACCTCTACCACCTTCTGAAGCATATGGGTGCTCGGCCCACAGTGACACTTCAATGTATTCCTACTCTAATGGCTGGATCTCTGCCTTTATGAAACAAAGAAACTAACAAAAACCTCTGTGACCCAAAGGGTACACTGGACTTGTTGGCAAATAACAACCCTCATCTGGAGGCTCTCACCAGTGATGAAAGGGAATTTGTGGTAAGATTGTTACTCCTTAGCCCTCAGGGCAAGGGGCAGTCATGCTGAGGTGCTCCCCGAGGTGGCAATGGGCTGTCCATGGGCTGTCCACAGTGCTAAGTGACTTACGAATGGCTCCTCTGACAGTTTTCCTTTCCTTGTTTCACTTCTCCACCCTCTCACCAGTGCCTCATGGAGTCAGCTTGCACATATATCACTTGTGTCCGAATCCTTTCCTCCAGGTTTGCTTCTGTCCCCCAGATAGTATTCTGTCTTACTTTGGGGCTGCAAGTCGGATACATTTCCTTCCTCTAATGGCTTTCCTACTCTACACCACCCCCCCCCCCACCCATCCTTTCTGGACACAGCCATCTGCTAAAGAGCTGTGCCATAAGTCTGTGCTTCTCCTGGGGGCAGCTCTCGTCATGTCATGAGCTCCAGGAAGATGAAAGAATGTGTGATTATTAACAGGATGGAGAACGCTCTCTGGATTCCTGACAAGGGCGAGGGCAAGAGTCCACCTGGCTCAGCAGAGACGGGAAGAGAGAGAGAGAGAGAGAGAGAGAGAGAGAGAGAGAGAGTATGAGCTGGGAGTCCCACTGCTTCCAAAAAGCTGCCCCAGGTGCTGATCTGCAACAAGTATGCAGGCCATGTGTCTTCAGGTAATAGGTCTCTGGTGGTCCTGACATCTAGACCAACTCCCAGCTGATTCTTCTCAGGGAGGAAACCAGGACAGTCCAGAGACTTTCATTCTGCAGTTAAAGAGTTTGGCACAAGCAGCTTGATGAAGTCACGAAGGCACATTCATGCTAAAGTGTAAATGACTCAGAGCTTCTTTTCTATTTTTATGGTGGGGAGATGCTTATGAGCAGAAGGATACTAATGAACAAAAAGGGGAAGAAACATCCCTGTCAAATAAAAGCCAGAGCAGGGGGAAGGTAGTGGTGACCAAGACAAAGCACCCCTGTTACATCCGGCCAGCTCTACCTGTAACAACTCTGGGGACGGGGTGGGGACAAACAGGTGCCATGTTTAGAGGTCTGCCATCCCTGCTGCAGTAGGGTGCAATTCAGAGGGGTTACGAAGACCCACAAAATGTTTCAATCCAAACTAGATATGCCAATATATAGAACACACCCTCGCTAGGGGTCAGAAGAAACCCGAGGAGCTGCAGTGTTGTAGGAAAGAAGACCGTCTGGTACAGAGTGTATAGACCAGTGCCACTGCTCATTACCCTGTCATTTGGGATAGGTCACTAGAAATCTCTGGACTTCAGTTTTGCCATCTGTAAAATAATAATAATTCTGTCCATACTGCATATCTCATAAAGGTGGTGATGAGGCCCATGGGATGCATGTCTGGAGGAGATGGGCTGCATAATGGTTAGGACCACCACCTCTGGAGTCTGGCGAGTCAGGTGGAAACAGCACATTCCAGCACGGCCCTGGGAGGCTTTGGGCAATCTATTTACCCTCGGTTTTCCTCATCTGCAAAATGAGATTTAAAAAATAATCACAAGATTATTCCACTGATTCCACTGATTGATTAAAACATGGCATGTAGAGAATTTAGCCTGGTAGTTGCTACTTGTAGTAGCTGCTAAAAGCAATATGTACAATAGACAGTATGATACGGATGTTTAAGGTGCTGAAGATAAACCATTGCTGCAAGTCCTGAGTCCAGAGGGCGAAAATCAGAGCTCAGGAGGGAACTGACTTGAATATGTAAATGTGGTATGCTTCTCGTTGCTCTGGACACCGTGGGCGTACCCTATGACTGACACTTGTTTAGTTGCTCAACTAGCTGTCACGAGGCCTAACATTTAGTTCCAGTTATCAGATTATTTGTTTTGAATGGTATTTGAGTTACCATGTTCTAGATTCTTCTGGTTGGTAAAGTCTCCTTTGTATTTTGTGAAGAGGCTAAAATTGGTGTGTGTATATATATACCCATATATAAGAGGCTAAAATTGGTGTGTGTGTATATATATGTATACCCATATATATATACCCATATATATACACACACCAATTTTAGCCTCATATATGAGTATATATATATATATATATATGCCAATTTTAGCCTCTTATATACCAATATAAATTGGTGTGTGATATATATGTATGTGTGTGTATATATATATATACACATATATATATATATTTTTTTTTTAAAGATTTTATTTATTTGACAGAGAGAGAGAGAGACAGCGAGAGAGGGAATATAAGCAGGGGGAGAGGGAGGGGGAGAAGCATACTCCCCGTAGAGCAGGGAGCCCAGTGCAGAGCTTGATCCCAGGACCCTGGGATCATGACCTGGGCGGAAGGCAGACGCAACAACTGAGCCACCCAGGCACCCCTAAAATGGGTATATTGATTTATAGAATAGATGGGTCATTTTTCATAAAACCATGGTTCACTATAACATGGTATCTGTTGGAATAGACTTCTAAGGGCAACTGGACTTTGGGGAGAACCAATAAATAGAAGAGATAGGACATTGTTTTAGGTATTTTTCCTTATCAGATCATTCTGCTTTAAACATTCTGGTTTAAACTGCTGTCATTCTCTTTCCTTCTACTTTGTTAAATAAATGGCTGAGTACATTTTTAATTTACAGAGTTAGTTAACAAAAGAAAACATAATTTGATAGCCAAATTCATATTAAGAATTATATACTAAGAATTTATAAAATGCATAAACTAAATACGCACACACTTTTTTTTTTTTGTACAAGTATGCTCACTTCTGCTCTACTCCCAGGCACATTCTATCACGCTTAGGTCCTCACATAATATGAAGATAAGGCAGATGCATTTTGGAAAGCAAAACAAGAGTAAAACAAAAATATACCTTAAGCAAAATCTTAAGCATCTCAAATTAATTATTAACCAAGTTTTAAATTTTAATAAATTCAGAATGTTAGAAGTTTAGATGTCTGGGTGTTTCTACCCCAAAACATGATCTTTGAGGGACTTCCATGTCTGTGTAATACAATGATCACACGACACTTTCCAAAATCACTCATCTGAATGCACCACATGAAGAAAGGTCATATTCTATCTTGTTCAAAACCTATAGGAAAATGAGCTTGGTATTTATAAGATGAGGCTTTCTGAGTAGTGTCATAGACATGTCAAGCCAATCAGCTTGCAGATGTAAAAGGACCACTGGTGGGTGCAAAGGTGGGGAGAGCGAGGGGGCAAGAGAATAAAGGAATTCTTGTTAAGCGATGAGAAAGAAACATTCATATCTCAATGAGATTTTTAAAATTTGAAACTTTAATCTTTGAAATGACAAGGTAATATAAATTGATTCACAAATAAATTCACTAGGTCATCAAATGCTGTTAAATCCCCAACTGGTAAGAGCAGTGAGTACAATCTACACGTTTAAGTTCATTGGTTCACCTGGCACGGTGTCAGTTTACTTCTCAGTAAAGTCAATACCAGTTTTGTAAAAGGACATATTGGTAAATTGTATATTTATGTGTAGGCATCATCATGCAACCTGGTACAGAGTAAGCATTTCTCCTGTAATTAAGAAATTTGGATGGTACAGGGGACCTGGGTGGTTCAGTCTTTTAAGCCTCTGTCTTCGGCTCAGGTCAGGATCACAGAATCCTGGGATTGAGTCCTGCATCAGGCTCCTTGCTGAGCAGGGAGCTTGCTTCTCCTTCTCCCACTGCCCATCCCCCTGCTCGTGCTCCTTCTCTCTCTCAAATAAATAAAATCTTAAAAAAAAAGAAAGAAATTTGGATGGTGTGAACATTAGAAAAATAACGCCTTATTGTTAAGCTGTGACCAAGACTGAGGCATGTCAGTGTTACCTTAATCCACTAAAAGGTTAAAACCTAGATAATAAAAGGTAGTTGCAGTACCAGTAACATTTCCCAAAATGTCAGATCACAAAAGTATCACTTACATAATTGCTTGTAGTTTATTCCTTTGCTTTCCTCTTTTCTCTGTGCATCTTTGGAACATTTTTTAAAAAGTGGAAATGTAATTATTGTCATGTGAACAGCTGTAGAAATGATTAAAAGGTATGGAAAAACATAACAAGAATGCCAATAATCTGTTTCTGGCAGTAATATATATGGAACACTATTTAGGAACCCAAGAAGAGAAAGAAGCAACAAGGGGTTTATCATCGTAAAAACTAAACCTCATTCCTCCAAAGAAAAAAAAGTCTTCATATTTAAAGTCAGTGAGAGCTAACTCCTATCTAGAAACACTACCCCACATCATTGGAGTCAGCAGGAGTGTCTTGCTGGATGGGCAACGTTGCAGGACAAAGTGGACAGGATTTTGGAGCTGGGGAACAGAAAATAACCCACCTCTGCCACCTTGGGCAAATCAGTTTAATTTTGCCAGGCTACATTTTGGCATCCAAAAATTGGATAAAACTACCTAAAAGCCTCATATGAGGTGAATATATATTTCTCTGTGAAAGGTTTGTTGGTTTTTAAATAGAGAACACTGTGTAAATGCAGGCTATTGTTTTGTATTGCCAATTGTCAAATATACTACTTAATTCTATCCAACTCTACAAACCAGTATAGGTTCCTAATGGTCTTTTCAACAGTCAAAGATTTATGAATAGAGTGATTTTCCTAATGGGATTAACCTGATGTTTTTCTTAAACATGTAACCTTGAGCCCACCCTACAAAACAATGCTTTGACTATAGCAATGCACATAATAAAGGATATGCTAGCTTCTAAGATGTCACACATTATTCTCCAAAGAGAACTGCTCTTGAAAGAGATATATTAGTTTTGGAAAGAAAAGACTTCCACTTCTAATTATAAATCATTTGTTGATAAATGCAAATCATAGTCTGAGAGGCATTCCTGCAGGCATTCTCACGTGTAGTTTGCAAATTTAAGGAAGAGGGTTAATGTCCTGATGGGACCAATGCACATTATGTCTATTTTAATATGGTTAAAGGGAAATTCCCTTCTAGGCATTTAAGAAAACTGCATTAAAATAAGTTCAAGAATGGGAAAACACCAAAACTGTAAAGAAGGTAAAAATAATCATCATTTTAACCAAAGATAATAATCAATCAACATGCTGATATATACTCTACCGGTCATCTTCTATAAATACATCTTCTAAAAGTGCATCCTGTAAATATAATTTTGCACCTGCTTTCTTCCTATTGAGTATCAAATAGACTTTTAAGGAGCAATTGTTTGGAAACTGTCTCAAGTACATAAGGAAATATGTTTCAATTGAAATAATTCAGTGGCCAATGGAAATATCATGAAAAGTTCCTAATTTTTCTCATCTCATTGAATAGAAACAATGTTCTCATTTCAAAGGAGTGGGAATAACCAAACTGATTTAGGACTCTACTTATCTTCTAGTTAAAAAAAAATGTAGCCCCATCTGGCAACAATATTATGGGGAACAAAAGAAACAAAAGAAGTAACCATCTAAATTTACACCAGGGTCATTTCTTCAGACGACCAAAGCCCATCTATTTCCCAACTCTATGCTTCAGGCTTAAAATGGATTTCTCTGAAGCAATGACAGAATTTTTGCTAAGTGACTAGGATATAAACACCCTTTTGGTTGCACAGTGAGACATATGCTCTAAAGAAAAATGGTTCAAAATAGGCAAGTGGGTTTCTCTAGAATAAATGAGAGCTCTTGTAGGCAGCTTCTTCTTCAGAGCCTCAGTTTGCATTCACTTGGTAACTCTGTCTTCTCCACGGGCAATGGCAGCACACTGTTTTCATGATTCCTTACACTAATGAACTGCTATAAATTTGTTTTCAGTATTCCAGAGAGCCCTAACTTCAGCCTTTAGGCAATGCTGAGGAGGCACCCTATATTCTAGACTCACCTTTTGCAAGGTATACTCTCAGCATTGTGGGAGATTTCCATGGGAGAATATTCTATTTAAAGAACTACTGTCCTAGCATAATACAAAAAAATCACTTATGAAGATGCAAGAGACATGGAAAGCTCTCAGTTATGTTTACACAAGCACAAAGTCAGAGCCTCCCTTCCCCATTCCCTAAAGGGGTTGGGAGGAGACTACTCAGTTGGGAGGAAAGACATATAAAAAGTATTCATGTAGTCATAGGAGTGGGAAGATTGAAGCTCCTCGCAAGGGGAGGTATACATACACTTCCTGAGCTCAAGAGTGTGCTGTAAGGTCAGACAGGCATTGGCAGAAAGGAGGGAGGGAAGGAAGACCTTAGCAGGAGAGCAGTCTCCATGCTCCTAATTTTTGACCTCAAGCACAGACATCAAATTCTTCTCTTAGCATTTTTTTAAAATGGAGTATCTTTAAAAGAAGGAATATTTAAAGGGCACATCAAATTTTATTTTTAAAACTTTTCATAGACTAAAAATAAGTAAACCAATCTCAATTGACAGAATGTGCCAATGCAACATAATAAGTACCTTCACTTTTCATTTACAGGCAGCCAGATTCATAGCCTTTGAAGTCCCTTGAATTTCAAAATGGAAATGACAACATAAATTTATAATGCATATGATTTTCTGATTAAATTTCAAGATAGAAATGAAAAAAAAATTTAATGTCATTTAAAAAAATAGCCAACTCCTGAGTTGGAATATTTAAGGATATTTCACACACACACACACACACACACACACACACACACACAACTGTAGGCTCATAATTGTGTGCATCAATGAGATGGGGACAATGTAGCTTTACTTACAGTGAAAAGAACACGGTTGTCACAAAATCAAATCTCTTCCCAGATATCTTCCAGGGCAGGAAGTCTTTTGTTTTATTCACTAATAAATTCCTTATCCCCAAAATAAATACTTGTTACATAGTGGGTGGCCAATACACATTAGTTGAATGAATAAATAAATATAAAAAATATAAGTTTGGTGCATGACGTGTTTGTGAAGCTGGATCAATTGTGTATATTGTTATTGGAGTATATAAATTATCTTTGTTTTAAATTTGTGCATGACGACTTTCAATGGAATACATCTAGGCAGTACAGACATTTTAACAATGTTTATTCTTCCGATCCATGAGCATGGAATGGTCTTCCATCTTTTTGTGTTTTCTTCAATTTCTTTCATGAGTGCTCTGTAGTTCCTTGAGTGCAGATCCTTTACCTCTTTGGTTAGGTTTATTCCCAGGTATCTTATGGTTCTTGGTGCTATAGTAAATTGAATCGATTCTCTAGCTTCCCTTTCTGTATTTTCATTGTTAGTGTATAAGAAAGCAACTGATTCCTGTACATTGATTTTGTATCCTGCCACATTACTGAATTGCTGTATGAGTTCTAGTAGTTTGGGGGTGGAGTCTTTTGGGTTTTCCATATAAAGTATCATGTCATCTGCGAAGAGAGAGAGTTTGACTTCTTCATTGCCGGTTTGAATACCTTTTATTTCTCTTTGTTGTCTGATTGCTGTTGCTAAGACTTCTAACACTATGTTGAACAAGAGCGGTGAGAGTGGGCATCCATGTTGTGTTCCTGATCTCAAAGGGAAGGCTGTCAACTTTTCCCCATTGAGGATGATATTCACTGTGAGTTTCTCATAGACACATTTTATGAAGTTGAGGAATTTTCCCTCTATCCCTATACTTTGAAGCGTTTTAATCAGGAACGGATGCTGTATCTTGTCAAATGCTTTTTCTGCATCAATGGAATACCGCTACCAAAATCAAAGACATTATTGCCTGAACTTTTGCGAAGCAACAGAAGAAAAACCACTAGCAAACAGCTAGGTGGGTGCCTGGTCAACCTCAAGATGAGTCTGGAGCAAGCCTGGGGCAGTGGAGGTCATTGCCCTTGAGGTTCTAATTTGGCATTCCTTCTACCTGGGAACCCAGGCAGGAGAACAGTAGCTCTCATGGATTGGATAGCACACACCAGGTTCAGGCTAATCCTGTGAATTATCTCATTCCACCCTTAAAATCAATCCTTAGGGTAGATGCTCATTTTATTCCTACTTATTTGATAAGAAAATAAAACACAAAGAGTTATACAGCTTATCAAAGGGCTCTTTCCTACTAGGCATGGGCATGAGGTTCTAGACTTTGCATTCTGACTTTAAATGAGCCAACACAAGTACTATTGTGTTGCATGGAGTGTCTCAGGGAGCTCACCTTCCCTGGGCCCCAGTCTGCAAAATGTAGGCAGCTAACTTGATAAAAATTAAGGGGCAACATTTAAGGTTCCAGACACTCCATGGTGGGGGGGCGGGTAGGCAAAATGGGTGAAGAGAGTCAAAAGGTACAAACTTCCAATTATAAAATAAATAAGTCCTGGGGATGTAATGTATAGCATGGTGACTGTCATTAATAATATTGTACTGTGTATTGGAAAGTTGCTAAGAAAGAATACCTTAAAAGTTCTCATCACAAGAAAAAATTTTATAACCATATTTGGTGATGGACATTAACTAGACTCATTCTGATGATCATTTCTCAATATGTAACAAATGCTGAATAATTGTGTTGTATAATTAAAATTAATATAATGTTATGTGTCAAATATATTTCAATTAAAAAAGACACTCCAGGTTAAAGATCCAAAATTATTATATTTATTTATCTAAACAGGCCATAGAAGTCTCACTGAAATAATACTCGTCATCTTGGTATTGTTGGTGCATAATTATTAGGATCAATTTCATAGTGAGGATGGACTATTCATGAAATTTTATAATACAGTGATGAAACCATAGGTAAATTTGGTACATCAACAGTTACTTAAAAACAGTTACACTATGCAGTATGTTACTACAACAACCCCAAGAAACAGTAATTCAATCGGGCTGCTTTTCTAGACCAGTAAACCTAAGATTTAATAGATACTTTCATTAAATTTATTCTAACTTTTGTTGCCACTTATGGATAGTTTACTTGCCAAAGATTGCTTTTTAATTGCTTTATGTTTCCTAAGTAGGCTTTATACTGTTTTGGTAAGGACTTCAAACACTACTGGGCAGTGTGAAATGGATAACTGAATTAAATGGCTAGGGCATACCTGGTTGGTTCAGTCCATACAGCATGTGACTCTCAATCTTGGGGTCATGACTTCCAGCCCCACATTGTGCCTAGAGATTACTTAAAAAATAAAAATCTAAAAAAAAAAGTTTTTTAATGGACTAAAAAAGGATTCCCTCATTAATACCTATATATTGGAATATACTTTACCATGGTTTCCTTTCAATCTGGTATTTTAAAACCTAAAATATTACTTATGTCATATAACAACAATAAAATCCTTATTTGTTGAGAATATGCACAGATAAAAGTTTATAAACTTAAAAAGTAAATAGCAGTATTGTCATACTTTCCCCATAATAAAACACATTTTGGTAAGGTTTTCACACTTTAAAAACTCAAAATAGCTTTATGAGTTCACAAAATAATACTGTATTTTTCTCAAGATATTAACATATTCTTATATTGCAGTTGGATAGGATGTAATTTGCTTAGAGATTTAGTATTTACAACTTTAAAGAATACTTCTTTTAATATTTTCACTTTAATATTCTGAAAATAGCATAATTACATCTATCAGAGGTTAATTTTTAAAACTTGACATGAATGGTTTTATTTGAAATATACAACCTTAGTAATGTCATCTATCTAAACTGGTTTTGTAATAAATTACAGTTTAATTCATAGTGATTTTTTATGATACAAGAAGTAATTAAACCTAATGATTCCATAAGAGGATAAAATGTATCAAATCTGTTAGTTCTGAAGGTGAAACAAGGTTTTGTTCTGGTACAGTGTATCACTGAGATCCCAGGAGGAAATAGAATTAAACTCAGTTCAAATGGAGAGATTTTTAATGAAGGGACAACCTACAGAGGTGTTGGCAGGGTCAGTGGAATCAACATGAGTTGCTAAGAACCCGGGGACTGGCAAATTTCCTATCCTCAGGCAGAAGATACAGTGGGAGGAGAATACTGCTCCAATGAGAGTTCCAGCCCAAGAGAGAAGGAAGGGTCATGGAGCTTCTCAGGGTCATTGCTTCATACCACCTGCACTGATGCAGGGTGAGAGCAGGAGGAAATATCCCAACTTCTCTCTCTCCTTCTCTCTGATCCTCTGCTTATACCTTCCATTGGCCAAAACAGAAGCCAATTGGAAGGAATCAGCTTCTTGGGGCCAAGAAGAGGAAGAAGGTAGGGAGTCGCTCAGTGGTAGGGGAGCCCAACCACATACCTATCACTGAGGCCTTGATGCAAAAGAGCAAAACTATGCATGATCTTCTGACTTAATTTCTAAGAAGTCTACCAGAAAATATCATTTTGGGCAAATAACTTTTAAAAATACGACAACCCTAAACAAATCATCTGACTAAAAGTGGGCAGAGGACCTGAATGCACGCTTTTCCAAAGAAGACATACAGAGGGCCAACAGAAACAAGAACCACTCGTCATCAGGGAAATGCCAATTAAAACCACAATGAGGTATCACCTCATACCTGTCAGAATGGCTAGTACCAAAAAAATGAGAAATAACAAGTGTTGGCGATGATGCAGAGGAAAAGGCATCCTTATGCACTGTTGGTGAGGATGTAAACTGATACAGCCATTGTGGAGAATAGTATGGAGATTTCTCAAAAACTCAAAAACAGAAATACCATATGATCCAGAAAAGGAAAACACTAATTCGAAAAGATATAGGCACCCCTATGTTTACTGCAGCATTGTTTACAATGCCAAGATATGGAAGCAACCTCGGTGCCCATCAATAGATGAATGGAGAAAGAAAATGTTATATATATATATATATATACACATATGTATATACACATATATATGTATATACACACACACATATATACACACACACATATATACACACACGCATATACACATGTGTGTATATACACACGTATATATATCTATATGAATATATGTATTCCATTACACACACACACACAAACATACACACACACACACACACACACACACACACGGAATATTACTCAGCCATAAAAAAGAATGAGATCTTGCTATTTGCAACAACATGGATGGACCCAGACAATATTATGCTAAGTGAAATAATCAGAGAAAGACAAATACTATATGATTTCACTTATATGTGGTATCTAAAAAACAAATGAACAAACAAACAAAAAAACCAGGAACAGACCCGTGAATACAGAGAACAAACTGGTGGTTGCTAGAGGGGAGAAACGTGGGAAGAATGGGTGAAGGGGAGTGGGAGGTGCAGGCTTTGAGCTATGGAATGCATAAGTCATGGGGGTAAAAGGCACAGCATAGAAAATGCAGTCAATGGTGTTGTAAAAGTGTTGTGTGGTGATAGGTGGGAGCTGCACTTGTGGTGATCACAGCATGAAGTATAGACTTGTCTAGTCACTATGCTGTACATACGACACTAATGTGACATTGTGTGTCAGCTACACTTAAATTAAAAAAAACAAAACAAAACAAAAATTCCTTTTTCTTCTGCATTCCCCCCTTCAAGTCCTATTTAAATTCTTCCTTTTGTTTACCTCCTGGTAACAGAAATCTGTGATTCAAAGAGTCCTCCAGTTAAGCAGTCTTTCTCTAAGACCCCATCCTGAGAGCACTCTGAGCTGCAGAAAGTCTATGCTACTGTCAACGAATGCAAAATCCAGGAAATTTCCCTAAGATCCCTATTAAGGTTGGTGATAACTTTTTCCAAATGTTAACCCAGCCACCCACCAATGATGACAACACTCACCATTTCTTTGACAAATGTCAAATGCATGTGAAGTACATACCTGAAATATTTATTAATTTCATGTGTGTGTGTAATTTTTGTACATCTTCTGATTGATAGGGTGAATGTAAACAAATATAGAATAATCAAAGCAACCAAATGAGAACGTAGGTAGCCCCACTACTAAGAAGACTTCTGAGTACATCTGGAAGTCTTAAATGGAGGTTCTCCAGGTACGCATCTCTGACTACCATGAAACAAGGTCCTAGAGGGCAGGAGGCAAGTGTGATTCATATCTGCACTAGCCACAAGTCCTAAAACAGTGTCTCATGCATTGCAGACACTCAATAAATGTTTGCTGAATTGGCCAAACCCTGGTTTGTCCCCATAATCAACCACCCCAAAAGCACACAGATAATTACTTCTTAGAAAAACTCCAACTACTGTTTGATGTTACCTATGAAACTTTTCTCTCAAGAGCAGCTCTGTAGGATTACATTATTTTGTTGTTTTTTTTTTCCTTTGACCTTAACGGCATGAACTTGAACAACAGCTTCATATAAAATTCCTACCAGCACATACCACAGCAGATTCAAGGTATTGTTTTAAAAATGGCGCCAGTATCTCTCATTTTAGAAGACACATAGTCTCTCCTTCTGAATAGAGCTAGAAAATACGTAATTTGGTATTAACATACATAAGAGCTAAAGATATTGTGAATATATTTTTGATTTTTTAAGATTCAAGTTTTATTTATTTAATAATTTTTAAAATTTTTAATAAACATATAATGTATTATTAGCCCCAGGGGTACAGGTCTGTGAATTGCCAGGTTTACACACTTCCCAGCACTCACCATAGCACATACCCTCCCCAGTGTCCATAACCCCACCACCCTCTCCCTAAGGATCCAAGTTTTTTTTTTAAGAATTTTTTTAGAATTTTTAGAATTTAGAATTTTTAGAATTTAGAATTTTTTAAAGAATTGACATGTTACCACAAAACTGGTCTTCATTCAAAAGTAACCTTGCATTTAATAAGTGTCCAATTATTAAGTATATTTTGTAATGTAACTTTTAAAACTTAAACAGCAAAAATGTTGCCTTTAAAATGAATCTGAGTAGGCAAAAAAAAAAAAAAAAAAAGAAAAAAATAAGACATACCAGGAAGACAGGTTTTGGTGAAATTGAAAATCTTATTTCATACTTGGTACAACTTAGAATCATTTTACATACTTTATAGTATAGATCCAAGCTTTAATTTGAAATGACCTTGACCCTTGAAATCCTAAACTTAACACTTTAGAACAAACCAGCCATTCTCTTCTGCTTTATGGGCTAAATAATAGTGAGTTATACTGTTTGAACCACAGGACTAAGAGATAAAATGCTCTTTGATGTATATAAACACTAGGGAATACATTTTTATTTAATAAATGGATGAGTTCATTGCCCATCCAAAGACAAAATATTCCTCCTTTCCTGAAAATGCTCCCTTATTCCAAAGTAGCGGATTGCTTTTTTCCCACGGTGTGGGGTGGGTGGGATCAAGAGAACAGTTATATTCATTACTCAAAATGCACTGTGGTGGGAAATTCAGAATGCAGTGAAGGGTAATAAACCTTTTACTTCACTGAAGCAGAAGGCTGAATTTAAAGCAGCAGGTAAAGGATGTAACAGCAACAGTATACATTCATTACCTGCAATCTTATAGGTGCCTAAATCTCTACAATGCATTACTTTAAAAGCTTCAGATCGATGGATTTTATAATACCTTACCAATACTTTACCAATATTTCAACACCTGCAGAGTCTTAGTAGGCTAAACCCTATAGTATCAAATTTCAAATACGATCTAACTCAATCTTTTTATTTTTCAGATGTTCTCCCTCAAATTTCCACTTGTTTTTATTAATCAGTAAATGATAAAGAATTTCAGGTGCCTATCCACAAAGAAATGAAATTTTTATCTTTTTAGGAGCCCTAACAAATGAACAGAAAAGAGTCAATTCCAACATACTGTTATCAAAATATCCTCTTAGAATAGAATGTTACAATTACTTAATCATCACACTTATCTGGCTTTACCATTCAAAGTGCATCCAAGCTTCAAAGCTAACCCTTAAGTAACGTCATGGTTCATAGCATCTAATTTCATGTTTATTCATGTTAGTCTTGAAGATGCAAAAGGACCAAGACAAACACAGCTATTGTTTTGGCTACCGCTCTTCATCACTGCTGCTTTTGGGTGAAATATATTGCAGCTGACCCTCGGAGAGAGACTAAAATAGACGTGTTACTTCTGCCTGCCCAGCATCCCTTCTGCAATATTCCTTTGGAGAACCCACCTAATCTAAACAGTGTGCAGCTAACACCAAATGCCTTTTCAGAGGAAGACAGCTGAATCCAATTTTACACAGGAGAATAGTCCCTTTTCTACATTCAGAAAGGGGCATGCAACTCAAACTGCCCTTATAAGAAGAGCCCTGAGATTTTTGAAAAGTCGTCTCTCTTTCTTGCTAGGACTAAGTAGTAGTAGCATCTAAGGGGCTATCATTAGGAAACTTGTCTGAAAATGAAGCCCAAACCAGAAAACAGATCTTGATAAACTCGACTAGTAGATCCAGCCATATTTCCGATGGCAAGACGTACTCGTAGGCTTTTTGCATTAACTTTATACTTAAGCCAGTTTGAATCTGCTTCCTTACTTGCAGCTAAAAGAATCCTGAGTCTAAAATGAGACAACACTAAAAAATAAACATGATGGCTTTTGAGGTTTCTAGTGGATTTTCCTCCCTATACATATTATCTTATTTAATCCTCACAACTTGGGAAAGTAAATATCTATTAACATTAAATTAATATTCATTATCTTCTGAACACATACTATGTGGAAGAGAGATGGAGAATGCTAGAAGAATGAATAACCTGAAATCGGGTGACCACAGAAGTCTCCCTTATATGGGAAAAGAACTGGAGGTTATGAATCTCAAGGCATTCAATAGATATTCATCAAACGGAAGATAGGCAGTATATAGCAGAGGCAAGAGTGCAACTGTTGCACTAATCCTTCAATGATAAATTAGGAAGCTCTTGAAATAGCCCAGGCCACACAAATGAATGCCAAATAGGGAGCCCTATGAGAATGGTTCAAACAAGAGGACAGAGATGGAGTCAAATTAGATGTGGGGGTCCCAGGTGGGTGCAGCTGTTGTCACTGGAACAAGAGAAGAAGGAAGGGGCAGAGTTTGGGAGGCGAGGAAGGAGACAAGGTATGGGTCAGTTAAACATGTCTGTAGGGTATATAAGCAAAAAGGTCCAGCAGGCCCTCAGGATGGTAAGCCTGGGCTGCAGAGAGGCTGAGATGGGAAATGCAAGATGTAGCATCACCGGCATATGGATGGCAATTCAAGCTACAGCCTCCCCATGAAGAGAAGAGGAACAAGGAGCTGGCGATCGACCTTCTCCAGGTAATCTCAGTCCTGCTTGTGAGCTCCATGAAAACAGGCTTTTCGGGACAGACAGGGCCGGTCCTCAGGAAATACCTGTGAAATGACTGAGTGTAGAGTATACCTTTGGTTCTGCGGGAGTGCTTCTCCAGGGACCCTCTGCCACCGCAGCTGCCAGCTCTACTGGATGGCGGCTCTACTGGATGCTGGCTCATTACTCAGCCCTCACCTCTTAAATTAGTTCATGCCTCTCACATTAGGTGTAATCGCGGCTAGCAACGCTTTCTGGGGATGTCTCAAAAAGACTGGAGTTGAAAAAAAATATTTTTGTGTTTTTTTAATTTAAAGCAATATCGTTGCCTCTTCCCCACCCTTTCCCTTTCTTCTGGCAAGCTCAGTGACCCTGGCAGGCCTCCAACCAGAGGCGGGTGTCGGAGATGGGGTTCCCTCCAGGTAATTCTTTAGACAGCTATCAAAGTCTCAAGGAAACAAAGGGAGCTTGAGAATCTGAAAGGCGTGGCTACTGGCGATTCCGAGACAGGTTTCCCCGCGTGGGGGAGCGCGTACCCTAGGGGCGGCAGACCCCACTGGTGGCAAACCCTGAGGCTGAAAGGAAGTGCAGTCAGTCCGCGCCCCCCAGGTCTTGCCAGATCCCTGGGCTTGCGCCCGGCCCCGCCTGCCGCACGTCGGCTCTAGCTCCGCTGAACACGCAGATTCAAGGTCGCCCGGGGGTGACCGCAGCGCTAGGTGCCCCGGTGGCCAGCTTCCCCACCCGCCTCTGCTTGGGGTCCGGAGCCAGTGATTCTGCTCTGGACCTTACCAAGAGGTCCGCTCGTCCTTCTGCTTCCGCCAGCGTTCATCCTTCAGGTCTCCGCCCGCCGGCTCCTCGGGCTGCAACGAACCCTTTCTCTTACCCTCTCCGCAGCTCCCTTCTGCCTGCTACTTGGCAAAACTGTATCTTTGCTTCTTACGCGTGTGTGTAAAGTTTTAACCCAATGCATGAGGCAAAAATTCTTGTAGGGTCGACATTACTCTTGAAAAATCGCCCATAAATCACAGGACTTGGCGTCTACACGCAGTGCTGATGGGCAGGTACACGTGGATAAAACAAGCAGTAAAGGGGCACAGTACATAAAAAATGCGGATGCAATATTAAATTGCAAGTGCAAAAGAGAAAATGCGATCAGGTAAATGAGACTGCGTGCGACGCCACTGTACTTGTCACTGCCTACTGTGCTGGACTGTAAGAGGCACGAAGGCAGGCCTGGTCTGCTTTGGTTCACCGCGGCATCCTCAGCGCCCGCCCCAGTGGCTGGCACTTCGTACACATTCAATGATCTATCCCGAATAAATGAGCGAAAAAAGGAAGGAATGCACACTCAGTGGGACTCCGCGGTTCGACAGGCGGGCGAGGGCGGCTGGCCGAACTCCATCGCAGTGGCCGTGGGCTGGGGAGACCGGCGCTGAAACTGGTCTGGAGTCCAGCAAGCCGGCTCCCCACCGCGGCACCTGCACCTCCCCTGGAGGCGACCGCGCACGCCCCTCCCCATCCCGCCCTGCCGCGCACGCACGCGCCCTGCAGCCCGGCCGCCCGGCCAGCTCGCTCGCCGGAGCCCACCCGCGCGCCGGCTGCCCCTCCCGCCTGCGCCCGCTGGGGGGCGCTCCCCTCCCACCCCGCGCGCCCACACGCGGGCTCCTCACGCGCCCCTGATTCTATTCCCGACCCGGGGCGCGCGCGCCGCCTCCTACCTGCGGGCTGGCCATTGGAGGCGGACGGAAGGGCTGAGGGGGCTGAATAAGACGCTGGCAGGAGGCGGGAGGCGAAAGAACGAGCGGCCGCGGCGGACAGTCCGGGCACGGGCGCGCATGCGCGCGCCCGCGCCCCCAGTCCTCGCTCCCACAGTCGACTCCCGGCCAGAGCCCAACCCTGCTCCCGCGCGCCGCCCGCTTCGCCGCGCCTAATAACAACGGCGCCCGGGGTCAGGTGGCCGCGCGCGGACAGGGCCGCCATTGGCTCAGCGGGGAGCGCGGCGCGTTAGGATTGGTTGGGGGGCGGAGCCAAGGCCAGTGCGGGGGCGGAGCTGTAGAGGGAGGCGGGCTAGGAGGCAGCGGGGGCGGGGCCAGGCGGCGGTCCGCGCCTTTGTGCCCGGCGCGCGCTCTCCGCCCGCTCCGGCTGCAGCGCCGGCTGCATCAATAATTCAGAGCGGCGGCGGCGGCGGCAGCGGCGGGTGCGAGCAGGAGGCGGCGGAAGCAGCGGGGACGGAGCGGTAGCGGCTATGCATCCAAGTACGGCTGGGCAGCCGCGGCACCCCTGAGGCCCGGGCGGGGCTCCGGGAGCATCGCGCCGGGGGCACGCTTGCCTCGGAGTGCAAGGAAGAGCAGTAGTGTCCGGAGCGGCGTCTGCGAAGCTGCGCACGGAGCTGAGGAGGGGGCTTCGCAGTGGGGCTGGGGCGGGGGGGGCGGCTGGCGCAAGCAGCCCCCGGGGTGGGGGGCGGGGTGGGCGCCGGCGTCGCGATGCTGGGCGTCGTGGAGCTGCTGCTTCTGGGGGCGGCGTGGCTGGCGGGCCCGGCCCGCGGGCAGAATGAGACGGAGCCCATCGTGCTGGAAGGCAAGTGCCTGGTGGTGTGCGACTCCAACCCCACGTCCGATCCCACCGGCACAGCTCTGGGCATCTCTGTGCGCTCTGGCAGCGCCAAGGTGGCTTTCTCTGCCATCAGAAGCACCAACCACGAGCCGTCCGAGATGAGTAATCGCACCATGATCATCTACTTTGACCAGGTGAGTGCTCCATGCAGATTGGTTTGCCGGGTGGAGGAGAGGTAGAAGGTTGATGTTCCATCCACTCCAAGGCTCTGCAGAGGCTGGGGGACAGGAGTTCGGGATTGACTCTTGTCTATTCCCCTTCGTTCCCGTCTCGTTATAGGTACTAGTGAACATCGGGAACAACTTTGATTCTGAACGCAGCACTTTCATCGCCCCGCGCAAAGGGATCTACAGTTTTAACTTCCACGTGGTTAAAGTCTACAACAGACAGACCATTCAGGTCAGCCACCGCCTCAGGGTCAGGCCCCGGCCGGGTAGGGGGCTATTAGCCGCAGGAATGAGCGGCCCCTATGGGGGTGGGTGATAGAAGGGGCAGCTGCATGTGTCTGGGGTTGCTTGGTTGGACGAGTAGCAGGGCCTCACAGTTCTGAGGCTTGACCTGTCTCTTGCTTTTTTCCCCCGGCTCTTGGAACCCAGTCTCCTTCCCACACAGAGTTTCCTGCCTTCACCTTCTGGGCCTCCCCAAAGAGGTTCTTTCCTTTTCCACGGGACTGCAGGGATTTCCCATAGCGTTTTCCGGTTAGCATCAGAGACAGTTCCCTCTTTCCAGCAGCTTTCTGCGACTCTCACCTTCAGCACCACAGACTGTATCCCCATCCCCTGTCCCAGCTCAGAAGTCTGGACTCCCGTGTGTTTGCCTTCAGCACCAAGCTCCGGGGGGATCCTGGCATCCTTTTGGGGATGGACTCTGGATTTTTGAACTACCAGCGCCAGAGCCCAAGCGGTTGAAGGGTGGAGAAAGAAGGGAGGGGTGTAGTGCTACTGCCTCCGGGCTCCAGCCTCGCTCCAGCCAGCACTCACCGGCTCTCCAGGTTCTGAAGGTGTCCAGGTTTCCTTTGGGCAGAAACGGAAGGCGGGATGCACAGCTGGGGAGAGGGCACCCGGCCTCTGGCTGCTGATGCCACGGCAAGGGCAAAAGCAGGCAGTGGCCACAGGGCTGGGTCTGGGATAGGAACTGAGCCCGGGTTTGGGGAGGAAGCACAGAGTGCAGCTCTGGGGAAATTTCTCATCAGCCAGAACCCTTGCCCAGCTTCTCCACTATCTCCACAGTGTCCAGGCAGCTGGACCGGGAGGAACCAGGGTTTTTGTTTTGTTTGTTCTCCCAGAAACTCCAGCTGCCTGGAGGGGGAGGGAGACAAAAATATCAGGGCACCCGAGCCATCTATGGGTTCATTAAACTGGATAAAAGAGTGCAGTTGGGATTTGCTTGGCGAGCTCAAGGAATGAAAGTGACTCTTTGGGGGGGGGCAGCCCCTTCCTGTCATCCAGTTTGGCTGTCTTTCACCCCATTGGACCCTCAGCAGTAGGCTGAAAAGCCCCTTTATCTACCCCCACCCCTTTCCACCATGTTCCCCCGGCCTTTGTAACTGTGAGCCAAGCATCGAAGGTTACTGTCTTTACAGCCACTTGGGTACGCGCCTACGTCGCCTCTCTGAAGCAGGCCTTTTTCTCTTTCCCAGGTGAGCCTCATGTTAAATGGGTGGCCGGTGATTTCAGCCTTTGCTGGTGACCAGGACGTGACCCGGGAGGCTGCCAGCAACGGAGTTCTAATCCAGATGGAGAAAGGCGACCGAGCATACCTCAAGCTGGAGCGGGGGAACTTGATGGGGGGCTGGAAGTACTCGACCTTCTCCGGATTCCTGGTGTTTCCCCTCTGACTGGCTCATTGCCGGAATGGAGGCAGGGAGAGGACGAAGGCAGGAGGAAGGCAGGAGGGAGAGTGAGAAAGAGGCTGAAATTTAGAGGACGAGAAAGCCGAAGGACTTGAAACTTCCTACATGTTCCCCAGCTGTATCCGGGTAAAAGGTGCGCGCCGGGGGATCGGACTACTCTGTCCGCTTCCTCATTAGGAAAAGTAAATTCCGCTTAGCTCTGCGCACTCCCATTTCCAAAAATAAACTCGTCTCCCCGATTCCGGTTGAAGTAATCAAGAAAGAGAGACTGCCTCGTCATTGTTTCTACCCCCATGTTCCTATTCCTTACAATTTATACAAATGAAACTTTGTATTTCACTGTATAATGTGAAATATCTTCCTCCTCACTCCCCTCGGAATCTTTCCACCTGCTGAAATCTAATATGCCCCTCCCCTCTTTTTAGTTTGGAGAGGGGATAAGGTTTTTGTTCTTTTGTTTGTTTGGTTTTATTTTGAAAGGGGGAGGTAGTTTTAATTTGGCAAATATTGCTCTTAAAACACAGCTCAAGAGTTAATTAGCTGAACATACTTTGTGTCCTCCGCTGCTTGTTAGCAGAGAAAGGACTCACCTTCGGGGTGACTGGTTCAAAAATATATATAAATATATATCATTTGTATTCAAAGAACTCTTCCCAGTGGAAACTGGCTGTATTTCCGTATTTCTATGTCCTATTCGGAGTGATCGTGAAAGGCTGCTTGATGTCTTGATGCTTGTCAATGCCCTCGTGTTCTGTGGCTCACTAAATGCCAGGAGGTTCTTACGGACGCTTCCTCGTCCTCTGTAACATACGTGTGAATAGCCAAGATTTAATTTTGCTTTAACCCAATAAAGTTGAAGTGGGACTTTTATTTTTCTGGAACAGCTTTCTAAACTCCGCATCTTTCCCAGCTGCGAGGTTTGGGGGCGGGCTGTGGAAGGGCGAGGCTCGGAGGCGCGGGAAGTCGACTTGGTGAGAACGCAATCCTTGCTGAGAACGCAACCCGAAAGAGGCCGGGGCTCGAGCGCATCCTTGCGAAGGCGGCCCGCGCTCCTTTCTGCGCCAGGCCTAGAGCCAGCCCCGCATTCGCCCGTGCTCCCTGCTTGGGCCGAAATCTTGCGAGGCCCGGCGCCACTACCGGCCTGGAAGCGAAGTTTGGGTTTTTCGAAGTCCAAATGCATCAGGAAGAATCCCAATTCGAGGAGCCGGCGCGACTCCCACGCCTCTGCCCCTGGATTTCCCCAGCCGTCCGCCCCACAGTTCCGGGAGCAGCGTCTGTTTTATACCAGCGCCTCTGAATTCGAGTCCGCCCGCCGTATTACCGGGGCGCCCAGGACCTGCGATTGCGCTCAATGCAGGACTTTCATTCAAGAGGTTCGTCCAGGAGTTTTGATTGTATCGGAACATAATGTGAAAGCAAAATTGAAATAAACGACTTCGTTTTAAGTCTGGAAGTCTGACCCAGTCGCTTCAGCAGCGAGGGAAGTCGGGTGCCAGGAAGCGGGTGGCTGCAAGGGCCTGGGGCAAGAGTCTGGGCCTGGATAGGCACCTCTGGCTTTGATCCTTTCAGAGTTTTTTTTTGTTTTTTGTTTTCCTAGTGGAGATTCAGGGGTGGATTTAATTGGCTCCTGAGGGGTGGAGAAAAAGGGATAATAATAGCACAATAAGCCATGTTTCTCCTAATTCCTGCCGTTCCTCTGATGGAAACTCGCCAAGCGTGGGGCCTTCCTCTAAACGGGGACTTGTTCCTCCTCCGCGCTCAAGCCAGGGGGCCCGCATCCCTAACCCCGTGCTCCGAAGCCCCAGCAGCTCGGGGGTCCCCAGGGAGATAGCTAGGGACTTCAGGAGTGAGGAGTGCTTTTCTCCCCCATCCCACTGTTCTCCCCCATAGTCACTTCCCAGGGAAGTGGGGATAAAGTGCAATCCAGAACCGTAGAGAGAGTTAAAAGGAAAAGCTGTTCTTTTTAAAAAGGAACATACAAAAAAAAAAAAAAAAAAAAAGCTTTCTCCGCATTCTTCCGGTTGGGAGGGAGAGATCACCGAGAACTGGAGTCTTGGGCGGAACTAGCTCCTTCCAACCGCTCTGTCCCTGAACAAGCCAGTCCGCCAGGCATGCACCCACTGCGCACCAGGTACTCTCTTCTCCGCCTAGGACGAGGGCTCACGGGCCATGCATGTTGCATAGTTACAACCCGAGGAAGCAGCGCCCCTAACGCGATGTCAGCTCCCTTGTGGTGGCCAGTCGCCCCTCTTCCTGGGGAGGGTACCCCCAGCGTGCCTGTCCGGGTTGTGGGACTACCAGGCTGTGCTCCAGCTGGGTGACTTTGGCAAGTTCTCCTCCGGCCTCAGTTTGCCCAACTGTATAAAGACAAAGAGGAATTTAAAAATCTTCAAGAATCCCTCCTGCTCTCAGAGTCCAGCTGTCCTCTGTCTTGAATAGAGGCCTGCAGTTCTTTGGCCTGGGTTTAATGAGCCCTGGCTGTCCCCTGCTCTGATCTGGCTCCTGGGGGTCGTCTCCTGAACGCTAGGCCTGACTGGGATGTAGGCAAAGAGGAAACCTGCCTATCCAGGAACTTGGGCTCACCCGGAGCCCCAAGCCCCGGCTCTGAAGCCTGGAATGTGAACCAGAAGGGAGCAAGTGGGCCCCAAGTGGGACAGAGAGGGGAAGTTATCCCTTGATTCTGTCCTGGCTCCAGCTGAGGGAGGGCCCCTCTCTTCCCAAAGGTCTGATTTTTGGCATTAGAGATCCTTCTCAGACTGGCTCCAGCCACTGCTTCCTCCACCTGCTGATCCCTTCCCTCTGCCATTCGATGAGCCCATCTCCCACTCCAGTCTTCATGCCTCTGCACCGGCTGTTTCTATCCTCAACTGGAAACACACTTTCTCTACTCTACTTTTCAAAATCCTTCCTGGGGATCTAAGCCGTTGGAGGAAGAACCTGCCTCCTCTGGGAAGCCCTTCTGTAGCTGCTTTTCCAGGATTCACTCCCCCTTCTCGCTCTCCCACCAGGGCTGGTTGGCACTGGTTGGCAAGGAAGATATCTGGGTCTGGGCCTGCCTCCTGCTCTGCAGTGTGTGACAGGGGGTAGTGGTACCCACTTCAGCAAGCTCTCAGAAGTGCTAAGCAGGCAGTTCTGCTCCAGAGGCTCCAGTGGAAATGTGGGGTTCTCTACCACATCCCTCCCAAAACTGCCCTTATCTTCAGGCCTGAGTCTCCCATTAGACTGAGCAGAGATGTGGACAGCTCTCCCCAAGGACCTGGAGTTGGAGTTAGAGGCCTCATTGGGGCTGGGTCCTTGTCAGTTGGGCCATCTCCCTCACCTCGGGAATAGAGGTGGGGGCAGGTGAGTCGGCCTTCATCTGAAAATTGTGCTCCAGCTGAGAGGGAACCGGACACTCCTAACTGGTGTGTTGGGGACTGAAAGGGACAGAGGGAAAAACAAAAACAAAAACGCCAGGGTCTCAGTAGAGACTACATCCCTGCCCCCAACTAGAGGCTAGGGAGGGGACTCATCCTAAAACCTACACCTCACCATGGTTCCCTTGAATGCTTAGAACCCTGTAGGCCCTTTCAGATTTCGGCCCTGCCTCTTGCCTTCATTTCATATAAACCTGATCAGAATAGAGCCTGTGGGGGTTCAGGGCCACCCCCTCGTTCAGCCTCCCTCTCAAAAGTCTCAAAGACCCCTCCCCTGCCCAGGTCACCTTGGTTACTTCCTCCTTTCCTGCCTCCTGGAATCCTTCCTCACCCCAGAGAAACAGAGTGATTACCCCTTCCTGGCTGCCCTCTTTGCAATGTGGTCTCTTTTACCTTCCCTCCCCCTAGCCCCCAACCTCAGTTTCCTGCGGGCCTGCAGCAGGTTAGGGGTCTGGTGTGTGTGGCGGATGGGGGAGGAGAGGGAGGCTCAAGGAGGTTTCTAGGACCTAAGGAGCCCAGACCTGACTTCCAGGCCCGGGTTTTCCTGCAGGTGCAGAGTGCCCGTGGGACACTCCGGGCCAGCGCCGGATCGCTGGCTAGAAGCCGGGGCCACTCGTGTGTGCTGTCTGGAGCAGCGCGGCGCCGGGCCCTGCTATGTCCTGCACGGGCCCCCTAGCTCGTTCACTCGCCCGCCACAGCTTCCACCGTCCCCAGAACTGGGAGCGCGCCCTCAGAGCTGCGCTGGAGCGCTGATACTCCAAGCCCGGGTGGCCCGGCTCCTAATGAGAACATAATTACCCAGCTGGAGAAGGAAACTCACCCCCCACTAATTGTGCCTTGGTTGGGGGCAGGAGCGCGGAGCGAAGGGGCGGGACACTTTCGCGGGTCCCAGGCGGGGTCCTGATATCCCAGGCAGGGGTGGGGATGGGGGAGGGAAGTGGGCCTTGGGCCAGGCGGACCGCGTGGAGAATGAGAGACCGTGAGCTGCAGGCGAGGCCCTTTACTCCGCCCCTGGCTTGATGTGCTACCCGAGACTGCTGTCCTCGCCTGCCAACCTCCGTGTCTGAACCTGTTCCCTCAATTCCCAAGTGCGAGGGGTGGGCTAGATATCTAGGGTTTGCTCTGAGGTATCTTTTCTGATCAACGCGTCAGTGAGTCTAAGCCTTCCGCCTCGCCCCATCCAGTCATATAACTCCAGGCATGCGCTTGGCCCAGTCCTTGTCACCCCTACGGGCTTTCAAACAGAACTGAAACCTATTACTGACTCTGATTCTGTGGGAGGCCAGCAGTACCCTGTGACTGCGAGGTCAAGCCTGGAGGGAAAGCGCAGGTACACCTCCCTTTGAGCCAATTTAATTCGGAGGAGAAGGTTTCCCAGGGGCGATTACAAAGATCTCTTGATCTTTTTGCACAGAGCTTCTCATTGAAGATACATCCGCACTGTCTCTGAGCCTCAGTTTGCTCATATTTCAAATGGGGATAGTAATGCCTTCACAACAAGGTGGTTGAGAAGACAATGCTAAAATGTGTAAAAATGCTCAGCGCTGCTCTAGCCCTGCCTATAGTAGGTGCTGAATACATGATAAGCAACAGTAAGGAGCAGTGGACACCTGGGGCATCATCCTATCACAGAAGCAGGACATAGAGGAACATCCATGTAGATCCCTACATCAAGTAAATTATAGAACTAAAACCAGATAGAGAGAGGAACACAGAACACGTGAATGGTAGAATTAGGATCCTATGTCCTTTCTTTTCCCTGCACACCTGTCTCCCCCACCTCCACCCCCCAGTCTATAATGAGAACAGATACCTGTCTTTCATCTCCATCCCTGTTGCTCATATATTTGCACGGGGCCACTATGGATGAATATTCTCTGGTTGCATGTCTGAATGCTTCCCCCATTAGGGCATGAGCCCTGTTTCCATGTCTGTATTCCTTTAGAGGGCGAGTCCTCTAAGGTGGGTACTGCATTCTGTTCATCTCGTTTGGCCCAGTGCCTCCCATGGTGCCTGGCACAGAACAGGTGTCTGTGATGATGTCATGAATGAAACCAAACTGTGCCTGGTGTGACTGCAGGAAATGGAGCCAACCAGTGAAACTGCCCTTCCGGGGAACTTCCCAGATCCTTTAGTCCCCTTTCTCCCCATCAGTGGCAGGAATGCTGGCATGGAAATGCTTCCAGACCCTGTGCAGGCAGAAAAATCTTCCCAGGCATGTGTACTTGCTCTCATTTCTCCCGTTTTTCTCTGAGTTCGGCCTGTCCCCAAGGAGTGCCAGCTTTGACCCTGGAAGAGCAGCAGGCAGGGACAGCAAGAAAGAGGCCAAGATTAGATGTATGGGTGGTGTTTGAATTTGTTGCTAGGTCTTTTCACTGGGAAAACACTTTTAACTGGGAACATACTTCAGGCAGCAGCGAGGAGACATAGTGTAGCTGAAATCAGGAAGGAGAATTTCATGATTATAAGGAAAAGATTTCCGGTTGGGTAATCACAGCCCAGAGCCTAGGGAGGTCTTTGTTCATCTTGCAAAACTCTGAAGAGGTCAGGGAAGAGGTGCAGGGGAGGGACTAGCGATCGAAGGGATGGACCCCTGCCTGACCTGAGCAGGGTCCAGTCTGACCTTCAAGGCTACACTTGAGCTCCATCCACCTCGCGTGCAGAGTTTTCTCTGATCCCCACACATCAGGGCCTCACTCTCTACTGACCACCTGAACTCTCCTATTCAGAAGACACCCTGGCCACAACTCTGCTGGGCACTGAGCTCTATAAGGATAAGCCCTCATCTGCTGTTCCCTACAGAGCACCTAGGGCCTGGCACAGTGTCAGGGCTGGTAGATGCTTTATACATACTCCTTGAATGAATGGGTGAGTGGACGCAAGAATGGGTGGACAGACAAAGAGATGGCTGCTAATTGCATCAGGGGTGTATCTGCTTTTTCCACCAGACCATGAACTCTGCAAAGGTATTTACCTTGCTACTGGTTATTATAATTTATAATTACATCCTCAGTGCCCAATACAGTGCCTGGAATAGGGTCAACATGAAAAGTGTTTCTTGGACGGATGGATGGATGGATGGAGGAGGAATTACAGTACTCTGGCAATGAGACTCCTTGGACCATGATTCTGAAATACAGGTTTGGCATGGTGCTCTTCTCTAAATCTCCACCATCACCTTGGACAGTCACGTTTATTCCAGAATGGAATGGAATTGTACCTGTTGTCTGGAGTTGACCTTATAGCACAAGTTGTCTTTGATGCTGTTGCCCTGCCCCACCTCCAACCTGCACTTGGAGGGCAGGGACCATATTTTATTTTCCTTAAAGGGCAAGAATACCCTCCCTTTCTTCCAACACCTAATGATATGATTCAGTATTGGTTGATTGGTTGTTTAACCCAGGATCAAGACATGAAGGGTGGAGTTGAAGCCTTTGATTATAGTGACGATGATGGTAAAGCCCAGAAGGTTTTTCAGTGGTGCCAGAATAGTAGCAAGGTGTCGACAGTAGCCACACAATGCCTTACCAATGAGGGAGTTGGTATTTCCCCAGCAGACCCTGGTTTGTGGCTAGTCATGGGGTATCTGGGTTTTTGGTCTAGCTGAGAGCAGTATAACCTCTGAAATCCCCTCACAGCTTTGGCTTCTGCTTCAGACCATGGAGGTGGAGTGGGCTCAGTTGGTTTCCTCTAAAGAAAATCAAGGATTCCACAAATTTTCCTCCTTCCTCAGACCCCGTGTCCAGCTGGGAGTTCAGCCCAACAAAGAGTTCTCTAGAATGCTCTGCTAGCCAGTAGCAACCTGCTTACTCAGGTGAGGCTCCAAGAGCCTTTTCTTCCATCATCAGAAATTACTGCCTACTTTCAGGGGAACTTTCAAAGAGGGAAGAGGGAATTACTAACAAAGGAGAGGCAACTGGGCATCTCATTCTCCTCATTTAAAAGGAAGCTGTGTGCTCTGCCCAGATCTGGTATTGGATAGACTCTCCTTTGTATTCTGAGAGACTCAAAAATAAACTCCCCAATGTGTACTTCTGCTGAGAAGTTCAGATGATTTTATAATGACTGAGTGGCTCCAAACGCGCAGCTGATGTGGAGGCTGCTATTTTACTGACTCATCTTGATCAAAGTTGGTCAATTTAGGTCTCAGAAATGTTCCAAATGCTCTCTCTCTCCCTCTTTCTCTCTTTTTGAAGGAGTTCATTTCAGGTAGATGGATTATTTACTTATTCTGAAGATGCCAAGGGAGAGGGCATGTTAGCAATACCAATTGAGCTGTGGGTGCAGGCTCACAGCTCATTCTTCACGTGGCATCTGAGTGTCTGGTGCTTTTCCTTCCTTCTCCTCTGGGCTCTCGGATGCTGGCCAAGTGGGAACTTGCTTGGCAGGTTTGCCAGCGTGTGGGTCTAAATGATCTCCTGCATCAATCTGAGTGACAGGGGTGCTCCTTGAGGCTATAAAGTTGGCAGTTGTTTTCTCTGATTGTGTAAATATGTCCTTCTCTCTGTCATGAGAAGCTAGGGTCCAGGCTGAGGGCAGAAGCAAGTCTTTTCCCCAAGGAATGAAACCAGGGTCCCATTCCAACTGGAAGTCTATGCAATGCAAGATTCTCTGGATGGTAGTTGGGGTCTTCTGAGTTTCCAGCTTAAAACTATTCCTAAAATCCTACCTTCCAGCCTTAGCCCACAGGAACACTATGTGGTGACTAGCTCTTGGAGCTGCAATATAAATCTTCTTTTGTTCCCTCTTAATTCTCTCTCCTCTCAGTAGCCAGAGTGAGCTTCTCGAGCATAAACCAAACCACATTACATGAATCCTCTGCTTGAAATCATCCAGAGTCTTCACAATGCACTGCAACTCCTTGTAGTGGCTTGCCAGTCTTCATGATCTGGTCCCTATTGAGCCCTACAACCTCATCTTCTGTTGTTTCCCTCTACTGACGAGTAGCTCATTCCATTGTTAGTTCCTACAATATGCCAAGCTCTGTCCTGTCTCAGAACTTTTATACATGTTGATCTTTTGGGGGCAAGGAATACGTTTCCATCCCCGTGCTTTGCATGGTTATTTTCCTCTTCCATGTTTCAGCTTGCCATCCTTGATAATTCTCTCTTCCTCTCCTACCAGTTGAGCTTCATTACATCTTTCCCAAATGCTCATTTGCCTGTATACCCTCTCTCCCTTCCTGGAACAGGCACCTAGTCTGTCCTTGGTGTTACCTTGCCTTTGAGTTTGGAACAGAAGCTAGAATGGTAGGGGCTTGATTCATATATGAACAACTGAATGGAAAATCAGCCATCCAATCGTATTTCCCAGAGCTCAGGGCTTCTGCTCCATCAGGGCAAAGCCATTTTCTCCTCAGTTAGAAGCTTGAGGGAGCCATTAAACATGTCACCAACAAGAAGCCATATCCATCCAGAGGGAAAGCATGCTGAAAGCCATGAAGCCAGTGGTGGGGGCTGGAAAATTGGTCTTTTACTATCCACAGGTCCAACGAATGAGTCTTTTGCTTGTTAATATCTGTTGTTAAAATAGCTTAATTCAGCCAGCCTTGCAGTTGAGCTAGGAAAAACTGAAGTGAGGTGTGGATTATTGAATTTTTCCCACTGAAGTTATTCTGCAACAGACAAGCACAAAAAACAGAATGAGTAGTAAAGGGACCTTGGTCTGGGGCGGGGGTGAAAAGCGGCTTGGATGCTGTTCCCAGAACTGTAACTCTGCTTGGAGCAAAGAAGGGCAATGAGGTGGGGACGGAGGGAGGAGAATGAGGGCTGGAGAATCATATGCACAAGAGAGCAGACAGGTTCTTAACTCTCCCCAAGACGGGAGAAGGGAGCATCAAAGGCAAAGATGGCAGCAATGTGAGTCTAAGGCTTTTGAAAAAAGACATATGTGCTCAGCCTGCAGAATACCCACCTCAGAAGTATCGAGGTAGCCTGGAGTTGCCAATCAAACATTTATGCAGCAATATTTAGCTCACAATCATTACACACATGTGCAGTACAGCCTGTTCTGGACAGGTCCTATAGAGAAGCCCAGGCAGGGTGCCTGTCTTGCCCATGGCCCAGCTGAAGGGAGTATAGTGCAGAGATGGATAAGAAATTAGGTTGTAGGGCTTGGCTGTCTGTCTTGTTTGCCTTAATTCTCTCCCTCCCACACCACTGTGGACTCCTCATGGACCAAGTAAATTTTCATGACCTTTGGGTTTCAGCCTCCTATATAGGGTGGAGTAGGGGGTGCTAGTTAAGGAAATAGCCTTTGAATAAAGCAGAGCTGGTTTTGAGGGCTGCCTTTATCACTGGACTCATCAGTAGTCTAGAAATTCAACTCAAACCACACTTAGTGCCACCTTCCCCAAATAATGTATTGGCTTCCATAACTTAAAAAAAAAATCAAGGGTGATTGAATTCAGGTGTGGCTGGTCCAGGCAGCTTAAACAATGTCACCAGAGATCTGCCTCTTTTCACATCTGGATTCATTTCCAGGCCCCCAAATGGGGCAATTTGTCTCCAGCAGCCCCACAGGCTCACATCTATCTATCTGGTTTCCTCATTAGGAAGAGAGCCCTTTTTCACCAGAACTCCAGAAAAAAACAAAACAAAACCCAGAGCTGATGAATATCACACTGAATTAGTCAGGTGCCCTGTCAGAACCAGCCTCATTAACCAGATAAATAAAATGAGCTAACTGACTAGGTATGGAGCCAGGTTGGAGGTAGAGGGGAGAGAGGCAAGCCTGTTTAGGGGCAGCTGGTGCCAAAAAAAGGTGGAATGCATGTGGTGTGAACAAAAACAGTAGATGTCTACCACCACTACTTCTCCCTGGCTGTGTGGCTGAGTAAGGGGTTTAATGTTTCTGAGCTTTGGTTTCCTTGTCTGTTAAAATAGAATAAGCAATGATATTTAATTGTGTTAGGATTAAGGAGGTAATACCTATGAAAGATTTAATAGGGCAAAGGATGTAGTAAATGCAGAGTAAATAGAAGTTATTGTTATTGGTCCCAAGACAACTTTTGGCTATGCACCCTGGCAATGTTATTTAATTAGATCACAAAGATATCATTTTTTTTTTTCTCCTGGAGAGAGCACAAGACCCTTGTGGCCTAACAATGCTTATTGAATTCAGATCATCTGGGGATCTTGTTAAAATGCAGATTCTACAGGTGTTGGCAAAGATGTGGAGAAAAAGGAACTCTTGTGCACTGTTGATGGGAATGCAGACTGGTGTAGTCACTATGGAAAACAGTATGAAGCTTCCTCCAGAAGTTAAAAAATAGAACTACCCTATAATCAAGTAACTGCATTACTGGGTATTTACCCAAAGAATGCAAGATCACTAATTCAAAAGGATACATGCACTCCTATCTTTATAGCCACATTATTTACAATAGCCAAGATATGGAAGCAGTCCAAGTGTCCATAAATTGATGAATGAATAAAGAAGATGTGGTATATGTATACAATGGAATATTATTCAGCCCTAAAAGGTAATCTCACCATTTGCAATGAGATGGATGCAGCTAGAAGAGTATTATGCTAAGCAAAGTAAGTCAGAGAAAGACAAATACCATATGATTTCACTCATATGTGGAATTTAAGAAACAAAACAAATGAGCAAAGGGGAAAAAGAAGAGAGAGAGAGAGACAAAGCAAGAAAGTCTTAACTGTACAGAAAAAAAAATAGATGGTTTCAGAGGGGATGGTGGTGGGGATGAGTTAAATAGGTGATAGGGATTAAGGAGGGCACCTGTTGTGAGGAACACCAGGTGATGTATGGAATTGTTAAATCACTGTATTATATACCTGAAACTAATGTAACACTGCATGTTAACTAACTGGAATTAAAATAAAAAGTTAATGCAGTTTCTGATTCTTCCAATCTGAGTTGGGATTTAAGATTTTCCCATTCTAATAAGCTTTTTAGAGTTGACTCCTTTTCAAGAATTTTCCAATCCTAATAGTCTTTGCAAAATTGCATGTAATGAATTCCAGACCACACTTGGGTAGCAAGGACCATGTATATCCCACAGTTATTCTCAAATACCAGTCAATAGATGTGTTTTATCAGAACCACCTGGGTTTTTTTTTAAAGGGGAAGAGAATTTACTGGTGTCTCACATAACATAATAGAGACATAAGTATGAGAGACAGAGATTGCGTCAGGCATAATTTGATCACTAGTACCTGATCACCTGGTTTCTGTCTCCCTTTTTCTTATGCTTATTTCCTTTTATTTCTCATATTCACATTATAGCTGCAGAAGCTCCAGCCCTTTCACTGTCTTTGCTTCATCCATCCCAGAAGTGTTTGTAAAAATTCTCATGGTATCTTATTCGCTCTGAAAGGGTTCCATGCTAATCTCTAGATTGCAGTTTAAATTTCTATTGGAAAGCAGTGAAGGTTTTGATTGGTCGGGACTGAATCTTATCCTCCTTGTGATGTCAGAGTGGGGACTCCTTTACTAAAGCATCCAAAATGAAGAGTGTTGTGTGTGTGTGTGTGTATGTGTGTGCAGAAGGATTTCCAAAATAAAATTGAAAGCTAGCACAGAAAGTCAAGGGCCACCCAGTCTCACTTCCAACCCCAGGACTCTTATATCCAATTTTTTTCACATAGCTAATGGTCATCTCAGATATGACATGTTCAAATGGAGCATCTGATCTTCTCTCCCCAAGTCTACTCCTTTTAATTTTTCTAATACTAGTTAATGACAACCCGAATCTTCTGATAGCCCAGACCAGAAAGTCTGGCATCATCCTTTATTCTTGCTTCTCTCTTATATCCAACATTTAATCCGTCCACAAATCCTATCAGCTCTACCTTCAAAAAAATCCATTAGTCAGTTAATTCAGGTTATGAGCATCTTGTCCTTGGACAGCGGTAGTTGCCTGGCTTGTACTCGTGCTGCCTATGTCTATCCTCCCCACGGCAGCCACAGTACTATCCTGCTAAGATATGTCCGAACATGGTGCTCCTTTGCTAAAACTTCCAAATGGGTTCCCTGCTCATTTAGAAAAAAATCTAAATTATTTATCAAGGCCCTTCAAGATGTGTCCCTCACCCAACCCCACCTGACCACTTGCCTGGCCTCATTACCATTCACCTTGGAGGTTGTTAAAGTGCACCTGCCAATTCCTTTCCCAGATATTCTGTTTTGGTAGCTCTGGGTTGGGTCTGAGTGTTTTGCATTATCACAAGTGCCCTGTGTGATTTTGATGTGCAGCCCAGTTTTGCAAACAACTGCTCCCAACACCTAGCCCAGGCTAAGGTATGGAAAGAGTGAAAAAATATCTGCTGAATTAGCACCTCGTCTTTCCCTTTGTGTGTGGTCTTCAGGCTGAAGCAGAAGTGATTGGGGAACAGGGTTACCTATAATTTCCCGTAATGAAATCCGATTATACATAGTTTGTTATTTCTATAATGCTGAAGAGATCACTTGAGAAGTGTAATTAGCATCAGCTTGCTTCACAGGAGAAGGGGTGTCCTGCCTGTGCTGCTGTTGGCGAATATGTTTGCCTCTCTGTAGGATGCCTGGGAGGCTGTTTGGTGACCACATCCTTCACTCTCACTTAATGGTGACAGCCCATTGCAGCCCACAGTGTTTCTGCCTGGTATCTGCACTGATAATGAAGGCAGCTTCACCAGAGCCCTTGTACAATCTGTCCCCATTGGAGATCCTGCCTGCCTGACTTGTGTCATTTTAATTTGGCCCTTCACACTGCCAAAGCCACCTTGCTTGCTGTCCCTTCCTGCCTATTGCCATTCTTGGGCCTGACTATTCCCCGAGGTGTGAGCTCCCAGCTCCTTCCTTTCTTCACCCTGCCTTCCGGACCTTGCAATCCCAAATCTCTTGACCTGGTCTTGGGGGGCCCTGCCTCAACTTCTACCAGTTGCTACAGCTGTCCCTGTAACAGGCTCAGAGCTCCCCGCTGCCCTGGTTTTGTTAGGATGTCAGCTTAATTTCCAAGTGTAAGAAAACCTGCATCAAAGGCCTGAGTCCATAATCTTCTCATTGAAGCCTCTACCTGGAGTTCTGGAAAGTGTCTATGGGACACTTTGATTGTAAGAAACAGAAATTGGCTATTTTAAGCAGAGAAGGAATTTCTTAATATACCTTGTGGCAGCAAAACCTAGAGAAATAGGCTTAGGAAAATACAGGAAGCAGGGCAGCCCTGCGGGGAGGGTCTTGGGAGCAGGAACTAATGGCAGAGACTTTAGGAGCCCACCTTCGGGATGCATGGGTGATAGTAATTTCCATTCCTTTGTCAGAAGGCTCAACATTGAACATCCCTTGAGAAAGGATTACCTCACAAGTTCACCCCTCATCTACAGAAGCACTGTGCCTCATGATTGCCTATCATACCAAAAAGGTTGATAACACAGCTGAGAAAGTTCCTCAGGATGAAGCCTAGCCAAAGTGTGGGCTCCAGGGCCAGGGCTGGGTTCGTATCCCAGCTCAGCCATGATTCATGGTATAGCTCTCAGCAAGTTATTTATTAATTTTTTTCTGGGCCTCACTTTTCTCATCTGGGAAATGGGGGTAATAATATCTACTTCATAAGATTCAGATGAGGCTTAATTAAATGAATATATGTAAAGCAATTCAAATAATGCCAGCCACACAGTAGACAATCAGCATTAGTTAGCATAGGTAAGACCAAATGGAGGAGGGGGTGGCTGCATGGATGCTCGGAATGCTCTCTCCACAGGATTTTTGCACATCCCTCTTCAACCTCTAGCTCAGATTTCCTTGTGGTTTGTCACCCTTTCCCCCAGTGTGGGTGGTACCTGATCAGGAGGAAAGAAGCCTTGGAAACTTCCGGGCGCATAAGTCCAGGGGAACTATAAGGGGGACAGGTCAGGACAAAATATTAATCAGCAGCATAGGCTATAGAGGAACCTGATCTTGTTCAAATTCTAGCTCTGCTACAAACAGTTGTGTGACCTAGGCTAGTTATAGAGTGTCTCTGTGTTGTATAGAAAGCAGGATAATTAAAGTGTACTTCTTTGGGAGGGTCCAACCACTCAAGCCAAAAATAGTTATTGAGCCCCTCTGAGAAGCCAGACACTGTTCCAGGAGCTGGGATTATAGCATGACCTAAACAGACAGAATTCTGCCCTTGAGAAAATGGGCATATCTTAGTCCAGCTATCATACAGAGTTGTATAATTCCAGAGTGGTAGGACTATGGAGGAACCACCTGCATATGGAGCTGTGAGCTATGAGGAGGTCTCATTTTGAGCTGAGATTTGAATTGTGACTAGGAATGAACCAGGCCAAGGCTGGGGGGTAGGACAGAGCATAACATTCCAGGCAAAAGAAAACATGGGCAAAACTCCCAAAGTGTAAAACATCACAATCTGTGGAAACGTTGGAAGGACTGATAAAGGGCCAATGCTGCCACAGGTCGGGGAGGGAAAGGGAATCTGTCTGGCCTGAAGGGTCAAGAGTGGAGGCAGATGATCTAGTGACAGCCATCTGTGGCAGCTATCCAGGCTTAGGGATAGAGATGGCTAGGACTGTGGCAATGACAGTGAGGTTGGAGAGCAAGTAGATAGATTCAGGAGATATATGGGAGTTAAATCTTTATGATTAGTGATGGATTAGGATACAGAGGTGAGGGAAAGAGGGTGTCAAGGATGGTCTCTTTGATTTCTCCAAGATTTCTGGTTATGCTATAAGATGGCAGTGTTGCCACTCCCAGGGAGGAGAGCTGGATCTGGGGGCAGGAGGGGGTGTGAGGTCAGTATGGGACGTGTTGCATTTGAAGTTCCTTTGAGACATCATACATCAATGTCAAATAAATAGCTGGATGTCTAGGTCTGGAAGCCAGAGGACAGGTCTCAGCTGGAGGAGCAAACTTGGCCCTCATAGGCATTAAGTTAAGTCAGGAGCTCTGAGAAGAGATGAACTGGCTGAGGGGAGACATGGAGACAATTTGGGGAAAGCTCTTAGATACAAAGACTTGATGCAGAGACTTAAATGATTGTTGAGCACATGTGTGTATGGACACGTGCACTTGAGTACATGTGTATGTATACGTATGTGTGTGTGTGTGGGGTGTGTGTGTGTGTGTGTGTGTGTGTGCTCCTATAGCCAGATCTCTCCCCTTGAGGCTGCTGCTGTGATTGGCTTCTGGCAGGGTAAACCTCATCTCATATTTGCTCCTGTTATCACCTAATAAAGGCTAAGATCCAGAAGGGGCCACTCTATGGTGGAGAGAGGAAAAGATGGGGAGGTATGAAGGTGGTCTTATGAAGCTCCTTTCGCCTACACCTACCACAAGCACAAGTCAGACCTGACACTCTGATTGAACTTAAATTCTTTCTTTCTAAAGGCTTCCCTGGAAGAATTATGAGCCCAACTTCCCCTGACAACACCTGGGGGAGGATGATATTGGCAATGACATAAAAGCAGAGGAGAGAGGGAAGAGCAAAAGAGGAGCATTTATCCTGAGCAGGGTCCTGAAGCACCATCACCTTCTGAGCAAGACAGAGAGAAACCAAGGATTTTAAAAATAGAACCGCTACATTGCCTCAGGCAGGGAAACAACCCAGACTAAAGCCGACCTTCCTGATTCTAAGCAACTGATCCCCACTGAGGCAAAGAAGGCCCCTGAGCCCTAGAGAGGAGATGGAAGGCAGCCGGGCAAAAGGAGAGGGGCCGTGATTGGACTCTGGGCCTGGAGCTTTGTCCTGAAATGGCCAACGTGTTCTCTGCCTTGAAGAGAGAGCAGGTTCATGGGGCATGTGGGGCCGTTAATGCAGAGAGCGATGTCTCCAGAGATGGCAAGGCAATTGGCAATAGGGCAGGTTGTTTCTGGAAGAGACCAGAACATCTGCATGCTAGCACAGGTTACTGTCTGTAAACCATTCTCAGAAGGTACTATTACTCTTCTTCAAATGATGGCAGGGTTACAAAGTTAAGGATGATAGCACTGGTGCTCTGGGGAGGCTGAGGGACTGGGGAAGAGGTAGGCTTGGAGAGTGCCTTGGTAGGGAGAGGTTCCAAGTCCCATGGGAGCCTGGAGGAAGTAGAGGGCTTCAGAGAGAATATGACTTTTGTTCTCAGTAGACTTTATTTTTTAGAGTAGTTTTGAACTGATAAAAAAAATTAAGAAGATAATACAGAGAAGTCTCCCATATCCACTTACCCAGTTTCTCCTATGACTAACAGCTAACATTAGTATGGTACATTTGTCACAATTAGTGAACCGATATTAATACATTATTATTAACTGAAGTCCATGCTTCATTTAGATTTCCTTAGTTTTTACCTGATTTTTTTTTTTCTGTTCTGGGATCCCATCCAGAATGCTGCATTATATTCAGTTGTCATGTCTCCTTAAGCTCCTCTTGGCTGTAACAGTTTCTCAGAACTTCTCTTGTTTTTGATGACTTTGATATCTTTGAGGAGTAGTGGTCAAATGTTTTGTAGAATGCCCTTTTATCCAAATTTGTCTTATATTTTTCTCATGATATGAGTGGAGTTATGGGTTTTCAGGAGGAAGACCACAGAAGTAAGTGCCTTTGTTTTTTTTTTTTTTTATCACATTATGTCAAGTGTACATCCCCATCAGCCTGTCTTACCATGTTGACCTTAGTCACCTGGATGAAGAAGTGTTTGTCAGGTTTCTCCATGGTAAAGTTAATCTCCTTCTCCTCTCCAGACTGTATTTTGGCTTTTAGAAAAGATTTTTTTATTTATTTTAGCGAGTGAGAGAGAGAGCGCTCATGGCGGGGGGCAGGCAGAGGAAGAGGGAGAGGGAGAATCTCAAGCAGACTCCCTGATGAGCGCAGAACCCAACATGGGGCACGATCTCATGATCCTGAGATCATGACCTGAGCTAAAATCAAGAGTTAGACACTTAACTGACTGGGCCACCCAGGCACCCCTCTAGACTGTATTCTTTGGAAGGAAGTCATATGTATAGCCCATGTTTAAAAAGTGGGGAGTTATTCTTCTGTTTCTTGAGAGCTGAGTATGTACATGATTTTTTTGGAATTCCTCTGCAAAAGAAATTTGTCTCTTCTCCCTCATTTATTTATTCAATCATTTATTTGTATCAGTATGGGCTCCTGGATATTTATAGTTAGGGTTACAATCTAATACTACATTTTATTGCTCATATCACTGCAGCTTTGGCCATTAGAAGCTCTTTCTTTCTTTTTTTTTTTTAAGATTTTATTTATTTATTTGACAGACAGAGATCACAAGTAGGCAGAGAGGCAGGCAGAGAGAGAGAAAGGAGGAAGCAGGCCCCCTGCTGAGCAGAGAGCCTGATGCGGGGCTCGATCCCAGGACCCTGAGATCATGACCTGAGCCGAAGGCAGAGGCTTTAACCCACTGAGCCACCCAGGCGCCCTAGAAACTCTTTCAATTGGTTCCTGTCTCTCTGACATGCTCCATTTGACATACATCTTTAACTTCCTCACTTTTTTTTGTACTGTAAGATGCTCAAGACTCATCTTGGACATTTCCCACCCCAGTCCTAGAATCAACCATTTCTTCAAGGAGCTCTAGTTCCTTTATTAGAATGGTATTAGAAACCAAGATCTGGGCACCAGGTGTGTTCATTGCTAACTGGGGTGTCATTGCTCCTGGGTCTCTCAGCTGACAGAGCAAGAAAATGTATGTATGTATACTAACCCATGCGTACACACATATTTGTAACTATTTCTATATGTAACCATTTCTATCTATATTAAATGAAAGGTGAGTTCATACTGATGTCTCTAATCTGCTATCAATCACACGGATCACTGTGGCCTTCTCCTCTTGTTTGTATGTAAATTCCCACACTAACAGAGAGAAACTTGGCTCATACCACCTAACACCCATATACTTAGTTGTTCAGTTCCAATATACACTTACAGTGGTTTCAGAATTATTAACCTACGGTACCTGTATGGGAAATAACTTTATCAAGGAGAGCACAGTTCTTATGCGCTTCTTAAGTTCTTCTTGACTTTATTCTTACAGACTCCGTTCATTTCTAAAGTTACCTAGATCAGCACCTTTCTGCCCACTCTTCTCTGAGATTGTTCCATACATTTGTAATATAGGTAGCCTCTTTTGTCACAATTTATATTCCTTTCTGTGGTTCCCCCAACCCCCTAATTTTTAAAACCCACATACACACAAAGTTCACTTTTTGTGCTGCAAACTCTTATGAGTTTTAACAAATGCATAATGTGATGTATTCTTTATTAAAGTATCATACAGGGTACTTTCACTGCTCTAAAACTCTCCTATGCTTTATATATTCATCTATTCCCCTTACACTCCTCCAACTCCTGAGAAAACATTTTTTTTACTGACTTTATAGTTTCATCTTTTACAGAATGTCGTATAATTAGAATTATACAGCATGCAGCTTCTCAACTGGCTTCTTTCACTTAGCAATATATATTTAAGGTTCCATGTCTTTTCATGCTTGACAGCTCATTTATTTTTATTGATGAATAATATTCTGCTGTATGGATGTAGCATTTTGTTTATTCATTCACCTATTGAAGGGCATCTTGGTCACTTCTAGCTTTTGGCAATTATGAATAAAGATTCTATAAGCATTTGCATGTGGGTTTTTATGTGGACATACATTCTCAAATATTTGAGTATATACCTAGGAGGATAATTGCTGGATCATGTGGTAAGATCATGTTTAGTCTTGTCAGAAACTACCAAGCTATCTTCCAAAGTGGCTGCACCATCATTTCCTTCAGCAATGAGAATTCCTTTTTTTCTGTGTCATCACCAGCATTTGGTATTGTTAATTTTTTGGAGCTTGGCCATTCTAATAGTTGTGTAGTGGTTCCCAATTATTGTTTTAATATATATTTTATATATATAATTATATATAATTTAATATATAATTCAGTAATGGCAAATGATGTGTATTTTTTAGTATGCTTATTTTCCATTTGTATGTTTTCTTTAGTGAGGTATCCATTCAGATCATTTGGCCATTTTAAAATTGGGTTATTGCTGCATTATTTTTGCATTTTGAAAGTTCTTTTTATATTTTGAATACAAGTTCTTTATCAGATATGGTTTTTTTTTTTTTTAGATTTTTTTTTTTTTTTTATTTTCAGCGTAACAGTATTCATTGTTTTTTCACCACACCCAGTGCTCCATGCAATCTGTGCCCTCCCTAATACCCACCACCTGGTTCCCCCACCCTCCCACCCCGCCCCTTCAAAACCCTCAGGTTGTTTTTCAGAGTCCATAGTCTCTCATGGTTCACCTCCCCTTCCAATTTCCCTCAACTCCCTTCTCCTCTCCATCTACCCTTTTAAAGATTTTATTTATTTATTTGACAGAGATCACAAGCAGGCGGAGAAGCAGGCAGAGAGAGAGAGAGAGAGAGGGAAGCAGGCTCCCTGCTGAACAGAGAGCCCAATGTGGGGCTCCATCCCAGGACCCTGAGATCATGACCTGAGCGGAAGGCAGAGGCTTTAACCCACTGAGCCACCCAGGCGCCCCTATCAGATATGTTTTGTAAGTATTTTCTCCCAGTCCATGGCTTGTCTTTTCATTCTGTCCACAGTATCTTCTGAAGAGCATAACTTTTAAATTTTAATAAAGTCTAATTTACCAATTTTTTCTTTCATAAATTGTGTTTCAGGAGCTGCACTTAACTTACCACCAAATGCACAGTTACCTAGAATTTCTTGTCCAATTGTTTCAGAATCATTTGTTGGAAAGATGATTCTTTGTTGACTTGGCTTTGCTCCTTTTTCAAAGATTGATTGACTACATTTGTGTGGGTCTACTTCTGTGCTCTTTTTTCTGTTCTATTAATTTATGTGTCCATTCTTTCACCAATACCACCTTTCTTAATTTGATAGGGGACATTTACAAAAATCCTACAGTTGATTATTTCAACTGTAAATGTCCCTTATCAAATTAAGAAAGGTCTCCTCTCTTTCTAGTTCCTGAGAGTTTTTATCATGAAAGGGTGTTGGATTTTTTCACATGTCTTTTCTGGATCAATTGATATGGTCATTTGATTTTTTCTTCTTTAACCTGTTGATCTGGTGGCTTAGAGAGAGGCTTGGGCATTCTAAAAATGAGAGGGATTATTTTGATTGATTTTTGAATGTTGAATCTGGCTTGCATACCTGGAATAAACGCCAGTTGATTATGGTCTATACCTTTTTTATATGTTGTTGGATTAGATTTGCTAATATTTTATTGAGAATTTTTGTATCTATGCTCATGAGAGATATTGCTCTGTGGCCTTTATTTCTTGTAATGTCTTTGTAGGGTTTTGGTATTAGGATAATCTGATCTCATGGAATGAGCTAGGAAGTGTCTTATCTTTCTATTTTCCAGAAGAGACTGTGGAGAATTGGTATTACTTTTTTTTTCTTCTCAAACCCTAGGTAGAATTCACCAGTGGAACCATCTGGGCCTGATGCTTTCTTTTGGAATGGTCATGAATTATTTGTCAAATTTCTTTAATAAATATAGTTATTAATTATTTATTAAATTTCTTTAATAGATACAGATTATCTATTCAGATGAGATATTTCTCCTTATGTGAGTTTTGACAGCTTGCGTCTTTCAAGTAGTTCATCCATTTCATCTAAGTTATTGAATTTGTGGTCATACTTATTCCTTTATGATTCTTCTTAATGTCCACAGAATCAGTAAAGATGGCTCCTTTTTATTTCTGTTAGTAATTTGTATCTTCTCTCTTATTTCTTATTGAGAGTGACTAGAGATTTATCAGTTTTTTTAAGATTTTATTTATTTATTTGAGAGAGAGTGAGTAAGAGAGAGCTTGAGAGAGTAGAAGGTCAGAGGGAGAAGCAGACTCTCTATGGAAGCTGAAGCCCAAAGCAGAACTTGATCCAGGGACTCCGGGATCATGACCTGAGCTGAAGGCAATCGCTTACCTGACTGAGCCACCCAGACACCCAAGATTTATCAGTTTTGTCAATCCTATCAAATAACCAGATTTTGGTTTTGTTGATTTAAAATTTTTTTCTGTTCTATTTAGTTCTAATCTAATATTTATTATTTTTCTTCTGCTTTTTTTCTGGGCTTAATTGCTTTCTTTCTATAGTTTCTTAATGTGGGAGCTTAGATTATTGTTTTTAGATCTTTCTTCTTTTCTAACACATGCTGTAATTCATTAAATTATAATGTTATAAATATCTCTGTAAATATTGCTTTTGCTACAATTCATACATTTTGATAAGTTGTATTTTTACTTTCATTTAATTCAAAATATATCTGAATTTCTCCTGACACTTCTTCTTTAACCCATGTTTTATTTAGAAGTGTGTTATTTAATGTCCAAATATTCTGGGGATATTAAAATTATCTTTCTGTTATTGACTTATGGCTTAATTCTATTATTGTCTGGGGACACAATTTGTTTGATTTCTTTTTTTTATTAAGTATAGTTGACACACAGTGTTACATTAGTTTCAGGTGTTAAAATATAATGATTCAATAAGTCTATATGTTATGCTATTCTCATTACAAGTGTATAGCCACCATCTGTCACTATACAACACTATTCCAATAGTATTGACTATATTCCCAATACTGTACCTTTCATCCTTGTGACTTACCCATTCCATACCCAGAAGCCTATATCTCTCACTTCCCTTTACTCATTTTGCCCATTCCCCCACCACCCTCACCTCTGGCAACTACCAGTTTGTTTTCTGTATTTATGGGTCTGTTTCTACTTTTTGTTTGTTTTCTTTTTTAGATTCCACTATAGGTGAAATCCTATGGTATTTGTCTTTCTCTGCCTGATTATTTCACTTAGTGTAATATCTTTTAGATCCATGCATGCTGTTGTAAGTGGCAAGATCTCACCCCTTTTTGTGGCTTAGTAATATTCCTGTGTGTGTGTGTGTGTGTGTGTGTGTGTGTGTGTGTGTGTGTGACGTCTTTATCCATTCCTCTATCAATGGATACTTAAGCAGCTTCCATTTCGTGGCTATTGTAAACAATGCTGCAATAAATGCAGGGGTGTATATATCTTTTTGAACCAGTGTTTTCATTTTCTTTTTGTACATACCCAGTAGTGGAATTAGTGGATCACACAGTATTTCTAATTTCAATTTTTTGAGGAACTCCTATTTTGCTTGATTTCTATTTTGAAAGTTTGTTAAGGAGTGTTCTATGGTCCAGAATATGGTGTATTTGGGTGAATATTCCATGTGGACTTGAGAAGAATGTTTAGTCTGTTGTGGATGGAGTTCTACAAATGTCAATTAGATCACATTGTTTGAGTAATATTCCATTGTATATTTGGGCCACATCTTTATCCATTCATCTGTTGAAGGGCATCTCCACTCTTTCCACAGTTTGACTCATGTGGGCATTGCTGCTATGAACACTGGGGTGCATATGGCCCTTCTTCTCACTACATCTGTATCTTTGGTGTAAATATCCAGTAGTGCAATTGCTGGGTCATAGGGTAGCTCTATTTTTAATTTTATAAGGAAACTCCACACTGTTTTCCAAAGTGGCTGTACCAACTTGCATTCCCACCAAGAGTGGAAGAAGGCTCCTCTTTCTCTACAGCCTCTTCAACATTTGTTGTTTCTTGCCTTGTCAGTTTTTGCCATTCTAACTTGTATAAAGTGGTATCTCAATGTGTTTTTTTTTTATTTAAAAAAATTATTTATTTTTTAAATGTCTTTTCAGTGTTCCAGAATTTATTGTTTATGCATCATACCCAGTGCTCCATGCAATACGTGCCCTCCTTAATGCCCACCACCAAGCTCACCCATCCCCCACCTCCTCCCCTCCAAAACCCTCAGTTTGTTTTTCAGAGTCCACAGTTGTTTGTTTTGTTTTGTTTTTTTTTTTTTTTTCAGAGTCCACAGTTTTGATTTAAATTTCCCTGATGGCTAATGATGATGAATATTTTTTCAGGTGTCTGTTAGCCATTTGTATGTCTTCTTTTGAGAAGTGTCTGTTCATGTCTTCCATCAGAAAGGATGAATACCCAACTTTTGTATCAACATGAATGGGACTGGAGGAGATATTCTAAGTGAAATAAATCAAGCAGAGAAAGTCAACTACATGGTTTCACTTATTTGTGGAACATAAGGAGTAGAATGGAGGACATTAGGAGAAGGAAGTGAACAATGGGCGGGGGGAATCAGAGGGGGAGATGAACCATGAGAGACTATTGACTCTGAGAAACAAACAGGGTTTTAGAGGGGAGGGGGTGGGAGGATGGGTTAGCCTGGTGATGGGTAATAAGGAGGACATGTATTTCATTGAACACTGGGTGTTATATGCAAACAATGAATCATGGAGCACTACATCAAAAACTAATGATATACTGTATGGTGATTAACATAACATAAAGAAAAATAAAGGTTTCTACAAATTTAGTAAAAAAAAAATATCAAGTTGCTTGATAGTGCTCTTCAGGTCAACTATATCCTTACTGAGTTTCCACCTATGTGATCTATCAATTACTGAAGAGCAGTGTCAAAATCTCCACCTATTACAGTGAGTTTATCTATTCCTCTTTGGAGTTCTATCCATTTTTGCATCATGTATTTTGATGCTCTGGTGTTAGGTGCAATGCACATTTAAGACCCTGTCATTAACTCCTTATAATTATATAATTACCTTCATTATTTCTGATAATTTTCCTTATTCTTGAGTTTCCTTGTGCATTATCTTTTTTTTTTTTTTTTTTGGCGGGGCGGATGAGTGTTAGTGTGCTATATCTTTTTTTTAACCCATTTACTTTTTGTTTGTTTGTTTGTTTTAGAATTCAATTTTATTATGTCATGCAGCTGTAGTCTTTAACAGCATAACAAATAATATAGAGGACAAGGGTAGATGGAGAGGAGAAGGGAGTTGAGGGAAATTGGAAGGGGAGGTGAACCATGAGAGACTATGGACTCTGAAAAACAACCTGAGGGTTTTGAAGGGGCGGGGGGTGGGAGGTTGGGGGAACCAGGTGGTGGGTATTAGGGAGGGCACAGATTGCATGGAGCACTGGGTGTGGTGAAAAAACAATGAATACTGTTACGCTGAAAATAAATAAAAAATTTAATTAAAAAAATAATCTCTACACCCCCCCCCAAAAAGACTTATTTTTAACCTATCTATGTTTTTATATTTAGAGTTGGGTTCTTAGACAAAATATATTTGGATTTTGTTTCTTAATTCAGTCTGATTTTCCTGTCTTTTAATTGCTATATTTAATTTAATTGCTTTTAATTGCTATATTTAATTTAATTGCTATTAATACCAGCCTAACTGTTTTCTGTTCATTATGCTTGTTTCCCCTCTCCTTCTTCTCCTGCATTCTCTTGTTTTAATAGAGCATTTTATATGATTTTATATTCTCAGCTCTCTTTGTGTATCAGTTATACTTCTTTTAAAAAAATTTTAGTGGCTTCCTTAGAGTTTGAAATATACATTTACAAATGATCTAAGTCTACTTTCAAATAACACTATTGTGACTTTTGACAACATGAGATTTAGGGGAGCTAATTCCTGTGATTTGAAAATCTGTATATAACTTTTGATTCCCCCAAAACTCAACTATCAATAGCCTACTCTAGACTGAAATCTCCATAGTCAGTTAACCCATATTCTGTTTGTTATGTGTATTATCTGGTGTATTCTTACAATAAACTAAGCTAGAAAAAAGAAAATGTTTTTAAGAAAATCAGAAGGAAGAGAAAATACATTTATAATACTGTATTGATTGAAAAAAATCCACATATAAGTGGATCTCTGCAGTTCAAAACCATGTTGTTCAGTGTTCAACTATATACCACTTCACAGATAGTGCAGTTTTACTTTATAACAGAATATTCCCAATTTTGCCCACTAATCACTTACAAAACTGCTGTTTTTGATTTCATTTATCCAAATACTATAAACATGTACTATATTGTTTTATTTGAAAAAATTATTTATTAGGTCAGTTAAGAATATGAAAAAGAAAAGATTTTACCTTTATTCCTTCTCTAATGCTTTTCCTTTTATCATGTAGATCTGAGTTTTTAACTTATATTATTTTCCTGCTTCCTGAAGAACTTCTTTAAACACTTCTTGCAGAATAGATGTGCTGGTAATGAATTTTCTGTTTTTGCTTGCCTGAGAAAGTCTTCATCTCCTCTTCCTCTTAGGGGATAATTTCACTGGATATAGAATTCTAAGTTGGTGAGATTTTTCTTTCAACACTTTAAATATTTTACTCCATTCTTTTGTTATTTGCATGGTTTCTGATGAGAGGTCCATTAGTTCTTATTCTTGCTTCTCTGAGGGTAAGATGTTTATTCTTGTCTGGTTTCTTTCAAGATTCTGTCTTTGGTTTCCTGATATTTGAATATGATACTCATAGGCATAGAGGTTTTTTTGTTTTTATTTTGTATTTATCATGCTTAGTGTGCTTTCGAGCTTCCTAGATTGTACTTTGATGCCTACCATTAATTTTGGAAAGTTCTCAACCATTTTTACTTTAAGTTTTCTTCTGCTCTATTCTCTTTTTCTGCACCTTCTAATATTCCAATGACATGTATATTAAACCTTCTGAAATTGTCCCACAGTTCTTGGATATTCTGTTATGGATATTTTTCATTCTTTTTCGTCTCTATATTATAGTTTGGGAAGTTTCTATTGACTTGTCTTCAGGCTCACTAATTCTTTCCTCGTCTTTGTCCAATCTACTGATGAGCCCATCAAAAGCATTCTTCATTTGTTTCAATATATTTTATTTCTAGCATCCCCTTTTGATTTTTTCTTAAAGACTCCATCTTTCTGTGTACCTTATCCACTTGTTCTTGCATGTTGTTTACCCTTTCCATTAGAGATCTTACAATGTTAATTGTTTTTTTAAATTTCCTACCTAAAAAATAAATTTCCTATCTGATAATTCCAAAATCTGTCACATCTGAGTCTGGTATGGATGGTTGCTTTGTCTCTTCAGCCTATGTTTCTCCTGCCTTTCATGATGTCTTATAATTTTTTGAAAGTAGATATGATATGTCAGGTATAGGAACTGAGATAGATAGGCCTTTCCTATAAGGTTTTATATCAATCTATCTAGATATTTAATGTTTGCATAGGTGTCATGCTTCAGATTCTTCCAGTGTCCTTGTTTTTGTCTTTCCTATTGTCTATGAGTTTTCCTAAAATCTTCTTAAGTGAATTGGAGCCATTGCACCTCTTTCAGCTGTGATTCAGTGTTATTACATTGGAGCCCTGTTACTGTGGTGTAAAGTGTGCGGAGAGGGTAGGCATTCTATAATTTTATGATTCAATCTCAGTGTTTTAGTTTCTCTGGGCTGTGACCTTCACAACAGTTTCTCACCTTTCTTTCTCTCTCCCCATCTACAGGTAAGATAGGGAGTCTAGAAGGAGCTACAGTTGGGTAAGTGCCCTTTTGCCTTTGTGAGATAAGGCTTTGGTAAAATTCTTTTAACTAGAGAATAAGCTTTTGTTATGGAGAATGCACTGGACATATTTAAAAATGTTACTTCTCCCTCTCTTTGCCAGAAATATGAGGGATTTGTCTTGGCTGTTCACCATGGGAATCTGGTGAGGGTTCTGGAGTTAAAACCCATGAAAGTGTGAGAAAAAATGTAAGACTGGCCTCCATGATTTTCTCACTCTCAAGCTAGTTCATGCTCATCCTCCAGCAATTTAATATAAATATATTGGTTTAAGGATCCAGGTAAGCTGCTTCAGGTAAGCTGATTTTGTCTGTGTTTTTCTGTATTTGCCTGTCTCTCCACATTTTAGGCATCAGTTTGCCCTACAACCTCAGTTATCTAATGGGTCCAAAAAATACATTGATTTTTCAGTTGTCTTAGCTTTTTTCTTGTTGTAAAGATAGGAACAATGACATCTAAGCTCTTTATATGTCAGAACTGAGACGAGAAGTCTAAGAAGTGACTTTTCAGATGGACCCTGAAGGATTATTTCCCCAATAGTCAAGGTCATTGGTTAATACACTGAGAACACATGGACCAACACAGACCTGTCATCCTTGGACAATGTCTCTACCTTTCCTCCTTTTACTCTTAGGGAGTTATCACCAGGAATTTACTTATAAAAGGAAGTCATGTTAGAATGACCATTGGATGTGTTTTGACCACCCAATCATCCATTCACTCTATCTGTTATAACAGCCCTCATTTTTTTTAGGTGGAGATATATCCCTTCCCCACCCCTTCCTCCAATAGTAATGTGTATGCTTTGGGTGAGCCAACTCCACCCTCCTCTACTTCCTCCAGATGTAGCTCTTATCTGGTCCATCAGAGTCATAAGTTTTCCTGGACAGAGTGATTTGTTCCTGTGATTCAATCAGAGCCAATACGACATGAAAAGAAATATATTGTGTAGTTCTGAGCAGGCATTATGGAATTAAAGGAGCTTGTTGATAATCACACTAACATACAGGAAGTTAAATGTGAGCAAAAGGAAAACCTTGTCTTGTGATATTGTTAAAGTTTTTGTTTCCACCTGTGCCTGAAAATGCTTAGATTTATAAACTTTTCACTTATAGGATTCTTTAATTACATGATTTCCTTATTTTGCTTAAGTCATGTGGGTTGGGTTTACTTTTTTTGTTGACCAAAGTCCTAAGTGTTATAGAAATCTATGGTCAATCAACTATATTAACACCAGAAAACAAGTCTTACCTGAAGAGATGACTGTTTCATGGAGGATTTCAGACCTCAAGTGGATATATAATTCAAGTTCTGCCAAATGCATGCTCATACTCAAGGTGACTGTGCCTCCATTATGTAGTACTGGGTTGAGTACTTGTTTGCTGAGGTATCATATATTGCAATTCTTCTCTTCTTTTTGTTATCTTCTCTTTACCCAAATTTACTTGGTGGTTTTCCCAGGATCCTATTCACTCACGTATGGGATTTTGAGATATCTGAGCTATTTCCTTGAAGATGAGTCTGCCTTTCCATTTCATTTTATATCCTCAGCCTCTTCACACAGACTTCCATTTAATGTGAGGCTAATCTTACTCCTGCAGTTTTTACTCTGAGGGAGACAACCAGATCCATAACAAAATACCACAGACTGGTGGCTTAACAAAAGAAATTTATGTCCTTCCAGTTCTGGAGGCTGAAAATCCAAGAACAAGGTATTGGCAGCTTTGGTGTCTCCTGAAGCCCCTCTCCTTGGCTTGCAGATGATCACCTTCTTACTCTGTTTCCCGTGGTCTTCTCCGTGTTCATACATCTTTAACATCTCTCCTCTTATAAGGACATTGTTCATACTGGATTAGATCCCTAAACCTATGACCTCATTTAGCCTTAATTAACTCTCTTCAGGCCCTATCTCCAAACATAATCACTTCGGGGGTTAGGGCTTTGATATATGAATTTTGAAAGGATACAATTCAGCCTATGACACCACTTTTTATCCAGTCTCAGCGATTTTTCTTCATTCTGGGTGGAGTTTAATTGCTTTAGTCAAAGATGATCAGGAGAAGTTCTAGTGTGGAAAATGCTATTAAGCAAACAGGTTATGCATCTTGTCTTCATGCACTGAGCCATCTCATGGCCTAGAGGGCAAATAGAAGTTAGACTGGCCTTCAATGGTATGGTTTGTCCCCACTGATCTCTCTCAAGCCCACCCACTCCTGTTCTCCCCTGACCATCTGATGTCCCCCATCCAGGTTTCCTGCCCCTAGAAAATGCCCCCATGTTCTCAACTAATGCACACCTGCCACTTGAGCCTGCCCTTAACTATCTCTCCTGGGAGAAGCAATCCTGTAAACTAGTCCACAAGGAAAGGCTGGTGATGGATAACTGCTTAAAGACTACCTCTCCCAGGGGCTCAGGTCAGAAGCCAAATGAGCAAAATTCCAGTGGAGGAGTTTGAGGCATTGCAGATAGGCTGGTCCAGGATCCTTTCTGTTGTCCTTCTCACTATACCACGAAAGGTCGCTCTCACAGATTCTGGAAGAGGTAGTCACTGGGCAATGAGGAGACAGCTGAATAGAAGGCCAGCAGTAAAGATGCAGGTTTTAACCCAGATGTTGGCCCTGATGTGTTACAAAATCTCATGCAATCTCTTTCCCTTTTCTCCAGCCTCAACTTCTCCACCTTCACAATGGAAAAAAATTAAAAATCCTGTCTGGCTCAACTCTCCCAGGACACCAAGAATGAATGCCATAACAGACAGAAAAGTGTTTTAGATAGAAAATGCCATAAAAGTAATTCAAGGTGTTATTATTTTAAGGTGCAAAATCAGAACTTATAAAACCAGGCATAAAAATGTCCTGGTGAATATATTTTCATTCTAGAGAAAATTAATGGCTACATCTTGGACTTGAATTTTCTACAGAGTCAGTCCTAGAATGTTAGAATTGAAAGTGCCCTCAGCGATATTTAGTTCCACCTCTTCAGATGAAGAGTCTAAGGCCCAGAGAGGGAAAGGACTTGTTCAGGGTCACACAGCAGGTTAGGGACTCATTTGGGACTGGAAGCCTGTAGTTGTTACACCTTTTCCTTGATTCCATTCTTACTTTTCATGGGGATGTTGAGAGTGGCAGGGCTAAAACATATGAACCACCTCTAAACAGTACCTGAGACTTGTAAAGCCCGTTTCAGCATCTGAGTGTATCTGTCTCTGATGGAGATCTCTGACTTCCAGGCCCACTGGACTCTCAGATGAAATTCCTGCCACAGTTGCTGATCTCAGCTCTTCAGCACTACAGACTGGCTTGACCTGGAAGCTCTACTACAGGTCACGTCTCCTCCACTGGACTGGATCTTGTACAGTGTGGCTTGGTCTGGTTTGAGTGCAGAGGTAATTGCAATATATTGAGGTTTGGTATTGTAATAAAAATAGGGGCCATTACAGCTAGCATTTATGTCATTAGTATTTAGTGGTGGTGTGTTGCAGCTTTTTTAGTGCTCATAAAACTGTCGCTGCTTGCAGATATGTCACGGTGCTGATATAAATTTAAGGGGTTGGAAATCCATAAGTCATAAAAACTAGATAGTAAATAGCAACAGAACAGGGTGGACAAGAACTGTTGCATTAGGCATGCAAATGCTTATGGATTTGCATGTCTAGTGCTTGCATTAGCATAATGAGAAGCACATTTACATTACAGATGGACTTGATTAACTAGGCCCTTGTAAATAAAGTCCACTCAGCCTAAATAGAGAGTGTTCAGGCCCCAGAGAAGGGGTGGTTATAGGAGCTAAAGGGCAAGTAGAGTCATTTCTTGCTTCTCTTCTGTCACTGACCATTAAGATATTCAGAATCACTGATAATGCCCAGGTGGGAAAGCATTTGGACTCATTTGATGTAATAATAACAGCCAACATGCATTGCGTGCTTACTGTTTACTGACCACTATTTAAATATTTTACATATATTAGCTCACTTAATGCTCACAATAGCCTTATTATTATAATACCCATTTTGCAGATGGAGAAGATCTGGAGAGGATAAGGGAATTTATTGGAATCCAACTATTAGTAAGTGGCAGCATCAGGATACAAACCCAGGCAGTCTAGCTTAAAGCCTGTGCTCTTAACCACTACACTAGCTGTCTTGTATCCTCTCAATTTATACAGGCTTGCAGCTAACACTGTTGAAGCATCTGCTACATACCAGACCCCAGGATACTGCTAAAGATAACAACAATGAGATAAAGGCTTGCTCTCTTCCTCAAAAGCTCCTGTAGTCTAGTTCTAGAAATTGAGAAGAAAGCAAAAATTCCTACATTGTGCTCAGGAGCTTGTAGAAGGACAGTTACCTTCCAGGAAAGCTGAGTCAAAAAAAGCTGCTTCGAGGAGATACCTCTTAGACTGAGACTCAAAGTATGTGTAGGTGTGAGGAATGGAGGATTAGAGGACTTGCTTAGGGAACTGTAAGCACAGAGTCATGGAAATGGGGTGTATTCTCAGACCCTAAGTCATTTCGCACAAGAATGTAGGGAACATATTAATGCAAGGCAGAAGAAGCAGGGGCTGGTCATGAGAATTTGTGGGACATGGAGGGGCCAATCAGCTGTCTGGGCTTACAGCCCTCTCTGAATAGAAACCTATCTCCAGATTTGGCACTAGGTCTTATATCTCAAATACCAACTCCCTCTTTGATTCCCCAATTCGTGATCTAAATCTTATTCCAAAGTCTTGTGCCTTTTCCATCATGTCATAGATTCACATACTCCCAGAGTGGGTTAGGACGTCTTGGCCATTAAGACCAACCTTTTCATGATACATGAATCCTGCCACAAGCTTCTCATAACTGGTGGGTTGTTTAGCTTCTGCCTGAAGATTTCCATCTGCAGTTGGGCAGCAGGAGAATTTGAGCTGGTTCATTTTGGGAAGCCCACTTGAATGAGAGGTCCAAGGAAGTACCCAATATTTTACAGTGTTCTTTACTAAAATTTATCTGTTCTATGAGCTCTTCTTGCAGTAACAGCTTCTAAAACTAAATATACTACTCATTCCAGGTACATTTGAATGGACGCCTCCATAAATGATTTTTATGATGGCAGATAACTTGAGGAATTCCTGAGAGCTGAGAATCCTCTTTGAATCATTCTGGGGAATCAAGATAGGACACATTCTATTTTGTACCACCAGATAACATTCAAAATAGATTACTTTAGGCTGAGTCTTCCAGGGGTACCTGTGATACTGGTCATTTTCTCCATGAATTGGAATCTTTTATTTGTCTTGATGATGACTCTGGGGCCTTCAATGAGTAGGCAGAAGTTGTCGTCTTGAAGTAGGCAATAGGCGCCCTGTGAAAATGCTAGTCCTGGGCTGTAGCCCTTAAGTGAAGGGCAGAAGGAAGGAATGTGGGAATAGTGATACAAAGGCTTTTTAGAATCAACAAAACCTCAGAGAGAAATGTGGCAGAAATGCTCCAGGCAGAACTTTCTCACAAGAATAGTGGAAGCTCTGCTGGAGTTTCCAAAGAATCATGACTCTCTCCAGTCCCTCAGTCCTGCCCCTGACTCCTGCTGAATTCTGGTTAAAGCCCATTTAAGTTTCCTCTTTTTCTTCCCGTGAATCCAATCAAGATGAAATTTGCCATACTCTTGGCTGGTTCTGCTCTTGGTCAGCCAGGAGCTCCTCAGACATTCCTTTTCATCGCTAGTGGAAAAACTGGGTTTGTGGCTCAGAGCTCTAAGAAGCAGAGTGATCATGACTGCCCTCTGACCTGCAGAGCCTGGTGTCCACTTCCGTGGGCTCTCAGGGCTGGCAAGTTTCTTTTTTTTCTTTCTTTCTTTTTTTTTTTTTTAAAGATTATATTTATTTATTTGACAGACAGAAATCACAAGTAGGCAGAGAGGCAGGCAGAGAGAGAGGGGGAAGCAATCCCTCGTTGAGCAGAGAGCCCGATGTGGGGCTTGATCCCAGGACCCTGGGATCATGACCTGAGCCAAAGGCAGAGGCCTTAACCAACTGAACCACCCAGGCGCCCCAGGGCTGGCAAGTTTCTGATAGTTGGACTTTCCCAGAGTTGGTGGGATACTGTCTCCTTTGACCTGCCTCTGTCCTCCATGGTGGGTCCTCAACACAGCTACAAACCTGGGTCTATGTAGTGTTGAACTTGAAGTAGAACTAAGGGCTGAAGGCATGGTTTCCTAGGTTCCCTGTTTCTTCAAGTTGTTTGACATGTGTTCCAGTTCATGGATGTACAGTTTGTGACAGTTTAACCATATGCCAAGTGACAATGTACCAGTGTAGATACATATGTAAATGTCTTTTCCTGGGGGTATATACATCATTACATAGCTCTGTGTGTACATTCATGTATTGTTCTGTGTGAGTGAATATGTGTGCATGTTTGTAGGTCTATTCCTCTCTCTGCAGATTTGTTTTAGTGCGTATAGGTGCTTATGTCTATGAACATGTATATATGTGCATATATACAAACCTATGTGTACAGGTGCATCTACACATTTGAAAATGCTAGGACATGTTAGGCAGGTGCTTGAGGCAAAGCTAAGAGCTCACATTGTAATTTCTTCTCTGGAATTTTAGAGCCTCTAAGGACAAAATCCCCCATAGGAGGCAGCAGCTTGAGTTGCCAGCTGGGCTATAAATCCCTTTTATGTTGCCCAAGACCACTGTCTGAGATACTGTCCCTGGCCTGGTAGTCTAAGAGATGTCAGGATCTGCAAGAAAGTGTGGTAAGACCTAAGGGGACTATATCCACAGGACAGGGGAATCAGGTTTCCTCTCCCTGCACCTCCCTTCCTTACTTACCATGAAATAGAAACACAGGGACCGAGGAGAAATAATGGTGGTTAGCAAACCCTCATTGAGCTAAATTTTACATATATGAACTCACTTGACACTTGACGGCTCTATGAAGACTATTAGTCTCAATTTCCAGATGAAGACATAAAAGCGCAATGAATTTAAACAACTTATCAGGATTGGATGTCAGGTAGCATGGCTCCAAATGCAGAGAATGGCTTTTATGCACTAAGTGCTGGGATGAACTACACAGGGCAGAGACTTCTTGTTTCCAGTGACCAGAGGCCATTCCTGGACAAAAGGCAAACAAACTGACATTTTTTCTTTGCAATACTTTCTTTCCTTCTTCATTCTTCTCTTTGCTCTGAAAATGTCCACACCTCATGCTTCAATGGCCAGAGCTTCCCACTGAAGTGCCATGCTAGAACTTGTCCTCCCAGAGTTATCTCACTACCCAGTTTCTTAACTTCATCAAGATTGCCTGTCTTGTCAGTCATACTCTCATTGACCTGTTCTCTGCTTTTCAAGGCATTTTCATATCGAGCAAACCAATCGGTGCTAAGATAATTATGGCTACTAATGAAATTAAATGTCTCACTTCCCCCAGACAGAATGCATTGAAATGCGCTGAATGTGCACTTCAAGTTCACGAAATCCAATGTCATCTCTTAAGCTCACAGATGAAAAGGGACATATCCAACGAACCAACAGCTAGTAAGATGGTGTCTTGGCCTTGAATTCAATTCTTGTGGTTTCAAACCCAACACTTCTTTCACTTTACCAAATTCTGGGATTACAGTTAATCCTAAGGAAAAGTGATGATGGTGGGAACTGCAGGTATCTTGATTAGTCAAGGGTGGAGATACTCTGGTTATACCATAGTCTGTTTATACTATTAGTCAATAAGTAAAGCTGGCTTTCTCAAAGTGTTGGAATGGGAGCCCTCTTGAATGGATTCAACATGACAACTTGCCTACATTCTCCTGGATACTTGTCAATATCATAAAAATCTCAACCTGAAATGTGACCTCTTGCACAAATTCAAGGTGACTACAAGTGTCAGTCACTCAAGTATCATCATTCTTTAGAGAATAAGATACAGGAAAGGAGGATAAAGAACAATTTTTATTGCAATATTCAGGCTAGATATTGATGCAGAAACCAATATCTAGAAAAGTCCAGCCAGAGGGCAAGTCTGGGAAAGTCCAGCCAGAGGGCAAGTCTGATAGAGAGAAAGTAAACAGCAGGTATGATTTAATTATTGTATATAGGATATAACTATTATATATAACTATTGTGGCAGTTCCCTCCTGCTACTCTGAAGCTCCTCAGTAACAATCCTTGTAATGTTTTAAATAAACACGGACATCCAAATCACCTGGTGGGCGCCTGGGTGGCTCAGTGGTTTAAGCCGCTGCCTTCGGCTCAGGTCATGATCTCAGGGTCCTGGGATCGAGCCCTGCATTGGGCTCTCTGCTCAGCAGGGAGCCTGCTTCCCTCTCACTCTCTCTGCCTGCCTCTCTGCCTACTTGTGATCTCTCTCTGTCAAATAAATAAATAAAATCTTTTAAAAAAACACACAAAAAAACAAATCACCTGGTTACAACATCCTTGATTTTTTTGGGTGGAGCCTCTTAGAATACAAGGCAGAAGTGGCAAGAATCTACAAATTTCAATCTCGGGAGAGGAAACTGGGGGCCTCTTCCAATGATGGGTTCTCTGCTTCTCCTGAACTAAGGTCTCATGGTCCCTACCAGGATTTAAGGGGCTCAAGGACACCAGATGCCCTATTGTACAATTGGTCTCAACTGGAGAGGGTTTTCTCTTCTCCAAGAAACTCATGAGCTGCTTAAAATGAGTTTCCAAATGTGTGTTCAGACTGGATTTACGTCTGGGTTGCTGCATATTAAATGCTGATTATTAAAAAACATTTGCATGGTGCTTTAACAACGATAGATTATGTATCTGTTACCTAAGTCTCAGTGAAGGCTTTATTAATTCATTATTATTTTATCAACATACAATAAACTGTTCTATTAAATCTAAACTAGACAGATATTTGGGGAGGGATCATCTAAAAGGACCTCAGCCGAGACTATCCCCAGGGAAGGACTTAATGAAGTTTCAAACAGTTAATAACCCTCAGTTCATAAATAAACCATGGGTATTTAAAGACCTGCAAAATACTAAAATGAGATGTTGCAACTTAACAAGGGAAGTACGAGAGAATACCCTTGGAATTCCCCTCCTTGAAAGTCACAAATATAACCTCTACTTTTTGATAATATTTATTGGCTGCCTGGGAATATGTAGCTCTCCTGGGGATGTAAAGATTTACTCTGTCCTTGGTCCCAAATTCACTAAGAAAATGGGTAGAAGCAGCACTGAACAATATTCCCCTTCTCTCAAATAATCCACTTTTGGTTCTAAAAAATATTTTGGTCTGAGAGGTGAGAGATGGAAAAGAGATTCTGTCCTAATACAAGAGATGATAATTCCTTGACAATCCTATATGGTAGATTGAAAGCCGAATTTCATGCCTGCATGCTCTGGAGGGAGGACCAGTTACACCATTTTCAAGGCCCAGTGAAAAATGAAATTCAGGGCTCCATTTTCAAAAAATAATCAAGAATTTAAAGATGAAAATAGCAGAACATTAGCCCAAGCATAGGGGTCCTTCTAAGTGTGGGGCCCAGTGTGACTACATATGTTGAATGACATGAAGCTGGCCCTTGTGGATGGCTTCTTGAACGGGGTAGATGGAGGTATAAGAAGCAAAGACTCCAAGTTTTGATGTTCCATGGGAACATGGGAAGTGCAGAAGTTTAGAGGGACCACTGTAAGGAGGAGGAGGCTATAGGGATAAGTTAGAGGCAGATCATAAGAGGTTTAAGTGTTGGGGTAAAGGAGGAAGGAAGCTATAGAAAGTTTTGGAGTAGAGAGAGATGACCTTAGAAGTTCAAGTTCACTGAGGGTCAAAGGCCAAGGGCTGACTCAGCTGGGACGATTTCCTTGCATTGCAGTGCATTTCTTCCAAACTTATTTGTTTTGGAGGTACTGCTCAGAGCCAAGACTTGGCATTTATTCTCCTTAACTTAGGGTTCCTTGGGTGGTGAGCACTACAGTAGGACTTAACCCTTCTTAAAGCGGATTTCCCTGAAAGAAGAGTCTAAGACACAGAGTTGTGTGTAAGTTGTTTAATTGTGGGTTGATCCAAGTAAGTAGAGTGAGGAAGCAGAGAGACAGAGAAGAAAAGCCAGTAAAAGATGTATTAATGAGTGATTTACCCAGTGGGCAACTGGGGTTCAATTTCACTGGGCACCCTCAGAGTAATGGTGCAGAATGCATCATGGAATTGTCACTCTGACAAACAGGAAAGTGAAACATTTGTTCACTGATTCTCACACCACATAGGTTGAGGATGCCCTCTGTGGTTATCTAGCATGCACTTTGGGGCTATGTGTGTTGGTGGCTGAGGACCTTCATGGCTTTAGATTACATTTGGGAATAGAAAGAAATAGAAAGATGCTGAAACACAGTTGAGGTAGGATGCTGGTTGTGTGCTCAGAGGTGCCCGCACAGATGCATGGAACTCAGGTGGGTCTAGGGCCTGTGGCACAGGATACATAATACTTTTAACAGGTGCCTTAGGCCACTGAAAAGTGTCTTTATGGCCCCACCTACTCAAAAATCAGTCTCTGGGGGCCCCTGAATGAGTTTTGGGGGCCAGTTGGTTGTCCTTTCCCATGCCAATTACACAGACAGAGTATGTGTCCTAGATGGGCATGATTTAAAACATAGGAAGACCAGAAATCTTCCCTGGAGAATAAATGATTCTCTCTTCCCTTTGGATGTCTGGAATTCCACCTCTGATTTCTCTGTGAGAGGATTACTTCTTACCAAAACCTTCAGTGGGATTGGCATCACAGGAATGCTGGACTCCTGGTATAATGGGGTGAAAGAGAGACGCATGAGTTTTCCAATTATTAGCTCTGAGGCCAAAAATCATTACTTAAGAGCATGAGCTCTGGAGAGGGGCAGGCCTGGATGTCAATCCTGGTCCTGTTACTTGTCAGCTGTGGAATTTGGGGCAAGTCACTATTCATCTATGAAGCTATTAATTAACTAAGTAGTTACTGAACATTTACTCTTTTCCAGGCATGGAACAAGTCCACTTGGAGTTTCCAGGCTAGAGGAGGAAATAGACAATAAAAGATAGGAAAATAATGGATAAAAATGAATTGTTGTAAGTCTGTAAAGATGAAACATGTGAAATGATAGAGTATGTTGGGAATGGGAAAGTTGAATAAACTATGAAGATAAGGTAATAAGGCAGAGTTTCTTAAAGGAATAAAAGGAGACAGCCATGGGAAAAGCAGAGGTAAGAGCTTTCCAGGCATATAGAACAACGTGTCATGACCCGAGGTAATAAAGCGGTTGCATATTTGCAGAACCAAGAGGAATCCAGGTTGACAAGGCCGTAATAAATGAGGGTAAGACAGTTATGAGATAAAATTGCAGAGGGAGTGAGAGGTTGGTTCATGTTGGGCATTGTAGCTCAAGGAAAAGATTTTAGGTTTTAAATTACAGATAAATGGAAGCCATAGAAGTATTTTAAGCAGAGGAGTGATGTGATCAAATTTTTGGTTTAGAAAAGATCTCTCTTGACATAGTGAAGTAACTAATTTGGTGGCAAGCCCAGGGTAGCCATGCAGAGACAGTAAAGAGGATTTCATGGTATTTAAGAGATAATAATTATAGTGTGGATAGAGGGAAGTGGGTAGAGTTGAGAAATATTTGGGAAATAGAGTCAACCAGAGTTGGTGATGGGTTGGATATCAGGAAAAGACAAGAAGTTTCAGTAATGATTCCTTGGAGAAATTATGGTGTCATTTATTGAGGTGGGTAAAACAGATAAGTAAGTAACTATCTGAATATGCCTGTGGGAGATCAAACAGTTGGAAATGTTGAGTTTGGGATGTCTGTAAGGTTCACAGGCTGAGATGACAATTTGGTATTGGCTCTTTGGGTCTAGACTTTGGTGAAGGCACTTTGACTGGAGACTAAACTTGAGAGTCATAGAGATGACTCTATGCATAGAGATGACAAGAAGCATAGAGAAGCTTTTTGAATGCTTGGGGGAAAGATGTGATCTATAAAGTGGGGAAAGAAGATCTTTCTGCAGAGTTAGACATTGCTCAAGAGTCACAAATTCCCTCTCCCCTCTTCCATGTCTGCTTTCCTTCCATCATGGAAACTAGTGGGTTGCCCCCTGGAGGCTTTCACAAAGGCAGGAGTGAGAGACCCAGCCTCAGAGTAATGGAACAGCACAATCTTGGCTCAGCCTTAATTAGAAGCTAGTCTCATGTAAGCCTCTTATATCTGAGCAACACGATGCACTGGGTTGTGTTGGAAGACTCATAAGCAAGATGGACATGGTCCTTTGACACTGAACTCATTCCCAAGGTAAAAGCCACATTGATTCATCTTTTTTCAATGCTGTGAGGTAGAGAGGAGAGGCGGGCCCTGATGTCAGGAATCCAAGTCCTACACACAAAGCGACTACAAGCCCATTTGAAGTTGCGATGACAAAAGACCTTGGTTGCTAGGAAGAAGGCAGTGGAGAGGCTCACATAGGCTGTTTGCCAGGGTGGATTAAACACACATTGAAATATGAATCATTGGAGGCCTTTTAAAGACTGTCGCTTGACATATAGAAATCACATTTCTCTTCCAGTGGAAAATGGCAGCAGGCATCAATTGTTAGGGGAGGCCACGTGAATGGCAGGCCTTGTGCAGTGCTTTGTTCTGCGTGGAACATTTCTATTGCACAATGACAGTTTCTGCACAATGTCGGCAAATGTACATGGGCAAAACCACACACACACACACACACACATGCACACACTGTGGTTATTCAACTGTAGATATTTTAGAGCCTCCTTTGAATTCTTATTAAGAGAGAGGATTTACATGGTCTTAACTGCCTTTGCCTAGCCCTGCAAAGTGTTTCTAGAACTAAAGAGTTTCAAGCAATCACGTCATCAACCTCAATAATAATATTCCTTTATGTTGAGTTAAGAATTCCAGTTCTGGTTTCAAATAGACTGGAGTCCAAATTTTGGACCTGCCACTGTGACTGTGAATGAGTTACTCTATCCTTCTAGGCATGGCATTGTACATTTTTAAAATATATACAATCAAAATGATTATATACTATCAGAATGTACAGGGTTATTGGGAGTAGAAAAAAGTTTAATACCCAGAGAGCGCTTCGCACAGAGCCTGGATAGGATAGGTACTCTCTAAGTGTTCTCTGTTACTTGTATACCAGACCCTGACTTGCAGATGAGATAATGGTGTTCACTAAGGTTAAGTGAATCACCGAAGGTCACACAGGTCTTTTGGTGTTAGAGACTGAATATTTGTGTTCCCCACAACTAAATTCATATGTTGAAGTCCGAACACCCCAAGGGTTAGTACTTGGAGATAGGGCCTTTGGGTGTTAAGATTAGATTAGAGCATGAGGGTGGGGTCCTTATGGTGGGATTGGTGGTTTTATAAGCAGAGGAAGGGAGCAAGGGCTCTCTTTCTCTCTCTCTCAACCTGAGCACAATATTGAAGAAAGTTCATGTGAGGACAGAGCAGGAAGGTGGCCATCTGCAAGCCAGGAAGAGAGTCTTCACCACAAACTGAATCAGCCAGCGCTTTGATCTTGGACTTTCCAGCATCTAGAACTGTGAGAAATAAATCTCTATTGTTTAAGCCACCCTGTCTGTGGTATTTTGTTATGGCGGCCTAATCAGATGAAGATGTATGATTAACCCCAACTGGAACTCATATTCTGGCCCCAAATCTAGGTAGGAATCTCAGACAAGGTCTAGAAAGGGGCTCAAATCACCTGTATGCAGAAATGTGTTCAGGAAACAGGACTATGTTTTGCCTTATTCTGGTCTTTCTCCTTGGTTTCCATTGAGTTCTGCACAGTGAGATGTATGATTTCCTGACCCAATGTCAAAGTGCCCAGATTATTAAGCCTGGGTATGGCATTTTACTCACTCAGCATTCATTCATTTCACATTTGTTTTTACATTTGTTTATTCTTTTAGCCCATTTTAATAGATTTATTTATTTATTTTTGAGGGAGAGAGAGAAAGAGGAAAAGCAGAGGGAGAGGGAGAGAATCTCAAGCAGATTCCCTCCTGAGCATGGAGCCTGACACAGGGCTCGAGCTTACAACCCTGAGATGAGCTGAGCGGAAATCAAGAGTCAGTTGCTTAACTGACTGAGCCATCCCGTTAGCACATTTTTAATTCACCCTTAAATCACTCAGGATTTATTGAGTACCAACTCTGTGCAGAACCTTTGTAAAATAAGTGAAATGTGATCTCCTTGTAAACTCTGTGGTTCAGATGGCTTTGGAAATCCTGGGTGCTAAGGGCAGGAGGCATTTCCTCTCTATCTGTTCTCCTTCCAAATCTCCTTGCACCATAAACATACCCGATTGCATCACGGATGCAACTTGCTCCCTTCCTGGCATCTGGCTCCAGCCTGCAGCCTCTGGAGTGTGACTCTGCCTGTGCCTGCCCTTCTTATTTATTTATTTATTTATTATTTATTTATTTATTTATTTATCTGACAGACAGAGATCACAAGCAGGCAGAGAGGCAGGCAGAGAGAGAGGAGGAAGAAGGCTCCCTGCTGAGCCGAGAGCCGGATGCGGGGCTCCATCCCAGGACCCTGGGATCATGACCCGAGCCGAAGGCAGAGGCTTTAACCCACTGAGACACCCAGATGCCCTGTGCCTGCCCTTCTTACCCAGCCTTGCTCAGAGCACTGTATTTGTTTCCTACTGCTGCTGTAACAAATTATCACAAACTCAGTGGCTTCAAACAACACAAATTTATTATTTTTCAGTTCTATGCTAAAGTACGATAAGGGTCTCACTGTGCTAAATTCACAGGGAGAAACTGTAAATTTGCAGTCAGATACTATAATACAATCTTGTATTCCTTCCTCGAGTCTCCAGCAAAGAATGTGCTTCCTTGCCTTTTCCAGTTCCTAGAGGCCACTCACATGCTTCAGCTCATAGCCCCCTCCCCCATCTCCAAAGCCAGCCACATTGCCTCTCTCTGACTCTTCCGGTGTCACATCATCAGGAAGGTTCTCTGCTTTTAGGAATTCATGTAACTGGATTGGTCCACTTGGATAAGGGGATAATCTCCTCTTTTCAAGGTCCTTAACCTTAACCCCATCTGCAAAGTCTGTCTTGCCATGTAAGGTAACATATTCACAGGTACCAGGGTTAGGGCAGGGGCATCTTTGGGGGCACATTATTCTGCCTACCACATGCCTCAGCAGATCTCTGTGTAGGGCAAGCACCACCTGATGGGTTTGGAGCATCTGCCAGGCTCTGGCAGGCCTGCAGGAGGGTTTTATGTCCCAAGCTAAGAAGAGCAATAAGTGGAAGTTCAGGTTCAGCGCAATGGATGGAGGCTCTCCAGTCAATCAAATTATAGTTCAATCAGTTCACTTTAATCACTCCTCTGGAGAGAAGTAAAACTCCGCATTGAGGAATACACAGCAATTTTATTGATGACAAGTTTAATTGTTTCATTTTTCCTTACTGTCTCCAACACAGCCGACTTTTAATCAGTGGGAGCTGAAGTTCTAATGAAGTAAAGTCCACTTCTCCGCAGTTCACAACTAGCTGGAAATAATTGGGCTGAGACTCCCATCCAGACACTGCAGAGCCGCTGGCATTTTCCTGAAAACCGGGCTTAATTGCTTTGCTGATGTTGTTAAGTAGTCCTGAGGGGCTGGAAGTAGTAATGCTGCCCACATATGCTGGGAAACAATACCCCAAAATGTCTTAAAAGGGTCCTCAAAGTCTGTCCAACTGGTAGCGAGGAAGAAAAAATGAACTGGAGTGTGTTTTCTGCAGGCAGGGGCCTGGGGGAGTGTGTGGGAGCTGTAATGTAGACTGCTGCAATTTCATAAAGATCAACAGCGACTGCCTTTTTCCTTCCTCTGAAAGCTAAGCAGGATTCCGAGTGTGTGTGTGTGTGTGTGTGTGTGTGTGTATGTGCGCGCACGTGCACGCATTCCTGCATCTGGGCTTGGGTGGTGTGGTTTCAAGAAGAGATGGACATTTTAGGAGCAGGTGGCTACCTCTGCCCTCTGAAGGTGACCTTGGAATGGCAGACCTGGAGGATTCTAGTGGATATTGTCTCAGCCCTGAGAAGCAGCAGGGAGATTGGCTGGTCTGGAGAAATTTTAGGATCACAGAATCAAGGCTTGGAAGAGGCAGGGAGACTCCCTCCTTATCCCCGCCAAAGCCCCACTATTTTACTTTACTTGATGGGATGGTGATGATGACAGCAGTAGCTGCTAGGTTTTTTTCATTTCCTATGTGGACAGAGATTTAAGCTATGCTCTCTTTTATTCCTCATAAAAACCAGTAAATCAGGTACTATTTTTATCTCCTATGTATAAATAAAGAAATCAAAGCACAGAGAGGTCAGATGGTTTGCCCAATGCCATAGAGTGGCAGGGTTGGAACCCAGATCTGCAGGACGCTAGAACCAATTCTCTTAGCCCTTATACCACATTTTTAGCCATGACAACAACATTAAAAATAGATAATTTTTATTGAACATTACATGTTCCTGACCTAGTACTAGGCACTTTCTGTATATTATCTCATTTAATCCCTAAAGCAACCCTAGAAGACATGTTCCCACTTGGAAAGTAAGTATAAGGGACTTGAGGTCTGGAGTGAAGTACACTATCAAAGGCCATTCAGATGGGATTCAGGTGTAGGTCTGTCTGCTTTGAGAAGTTGTGCTTTTTTAGATAGTACTCTGCTCGAGAAAGGACCTAAGTACTGAATGGAGATGATATTAGTGTTCTCTCAATCATTAATTCCATGGTTCTGGATCTGGATGAGATGGGTCAGGACAGGGCATCTCTTTAAACATCTGAGGAAAGAGATGGGAGAGGGGTAGAAAGTCTCAGAGTCCTCACCTAACAACTGTGGTTTGAAAACTCAGGTTCAATTGCTACCTCTGATACTAGCCTTGGGAAAATAATTTAAGTTTGGTAAGCTTCCAGCATATTATCTGAAATTGTCAAGATTGTGAAGTTTTTGTGAAGGTTAAGTGAGATCACTTATTTATTCTTTTTTTCCAGAAATTTCTATTGAGTTTTCTACTCCATGCCAGGAACAGTTGCAGTGTTAGGAATGCAACAAAGAACAAGGCTTGGCAAGTCCTTGCTTTGGAGGAACTTAATTTCTCATTGAGAAGTCAGATAATAAATAAGTAAGCAAGTTAACAAACAAGAGAATTTTAGCTTGAGATAAATTCTACAAAGACAAAAACAAAAATCTACAAAAAGTATATAGCAAAGGGAACTCCTAAGAGCAGTGGGGAGTATGGGTGGTCAAGAAAGGCCTCTGTAGGGAAGATACAAGACCTGAATGGTTTGCAAGCATCAACCATGAAGGTGTCTTGGGGAATAGCATTTTAGGCAAAGGTGACAAAATATGCAAAGATCAGAGGCAGGAGCAAGCTTACTAGAAGAAGGAAAGAAGGCCAGCATGGCTGGATAGCAATAAATGAGAGGGAAGAGGTAGAATATGACCTTGAGGAATAAGGAATGAGTAGAACATGCAGGACCTGAAGGAATAGGCGTTGGAATTTGGATTTAGTTGTAATCTCAGGTGGAATCCACTCTAGTGCTCCTAGCAGTAGAGAGACAACCCTAGGAGTCGAAAGACAACCTCTGATTTACTTTTGTAAAAGGCATCTCAGTTGACCTAAAGAGCAAGAGGAGATCAGTTAGGAAGCTCCCACTGTAGAAAATCCTGTTGTAGGACAACAAACAAGAGGTTGTTATAATAATTATCATTCCAGGAAGAAGTTAGCACTTGGGGAGATACATGGTTAAATGTATTAGTAGCAGGAGGAAAAAATGTCCAGTCACATAAAATGTAAGATGAACATTCTAAGAGACAGGTATTCATGAATCATAATGCTTTTTAATGAATTGAAAAGTGTGGAAAACAGAAAGAAAAGGAGCCCAGATGATAATGACAAAACACGAGTGATTGATCAGCCAGTTTGTTTATGGCAATTATGACTGTGTGATTGCAGAGTCATTTCAACAATAAATAACCGAAAGGGCCCTTGAACGGGTGGATCTAGGAGATGGCAAATATCATCAGAAACTTGTCCTTAAATTCCCACTACCCAGGCAGGATCTCCGCATATGCCGACACACTTTCCAAACAACGAGGCTGATGTCTCAAAGTCAGAAAGAGCAGATACGTAAACTTGTGAAGAAGGTTATGGGAGGTGTGTGTGTGTGTGAGAGAGAGAGAGAGAGAGAGAGAGAGAGACTTCTTACCTCATCTCAAGTCATGATGGTATTTTTATTTGAATTTTCTTTTTCTGCTGCTGTTAGATAACAAAGGGTAAATTAAAATACAATAAAAATTACAGAGGGAACAAGGGAAAAGAAGAACGACATTCTCCTGGCATTTATTTCAAGGCTGCAAAATGTAGAGTCTTGACAGCATCGAGAGAGATTTTTCTCCTTTAAACTAGGTGTTGGAAAATGTGCTTCATTTAAGCAAATCAATATCTTTAATTTCAGCCCGTGGCTCTGGATTTAGTGCCCGATTTCCAAGGAAACGTGGAAAAAGTCAAGCCAGGTAACCTTCTGTAAATTCCATGAAAAGAACGTAGAAGACCAAGGGTGTCACAGTGGCTATTTTTAGAAACAATTTAACTTCTACTTCCTGGACTTCCTGTGAAGGCATAGTGCACTGAAGGAAAATGAGGTAAAGAAAGGGATAAGAAATTCTGAGTGTGGGGGGGGAATGATAAATACGACTGGAAAAGGTCTCACCAAAAAGGTGATATTTGAATAAAGACATTCAGGAGATGAGGTGAGCCAGGTAGAAATCTGAGGGAAGAGGACCTCAAGCAAAGAGGGAAAAAGACAAGACTATGTGATTGGAGCAGGCTTGAAGGTTCAGGGTCAGGAGCCAGGTGTGGCTGGAGTAGAGGAAGAGAGGTACACGTGGATGGATCGTGTGAGGCTTAATGATTCATTTGAAGAAATTTAGCCTTCATGCTGAGTGAAATGGGAAGTTCCCAGAGGGGTTGGAGCAGAAAAAGTGACATGACCTACCTCACATATTAACAAGATTTCTCTGATGCTCTGTTGAAAATTTCCCCAAGGGGAATGAGCTGGAATCAGGGAGAGCAGAGGGAACATGGTAGGATAGACCAGGATTTGAACCAGTATGAGTGGCAAGAAGTATAAGATCTGCTTGTTTTGTTGAAGTTCAACCAACAAAATTTGCTGATGAACTGGATATGGATGTGGGAGCATTAGGCATGGGAAACCAGAGATCAGAAATCTAGTTGGGACATGCAAGGGGAGATGTTGCAAAAGTAGTTTGATGGGTATGTCTAAAGTGCAGGATAGAGGTCCAGGCTGGAGATACAAATTTGGGGGTTGTCAACATTTAGATGAATGTTATGAGACAGCATGAGCTCAGTAAAGGGATGAGGATATACATTAAAGAGAAGAACATTAAAACTGGGTCTAGGGGCCTCTAAATTTTGAATTTCTTTGCCTTAATTATGGGAGAATTAAGGCAATTGAAGGAGATGAAGGAGTGATCGAAGGAAGAAACTGCTGATCCAAGCTCCCATGTTGGATTTTATTTCTGCAAATGTTTCCCTTTTTTCATGCGCTAAGGCCAGGGATTAGTCTGTCCATCCATCCATCCATCCATCCATCCATCCATCCATCCATCATGATTTTCTCTTTCATGGTATATGTGAAAGAGCATTCAACATTTTACAAAACTGGGATTCTCAAATGAGCTTTTTCTCTAGTTACTCACCTAGACACCCAAATTCCTTGGTTTTAGTCTCCCCATTAAGCAACTGAGAGGATTGCCTAAAATGTCAAGTTTTAGACATTGTCTAAAAGCATGCCTTCTCTAATGTTCTATGATTTTTAGGATGATCAAAAAATTTGAGAGTTCTTTTATTAGTGATCTAACATGAATCCAACTGGATAAATATCTCAAGAAATGGTCTTTGCTTCTTACTACTTTATTTCTGGTTGTGCATGAAAGGGCACACATACAAAATAATATGAATCCTCTGAGTCCATTGTCTCGAGGTTCCCAAGTCCATTTTCATCCAGATTCCTTTAACTTCTTTCTAGCTCTGAGGATGACTTTGCTGTATTGAGGTGCTGACACGCAGATGTTGAAAGGTTTGCTGAACAGGCAGTTTGGGGAGCAGAGTGTCACATTGTCCAGGGGAAGAGCACAGGCAGTTCTCATTGGGACCACTTGCTGATGGACGTTCGCCAGTTGGCTCATCTCTTCTTGTGATATTGTTATTTTAGAGACAAGAAAAGGCCAGCAGGTTTAAAAAATATATATCTCAGAAGTTGTCTTTGTCATCAGTCAAGTTGCGACAGCCCTTATCCATATGTATGATAGAATACTAACTTGTTTCTAAGTTCAACCTCCTAGTGTCTCTTTTGGACAACACAAGCTGGTTCTTCCACAGATGTAGACCAAAGACCCTTATCCCTGCCCTGAACCAAATATCTGACCATGTTTAAGACTTATAACTCAGATTTGGGGGTTTTTCTTGGGATATTCTTACCATTCTGGGTTCACTCAGTAATGAGAATTGTAAATCTTTACATGAACTGCTCTCTGTCCTTTAAGACATCTGCTCATTGCTAGTACAAGTTGTTAATGTAGATGACCACACCCAACATCTGGATATATCAATCTTAGCATGGGTCACCTTGGTGGCTCCAGTTATAGGTAATGTGTTTGAAGCTTTGGCATGGACCACAGAAGGCGTGCCTAAACATTGGCCATTGACTTCCAGGCAGATACTGGGCCTCTGGCCATGAACATCTTTATTTATGATCTTCCTTTCAACTCTCTCGGGCAAAGCAGTTGTCATAATAGAGTAGGTGCAATTTATTTTGGTCTTGGCAAAGCAATGCTCCTCCCTTCCCCGGGCTTTCATCTTCTTCCTCCCTCTTTCTTTGACATTATTTATCAAATGATCCAAAGGTAATTTTTAATACCTTTACATCACACTGGAACTAAGTTCTGCTGGATTATTAATGATTAAATATCTTTTAGTCATCCACCTGCACAGTCTGTAACAAATTATCCCAAAAAGGAGATTAATTCCATTATAATTTTGAATAAGAAAATGACAGGAGAATGCCCTGCAGTCTTCAGACCAGAACTGTTGCTCCAAAAACCTCTCATATATCTGGAAAATTGTTGGTTTTATGAAAGGACTTGAATCTGTCCTTCAAAGGTCATTAAGCAGGTATTTATTGAGGCCTTGTGGGATATTAGGCCAGTGTGGGGTGCTTAAAAACCTAGTTAATTCTCAGAACCACATGAGGAACTTTGTAGAGATGTTTACCTCAGATGTACTGAATCAGGGTTTTCCCAAGTGGAGCCCAGAAATAGGCATTTTTGGAAGGCTCTCCAGGTAATTCTGATGCAGCCAATCTACAGAACTATTTTGGAGTCTCAGCTATGGAGGATGTAAGAGGAAGTGGCAGACTTCTTGCCCAAAGAGGGTTTATAATCTCACAGGGTTCTGGGATTTGCCTAGGATGTGTTATCAAATAATGAAAGCCATTTATGGTTTAGGATCAAAGAATTGGCTTCTCAGTGGGATAATAAAAGTGCTTTGTAAACTGTGAGTCAATATTAGAAACAGTTTAAAAGGGAAAAAAGAGTTGGGATGGTTTCATTAGGACATAGGTGAAGAATGAAACTGCCCATTAAACAGAAATGGGTGATAAGTAGATAAACTTTAGATTATCCAGGAACGTGAGGCATGTAGATTCTGATCGATCGATCAATCATCTATCTATATTTCTATCTATCTATCATCTCTCTATCTCTATCATTTATCTATTGATCTTTATGTCAATCTAATCTAATGATTTTGGCTTTGGTTATTAAGTTGGGTTTAATTTTACTACTAATGGCCTCTTTTGCACACATGAGGTGAACAAGGGTCAGGCATCCTGGGTTTGAGTCCTAGCTCTGTTTTACCTGCTTTATGGCTTTGAATAAGAATTCCCACACCTCTAGGTTTCAGTTTTCCCATCTGTGAAAGAGGAGATTCAATTTGATGACCTCTCAGGTCACTTCCTACTTTAACATTCCACGAAAACATGAGTCCACTTCCCTGCCTTAACAGCAGTCTGGTGGCCTTAGTGAAATCTTTCTTTCACACCAAAGGATACAATAAGACCTTAATTCTCATCTTGAGTCTTAGCTCCCATTTATCAAGAATTGAGGTAGGAAGAATATGTGATAATTGACTGAATGGTAGTTGAACACTGAACAAATTATGTAAGTTTATTTATTCTAAAAAGACCAAAATGTTAGCTCTGAGCTGTGGTTTTTATCTGCATCTTTCTCTTAAGTGGATAGAGGAGCAAAAATACTAGTATCTTGAGTCATTATAGTGAATGGATGTTATACTTAACTTGCAAGGTATTCTACTCATTATTTTTTTAAAAGATTTTATTTATTTACTTATTTGGAGGGAGGGACAAAGGGAGAGGGGGAGAGAGACTTAAGCAGTCTCTGTGCAAGCATGGAGCCGGCACAGGACTCAATCTCATGATTCTGAGATCACAACCTGAGCCGAAACCAAGAGTAGGACTCTTAAATTGACTGCACCACTAAGGCATCCCTATTCTATTCATTATTATCCAGAGTAATGGAGAGAGCAATGTCATTTACAAATACAGGCTTATTAAGTTCTTATGCTAATAGGCAGGTCCTATGCTAATTCAAATCCATTTGTGTACACCAAATTGGAATGCTCTGGAAATTTTGTTTGTTGCAATCTTGCTTTTGTCATTATGTCAAATAGACAAGTGGTAAGAACTCAGCTGGTTCCCTGAGCCACCTATTCTAATGGCATTGGGTTAGTGGTGTTCAGGAGGCTTCAGGATGGGTGTAGGCTCATTTTCTCTAGTGTCTTCTGTGTGGTCCAGGCCCCACAGCCCATTTATGCCTTTTGTCCAAATCTCCATACACTAGAAGGGATCCATTTTGCTTAGCGAAATCCAGCTACTCCTTATCATTTAAAATCTGTACCCTTTAAGAAATTTTCCATGGCTCATTTCATCCTCCTTGTCTCTGATCCAGCTGTGTCTTCTGCTATTTACTGAGCACTTATTGGATACCCAGCGCCGTGTACTAAGCACTCATCTCTGTAATATCACCTTACCTCTGATGGAAACAATAGGATGCTCTTCAGATTTTCCAGAAAAGGAGGTTTAGAGACACTAGTCCACTTGCCCGAAATCCCATAGCTGTCAGGAGGTGGAAATGAGATAGAAACTCAGGTCATTGTAGGTTTTGGTCACTTTGCTCTCCTGCCTCTCTTAATGGGCCCCCACTTGCCCAATAACTTCATGCATCTTGAGCTTGTGTTGAGCCTGACCTACAGAAACTTGGGTTTCTGACCCACAGAAGTTTGGCATATGTGAAAGTCACCACCATATTTGTCTGTCCTACAGTTACAAGTCAGTGTTGGCCAGTTCCTTTCTTAGTAGACACTTGCAGAGTTAAACGAAAGTGGTACATTTCATTTTTGCCCGCTGCCTCCTGTCTTTGAGGACTGGGAGGGGAATTATTAGAAGTCTACTGAGAGCCATGCCCTATCTCTCTCCTACCAGCATTACTGGGGAATTGGCCCCAGGCATCCATTGATAAGAAGCCTCAGAAACCAAGGCACCATCTCCTGAACACAGAGAAATTAAAGATCTACCCTTAATAGGAAGCAAATTATTGCTGTCTGTCTTTGTGTGCAATAAAGAGGGTGGGTGGAGAAAAGAGTGATCATTTCTTTGAGTATGAAATAAGACATCAGAGCTTACTGAAAAATTATCTTTTTTTCCCCTATAGAATTAATCTAATCATCTAAAGAAAATTTTACTTATTGGGGGCCAATTATTCTAATGATTCAATAATGTCTCTTTTTCTCTTTTTCTTTTTCCAGATGAAAGAAAGACAACCCTATTATGGAAAGGAAATTAGCTGCAGATATTAGAAGGCTGAGTACAGGTTCTTTGAGCCATGAGCCTTCTAGTAGATATTTATGATTTGATCATATGCAAATGTGAGGTGTTAGTGAACAGGCCGCTTTAAAGATCACTGCTATCCCAGCAACTGCAAAAATGTTGAAGAAGAACACTTTAAATATTTTGCATTTCATATTAAGTTACTGCTAATTTTTTGAAATCTGGAGAAGTTCATTTCCCAGAAATCAGACACAATATTACAAGAACACAGGGGTATCATTTCCAGCACTATTTATATAAATTTAAGGATTCAATACAAAAGAAAATTAGAAATTACCTTCTTAGAGCTTGTTTGATTGTGTTCACAAAGGAGCAACCACCTCCAACCTGCTAGGTTTTTGCTTGTTTCGTGTTTGCCATAGAAACAAATGCTAGACCAAGTGTGCATCAGCATCTTGAAAAATGCACTGGGACTTTATTTTGCATTCAAGACAAATGATGTCTCTTTTGTTTTGCATTTAAAATAGGAACGTTGCATCAATAACCCCAGCCTAACCTCACCCAGTACCTGCAAAGGGAGAGGGGAAGGCCAGCATAATTGAGTATGTGGCTTCACCTCTAAACAAGGCACAAGGGCAATTGTAGTTTTACCCTTGTGAGGAGTTTCTGGAAGGAGACAGTACTTTTTCCTTTCAGCATAACTGCATTCCTTGGTTGAATTCTGTGGCTTCATGATGCAGACCAACAATTTAAAAAGTGGACTTAAAGCCATGGCGACAGCAGAGAAGCTGTCAGTAGCCACAGAGAATCTTGACCTGGTGCAGTGAGGCTGAGGACATTTTACCTGCATGGCATCTGGTCACACAGATCATCTCTTCATACCTTGTGACAGCAGTGTCCACTGAGAGAGAAGTAGCTTGGTATCCCCGGTCAGCAAGCGAAGAACTTTGGACCCAGAGAAGGGAAGAGACTTGCTTGCAGTTAACACAGCCTGTGTTGAGTCGTGTGTGTGTGTGTGTGTGTGTGTGTGTGTGTGTGTGTGTGTGTTGCTCTCTGAATTAGTGCCAGGCCATGTCGCTAGAGCTTCCACACCTTCACTCCAATTTGCCTGGTGGGTATGGTAATAGTTTACTTTTACCTTTCTTTGTTGGAGTGTGGTTTTCATTCTTCTTACCAAACTCAATGACCCGAATCTCTAGAGTATTCTAGGTGGAACCTGATATAGTGGGGTCAAGGGGTGTTGGTTGGGAGTTATGGTGGGTAGTTATGGTGGATTATGGTTTTGTGATCAGCCAGAGCTAGCGTTGCCTCTTGTGTGACCTCAGGTAAGATATGTAACTTCTCAGATCTTGGTACTTTTGTCATTGAAATGGAAATAATAGCGCATATCTCAGATGAAATAGAGCGAAATACATTAAGTATATAGTAGTCAACCAGTTCCATACTGTGATTTTCTTCAATGGCTTAATCCTATGGGGTTTGGATGAAGACACAATTGTAAGTATGACAAAGGAAACTTTTGGGGTGCAGTTGGATGCTCACATCCCCTCTCATGCATGTCTGCTTCTTTCCATCTCACCTGAGGCATAGGAACAGAATTTCACAATGGGGGAGTTTGGTGCTGGTCCTTATTTCACCCAGCTTCATTTTATGTAGGGGCTCCTTGAGGGTCAGAGACAGGAAGGGAAACACAGAACATAGGAGAAGGGAGAAAGGGGAAGGAGGCAGAGTAGAAATATGATGTATGCAACAAGGCCCAGAGCCACAGGGCACAGAGTTAGTCCTGCACAGTGGCACTGGGATGAAGGGTGGGGAGTGCCTGTCTCTTCCAGGGCCATGAGTTCCTAGACAGTGCATGTCTTGTTAGTTGGCACAAAGGTGCCACATAAAGTGGCACAGCCCTGCAGAGTACTCTTCTCAGAGTCAGAAAATTTGGGTTGGGGTCTAGGCTTTGCTGAAGTGAGTAATATCCCTTCTTTGGTACTCAGTTTTCTTTTTTGCAGTCTAGTTTCCTCACAGTTCACAGGGCTGTTAGAGAATCAGATGGATTCTGTGGGCAGAATAGGTGCATGGGGTGTACCTGAATGTTTATAGCAGCCATGCCCACAATAGCCAAACTATGGAAAGAACCTAGATGTCCATCAACTGATGAATGGATAAAGAAGATGTGGTGTATGTATACAGTGGAATACTATGCAGCCATCAAAATCGAAATCTTGCCATTTGCAACGATGTGGATGGAACTAGAGGGTATTATGCTGAGTGAAATAAGTCAATCAGAGAAAGACAACTATCATATGATCTCACTGATATGAGGAATTTGAGAGGCAAGGCGGAGGGTCATGGGGGGCAGGGAGGGAAGAAATGAAACAAGATGGGACTGGGGAGGGAGACAAACCGTAAGAGACTCTTAATCTCAGGAAACAAATTGAGGGTTGCTGGGGGATAGGGGGATAGGTATAGGGTGGCTAGGTTATGGACAGTGAGGAGAGTATGTGCTATGATGAGTGCTGTCAATTGTGTAAGACTGATGAATCATAGACCTATGCCCCTGGGGCAAATAATACATTACATGTTAATAAAAAATAAATTAATAATAAAAAAAAGAAAAGGTGCATGGTACAGGGATGCCTGGGTGGCTCAGTCAGTTAGGTATCTGCTTTTGGATTGGGTCATGATCTCCGTGTCCTGGGATTGAGTCCTGCATTGGGCTCCTTGTTTGGTGGGGAGCTTGCTTCTCTCTCCCTCTCCCTCTGCGGCTCTCCCTGCTTGTTCTCTCTTTCTCTCTGACAAATAAATAAATAAAATCTTAAAAAAAAAAGAAAAAAAATACATGGTACATTGTGAAATGCTCAGGCTGTCTATAGCTGGTCTTGGAGTTTCCTCTGCATCTGGACTTCATTCCATCTTGCTTGAAGCCTAACCGGGTTAGGCTGTTGTCCTGGCCTGCCTCAGTGATTCTGAGGTTGCGTTGCTTAGGTCTGTGCTATGCACATTTGGTGATTCCATTAGTGAGGACTCTTTGGTTGCAAGTGACAGAAAACCAACTCAAATGGACCTGAGTCGGGGGGAAGGGGAGAAACAGCTATTTATTCACAAAACTGAGAAGTTTGAGGTTTAATCCTGGGTTAATCTCATCTCTCAGCTTTACTTTCACATTTTTTACTTCATTCTCAAGCATGCTATTCCCCTGTGGTGGTGGAGACATGTGCCCAGTAGCCTCAGGCTTGAGTTCTACTGGCATGGCAACCTGTTTGGGAAGAAGAGAGCCTCTTTCCCAGTAGTTCAAACTAAAGTCCCAAGATTGAATCCTATTGGACCACTATAGGTACCCCCTGCCTTTTGAAAGTTTGCATTATGCCACTTCGCTTTTTACAAAACACCTACCACACACCAAAAGAAATCGAGAGGAGTTTTGCTTTTACGAGAAAAGGTGAAAAGTGAAACTAGTGTTCAATACTTGTTTTCCAGCAAGCCATTACAGAGACAGCACAAACCCCAAGCAGCAAAGAGCTACACCACCAAGCTCCTTCCCTGGGAACTATACTCAATGTCCAGCTGCCACGGTTTCGAGCTGTGTCTGTGAGCATCTGTGTTTTATCTTGTTTTATTTTGTGTAGCCTTTAGCAAGCTGTGTCCTAAGGTTTCAGAAAAGCCTAAGAGATATTATTTTGGGGGTCTCGGAAGGTTCAAAAAGTTTTCCATATAAATTTATGGTAATTTTGTTTGTTTGTTTGTTTGTTTGTTTTGCTTTATCTCGTTTTGGCTTATGAAATGTTTCATAGGAACACTCCACCTTTGGACAGTGGGGGAAACCTGTATTGGTCACCTGTCTTGTCTGAACCAATCACCGTGGCCTAGAAAATAGAATATGCTTTCTGACTAGAGATGAGTGACATTTATTTCTCTGAAGCAGATTTTCAGGTCATCTGCCCCTATACCACATGTACTGAGTAATGTATGTGTGAAAGAGAAACACACAGAGAGAACACACACAGACACACACACAGACACACACAGACACACACACAGACACACACAGACACACACACACACAGAGGAGAGAGAAATTCTTCTAAGAAATTTGCTTAAATTAAACATGTTTTGAAGTTACAATGACCTGTAAGTCTCCAGAGGAAAGTAAATTTATTGACGAGGTAAACCAACCAGGAGACAGAGAGGAGTGTCAAGTGTCTAATAAAGCTGTCTCCTCACAGGTTGGCTTCAGTCCTGACAAACTTAAAGCTCCCTCTGGTACTTCTCTTCTTCCTCCTTTTAAATTGCTCTCTTCCTGGCTCTTTGATCTCTCTCTGCCTCTTTCCACCTCTCCCTCCTCTTCCTGTCAGGCTCCTGGGTAAAGACAGAAGAGAGACAGTCACGGCAGGTGTCCCCGCTTACTGGGCTGGTTTCTCCACAGGGCTTCTCCCTGTCCTTGGTGGACACCAAGACCTCCATGGAAATCTCTGGTATTAATCATGGAATGGTTTCCTGGCTTTCACCCACCCTCTGTCTAAGTCTCTGACACCACCTTTCTATATCAAGGTCTTGGGACTACTTACGGACCCCAGACTTAAAAACCTTTCCTTCACTCATCACTTTCTCCCAGTTACTATCTGAATGCTCTGTTCCCCTTGCAGAAAAGGTTTTCAAAGCAGTTATCTAGGGATGTCTGGGTGGCTCAGTCGGTTAAGTGACTGCCTTCTGCTCAGGTCATGATCCCAGGGTCCTGGGGTGGAGCCCCACATCAGACACTGCTCAGCAGGGAGACTGCTTCTCCCTCTGCCTGCCACTCCCCCTGTTTGTGTTCTCTCTTGCTCTCTCTGACAAGTAAATAAATAAGATCACTTATGCTATCAGTTCTTTCTTACCTCCTATTCTCTCTTAAACCCACGAGTGCTCAAAATTCCACCCCCACCACTCCACTGAAATGACTCTTGTCAAGGTTACCGATGAGCTGATGTTTCCTAAGCCAGTGTTTGCCTCTTCATGCCACCTAACCCAGTCTCTCCTTAAAATACCATTGATGATCGGAGGGATACAGTGGACTCCTCCATCCTTCTTAAAACACTTGGCTCCCTGGTGTGCCTTCGACCTTATCTGATATTTCCCCTTAGTCTGTTTGGCTGGCGCTTTGCACGGAAAGACTGCAGAGGTCAGTCCTTGCCTGTCTTCTCTATGGAAGTGCATCTCCCTAGATGTCCTTATTACCAACCATATGCTATGACTCCTGAATATAGATCTTAAACCTAGCATTCTTCCATGTACTTCACATTTGTATTTCTGAACACTGTGATTGTTTCTCCACGTGGATGTCTAACAGCCACAACCTGACTCACTTCTGAGTCCTCTCACATTAGTAAAGGGCATGAATATTTACCAATTTATCCCAGTTCCAAATGTGAATATAATTCAAGATTATTTTTCTTCTCCACCCTGTTTTTGATGCCTCCATGCACCAGCATGCTGTAGCAAATATCTAAAAATGTGGAAGTGGCTTTAGAATTAAGTACTGGACAGAATCTGGAGAAGTGTTGGTTTTTTTTTTCTTAATTTTTTTTTATTGTGATAAAATCTGCATAACATAAAATTTCCCATCTTAATGTTTTGTAAGTATACAGTCCTGTGTTATTAAATACATTCATGTTATGGGGCCGTCACCAACATCCATCTTTATAACTTTTTTCATTTTGTAAAACAGAAACTGTATCCCCATTAAACAATAACTTCCCATTCCTCTCCTCCACCCCAGCCCCTGATAACCACCATTCTACCTTCTGTCTCAAGGATCTTGATTATTCTAAGTACCTCTGATAAATAGAATCATACAGTATTTGCACTGTTTTTTTGTTTTTTTTGTGTGTGTGTGTTTTTTTGTGACTGGCTTATTTCACTTAGCATAATGTCCTCAAGGTTCATCCATGTTACAGCATGTGTCAGAATTTCCTTCCGTTTTAAGGTCGAATAATATTTCATTGTATGTATGTATCATGTTTTGCTTATCAGTTGGACACTTAGGTTGCTTCTGCATTTTAGCTGTTGTGAAAAATGCTGCGATGAACATGGGTGTACAAATATCTCTCAAAGATTTAGCTTTCAGTTCTTTTGGGAATATACTTAGAAGTAGAATTGCTGGATCATATGATAATTCTATTTTTATTGTTTTGGGGAACTGCCACACTTTTCCACAGCAACTGCAATATTTTACATTTCTATAGACGATACGTAAGGGGTCTGATTTCTCCACATCCTCACCGTTTTTTGTTTGCTTGTTTGTCTTTTTTTTTTTTTTTTTTTTTACAATAACCACCCTGTTGAGTGTGGGGTGGTATCTCACTGTAGTTTTGATTTGTATTTCCCTGGTGATTAGTGATGTTGAGCATATTTTTATGTGCTTAGTGGTCATTGGTGTAGGTTTCTTTTGGAGGAATGTTTGTTTAAATCTTTTGCTCATTTTTGTATTGTTTTGTTGTTACTGTTGTTGTTGAGTTTTAGGGGCCATCTATATGTTTTGGGTATTAATCCCTAATTAGATATATAATTTGCAAATATTTTCTCCCATTCTGTGGGTTGTCTTTTTCATCGGTTGACAGTGTCTTTTGAGGCACAATATTTTAAAATTTTCATAAAGTCCAATTTGTCTATTTTTCTTTTGTTTTCTGTGCCTTGGTATCATATCCAAATCTAATGTCGCGAAGCTTTGGTTCCATGTTTTGTTTCTTCTGAGAGCTTTATTTTTTAGGTCTTATGTCCATTTTGAGTTAATTTTTGTACATGGTGTTAGGTAAGGGCTTAACTTCATTATTTTGCATGTGGACATCCAGTTTTCTCAGCATCATTTGTTGAAGAGAGCTTTTTTCCCCCATTTAATATTCTTGGTACCCTTGTCAAAAATCATTTGGCTGTATAAACAAGGGTCTCTTTCTGGGCTCTCTAGTCTCTTCTATTGGTCTGTATGTTCTTTTTTATGCTAGTACCACACTCTTTTCTTTCTTTCTTTTTTTTTTTTGAAGTTTTTTTAAAATGAGAAATTCTTTATTTAAATTCAATTTAATTCAACACATATTGTATTATTGGTAACCTGGGTAGAATTGAGTGATTCATCAGTTGCATATAACACCAATGCTCATTACATCAAGTGCCCTTTTTAATGCCCATCACCCAATTACCTCTTCCTGCCCCCAGCCTACCTATTCTCCAGCAGGGCAGTTTGTTCCCCAGAGTCCAGCATCTCTTATGGTTTGCCTCCCTCTCTATTTTCATCTTATTTTATTTATTTTATTTTATTTTTCCTGATTATTGTAGTACTGAAGTAAGTTTTGAAATCCACATGCATGAGTCCATCAAGTTTGTTCTCCTTTTTCAAGATTGTTTTGGATATTTGGGGTTCCTTGACATTGCATATAAATTTTAGGGTGGGTTTATATATTTCTGCAAAAAAAAAGTCTTTGGGGTTTTAATAGTGATTACACTGTATCTATGGCCAATTTGGGTACCATTAACAATTTAACAATATTAAATTGTCAATCCATGAACATAGGATGTGTTTCCACTAATTTATTTCTTCTTTTTTAAAAAATGAAGCATAATTAACATACAGTGTTATATTAGTTGGTGTACAACATAGTGATTCAACCTTTGTATATACTGCAAAAGGATCACCTCAATGGGCTTCAGTGGGCCTGGTTACAATCTAACACCATACATAGTTAATGCGATATTTTTGAGTATTCCTCATGCTGGATGTTGTATCCCTATGACTTATTTACTTTTATTCCTGGAAGTTTATAATTCTTGATCCCCTTCACCCATTTCGCCCCCTTAACCCCCTTCCTTTCTGGTAACCACCAATATGTTCTATGTATCTATGAGACTGGACTTTTTTTTTTTTTTTTTGCTTCTGTTTGTTTGTTTGTTTTAGATTCCAAATATGATTGATATATGATGTTTGTCTTCACTTAGCATAATGCCCTCAAGGTCCAACCATGTTGTTGCAAATAGTAAGATTTCATTCTTTTAAATGGTTCATATAGGTCAGTAATATCCCATTGTGTCTGTGTGTGTGTGTGTGTGTGTGTGTGTGTGTGTGTATCACATCACATCTTTCTTACCCATTTATCCATCAATGGACACTTGGGTTGTTTCCATTATCTTGGCTGTTGTACATAATGATGCAATGAACATAGGAATGCATGTATCTTTTCAAATCTGTGTTTTCATATTTTTCAGACAGATACTCAGAAGTGGAATCACTAGATCATATGCTAGTTCTATTTTTCATTTTTTGAGAAACCTCCATACTGTTTCCCATTGTGGCTGTACCAATTTACATTCCCACTAACAATGCAAAGTGTCCTCTTTTCTCCACATCCTCGCCAACACTTGTTATTTTTTCTCTTGCTGCTAATAGCCATTCGGACAGATGTAAGATGATATCTCATTATGGTTTTGATTTGCATTTCCCTGATAATTAGTAATGTTGGACAAATTTTCACGTGTCTGTTGGCCATCTGTATGTCTTCTGTGGAAAAACGTTTATTCAGAAACTTTGCCCATTTTTAAATTGGATTATTTCATTTTTTGTTTTGAGTTGTGTGAGTTCTTTATATATTTTACATATAACCCCTTACTGGATATGTCTTCTCCCATTTAGCGGGTTGCCACTTCATTTTGTTGATGGTTTCCCTCGTTCTGCAGAAGATTCTTAGTTTGATGAGGTCCCATTTGTTTGTTTTTGTTTTCGTTGCCCTTTCTGTTGGAGTCAGATAAACAAACAAACACATTGCTGAGACCAATGTCAAAGACCTTAATGCTTATATTTTCTTTTATGAGTTTAATGGTTTCAGGTGTTACATTCATGTCTTTAATACATTTTGAGTACATTTTTGTATGTGGTTTGAGATACTGATCCAGATTCATTCTTCTGTATGTAACTGTCCAGTTTTCCTAACATCATTTAAAGAGATTATCCTTTCTCCATTGTATATTCTTGCCTCCTTTGTCAAATTAATTGACCATATATGAGTGGGTTTATTCTGCACTCTCTATCCTATTCCTTGGATCTATGTGTCTCTTATGTCAACACAATATTGTTTAGATTACAATAGCTTTGTAGTATAGTTTGAAATTGGGAAGCATGATACTTCTGACTTTGTCCTTTTCCAAGATTGTTTTGGCTGTTAGTCTCCTGTGGTTCCATATAAATTTTAGGATCGTTTGCTCTAGCTCTGTGGAAAATGTCTTTGGTATTTTGAAAGGGATTGATTGCATTGAATCTCTAAGTGGCTTTGGGTAGTTTGGACATTTTAATAGTATTAATTCTTCCAATCCATGAGCACAGAATATCTTTCCATTTATTTGTGTCTTCAGTTTCTTTCATCAATGTCTTACTGTTTTTAATGAACAAACTTTAACTTTCTTGGTTAAATGTATTCCTAGGTATTTTATTCCTTTTAATGAAAATAATACCTGATTATTTTCTTGATTTCTCTTTCAGATAATTTGTTGTTGGTATACAGAAATACAACAGATTTTTTCATGTTAATTTTGTATCCTGCAACTTTACTGAATTCATTTATTAATTCTAACAGTTTTTTATTTGTGTGGAGTCTTCAAGGTTTTCTTTCTATATATCATGTCATCTTCAAATAGTGACGGTTTTACCTCTTCCTTTCCAATTTGAATGCCTTTTATTTCTTTTTCTTGCCTAGTTATTCTGGATAGAGCTTCCAACACTAAGTTGAATAGAAGTGGTGAAAGAAGATGTGGTATATATGTACAATGGAATACTATGTAGCCATCAAAAAATGAAATCTTGCCATTTGCAATGATGTGGATGGAACTAGAGGGTATTATGCTGAGTGAAATAAGTCAATCAGAGAAAGACAATTATCATATGATTTCCCTGATATAAGGAATTTGAGAGGTAGGGTGGGGGTCTTGAGGGGTGGGGAAGGAAAAAATGAAACAAGATGGGATTGGGAGGGAGACAAACCATAAGGGACTCTTAATCTCATGAAACAAACTGAGGGTTGCTGGGCGGTGGGAGGTAGGGGTAGGGTGGCTGGGTCATGGACATTGGGGAGAGTATGTGCTATGGTGAGTGCTATGAAATGTGTAAGCCTGATGATTCACAAACCTGTACCCCTGGGGTAAATAATACATTATATGTTAATTTAAAAAAAGAATAACAGTGGTGAGAGTGGGCATCCTTGTCTTGTTCCTGATTAAGATGAACTTTTAGGAAAAGCTTTCAGTCTTTCACCATTGAGTATGATGTTCCTTGGGGGTTTCTCATAATGGCTTTTATTGTATTGCTTTTTTCTTTTTAAAAAAATACTTTATTTATTTGAGAGAGAGAGAAAAAGCAGAGTGAACAAGAGAGAGCATGAGCAGTGGGGAGGGGCAGAGGGAAAGGAGGCTCTTTGCTCAGCAGGGAGCCTGATGTGGGGCTTGATACCAGGACACCAGGATCATGATGATCAGATGCTTAATCAACTGAGCCACCCAGATGCTTCTGTTTATTTGTTTATTTTTCTATTCTTAGTTTTTTTAGTGTATTTGCCATGAGCAGGTGTTGGGTTTTGTCAAATGTTTTTTCTGCATTAATTATGATAATCATCTGTTCTTTTTGCTTCATTCTGTTAATGTGGTGTATTACACTGATTAATTTTTGTATGTTGAACTATCTTTGCACTCCAGGAGTAAATTCCACATGGTCATGGTGTATAGTCCTTTTAATATGTTGCTGAATTCAGTTTGCTAGTATTTTGTTTAGGATTATTAAATTAATGTTTGTAAGTCATATTGGGTCTGTAGTTTTCTTTTCTTCTAGTGCCTTTGTCTGGCTGTGGTATTAATTAATGCTGGCCTTATCGACCGAGTTAGGAAGTGTACCCTCCTCATTTTTTCAGAAAATTTTAGAGGAATTGGTATAAGTTCTTTAAATGTTTGACAGAATCTCTAGTGAAGCCATCAAATCCAGGGCTTTTCTTTGTCATGAGATTTTTGATTACCGATTCAACCTCTTTACTGGTTAGAAGTCTACTCCAATTTTCTATTTCTTCATGATTTAGTCTTGGTGGATTTTATGTTTCTAGGAATGTGTCCATCTCATCAGGTTATCCAAATTGTTGACATAGTATTCCAAATTGTTCATAGTATCCTCATAATCCTTTCTATTTCTGTAGAATTGGTAGTAATGTTCCCACTTTTATTTCTGAGTGTAGTAATTTGGGTCCTCTCTTTTGTTTCTAGTCCACTTACTTAAAGGGTTGTCAATTTTGTTGAACTTTTCAAAGAACCAACTTTGGATTTCATTGATTTTTCTGTATTGTTTTTCTATTTCTTAGTTCATTTATCTCTGCTCCAATCTACACTTTCCTTGCTTCTGATAGCTTTGAGTTTAGTTTGTTCTTCTTTTTCTAGTTCCTTGCATTGTAAAGTTAGGCTGCTTATTTGAGATCTTTCCTATTTTTTCTTGTAAGCATTTTTAGCTGCACATTTCCCCCTTAGCAGCACTTTTACTGTGTCTCATAAGCTTCGATATGTTGTTTTCATTTTCATTGCCTCTAAGTATTTTCTAATTTCCCTTGTGACTTAGTCTTTGATTTATTGCATTACTGTCTTTTTTTGTGTGTTTAGTTGATTTTTTGGTAGTGAAATGCTTAAATTCTTTTCTCGTTTCCTTTGTGTATATTCTCTAGCTATTATTTTTGTGGTTATCATGGAGATTACATTTAACCTGCTACAGTTAAAACACTCTAATTTGAATTCATATCAGCTTAACTTCAATAAATTCTGCTCCTTTACAGCTTCATCCCCACCTCTTCCCGTGTGAATGTCACAAAATTCCATCTTTATACATTGTGTGCCTTAAAAATTACTAATAATTCTTTTAAATGCATTAGTCAGGTCTCTTAAAATATGTAGAAACAAGATTTGGTAGGTGGAAACCAAAGTTACAATAATACTAACTTATAGGTTAATAATTGTGTTTTTTTTCTTTAAATGTATTAATCCCTTAAATCCTGCAGAAAACAAAAAGAACAGTTACAGAGCATTCTTACAATAACACTAGCTTTTGTAAGCTGATGTGTTTACCTTTACTGGTATTTTTGTTTCTCTGTAAAGCTTCTAGTTACCGTCTAGTGTTCTTTCATTGCACCTTGCAAAACTTCCTTATCATTTCCTACAGGGCAGGTCTTGTGGTGACAAACTCTCAGCTTTTGTTTTTCTGGGAATGACTTAATTTCCTCCTCACTTTTGAAGGACCATTTTGCTGGATATAAGATTCTTGTTTGACAGTTTTTCTTTTCTTTTAGTACTTTAAATATATCTGCTCACTGTCTTCTGGCCTCCAAAATTTCTGATGAGAAATCTGTTGACTTTCTTATTGAATATCTCTTATATGTGATGACAATCTTCTTTTTTGCTGCTTTCAAGATTCTCAGTTTGTCTTTGGCTAGAAAATTTGATGATAATGTGTCTCAGTGTGGATTTCTTTGAGTCTGTCTTACTCAGAGTTTAGTGAACTCTTCAGATGTTTATGTTCATGGCTTTCCAAAATTTAGGAAGTTTTCAGCTATTATTTCTTCAAATATTCTCTCTGGCTCCTTTTCCTCTCCTCCTTCTGGGACTCTCACCGTGCATATGTTTGTCCATTTGATGTGGTTTCATGGGTCCCTAGGTGTTGTTCACTTTTTTCAATCTATTTTCTTTCTATTTCTGAGCCTTGATATTTTCCATTATTCTATATTTCAGTTTGCTGATTCGTCTTCCTGCTGAAATCTGCTTTTGAATCATGCTAGTAAATTTTTCATTTCAGTTATTGTACTTCTCAAGTCCAGAATTTCTTTTTTTGTTTCCTTTTAGATTTTGATTTCCATTTTGCTCATAGAACATTTTCTTGACTTTCTCCGTATCTTCCATTAGTTCTTTGAACATCTTTATGACTGCTGCTTTAAAATCCTTGTCTAGAATACCTGCCATTAGGCCTTTTTCAGGGCCCCTTTTGAATGGGTCATACTTTTCTGTTTCTTTGTAGGCCTTGTGATTTTTTATTGAAAACTGGGGATTTGAATCTAATAATATGGTATCTCTGGAAATCAGAATATTCTCTGTCCTCAGAGTTTGCTTTATTGTTTTTTTTCCCTGTTTCTTTTGATTGTTATAGCTGTCAGTATGGGAAGGCTCAGCCTGGGGTGTAAACTTAAGGTCTTCTCAGGTCTTTTCTGAAACTTTCCTTAGGCATGTGTGATCACTTTCTAATTTTTCTGATAAATACAGTTATTTTTGAATGTCCTAGTCTTTGATGGCTGGCTCTTAAATGGAAGAAAGGAGAAAAATGAAAAGAGGATAAGGACATTAGCCTTTTAAGCCTTTTGGAATTCACTTCAACCAAATGGGGAGGGACTTGGCACAATGCAGGGAGGTGCAAAAAATGATGGCCACCCTCCTTTGTCTGCACCTCTGTGATAAGAAGCAGTAATCAGGATTCAGAGTATAGATCCCCAATTTTTGGAAGACAGGATTTTTTTTTAACCTACCCTAGCTCCCACAGGTTGGTTGTGAGCTGCTTTAGGGACATGTACACAGCTACCTAGCATGGGCTTGAGGTGGGTGATGGGTAGAGGCTACTGAGCTAATTGCTGAAATTGTCTGAAATTAACAGCAATTAACCATCTAAATCTTCCCTTGGGCATTGCAAGCCTTCAGTAGACTCCAGAATTCCAACATAGTTACATGGGACAGATTCTGCCATTGCAATTGTCATCTAGGTGGGGAGACATATTTACTATTTTCCCAGGATCCTCTGAGGTTGGAAGAGTTTTGAGGCTCATGATAGAAAAATCTAGATCGTCTTGAAGAGACTGTTGCTAAAAATGTAAATGATCAACTTGCTTCTGGTGAAGTCTCAGATGGAAATGAGAAACGTGTTATTGGAAAGTGGGGGAGAGGTGATCTTTGGTATAAAATATCAGAGAACTTGACTTGGGTGAATCATGTTCTGCTGCTTTGTGAAAATTAGAACTTGCAGGTGATGAACTTGGATATTAAGCTGAAGAGATTTTAAGCAAAGTGTTGAAAGTATGACCTGGTTTCTCCTTGCTGCTTATAGGAAAATGTGAGAGAAAAGGAATAAATTGCAGAAGGAATTGTTAGCCAAAAATGAATGAGAATTTGATGATCTGGAAAATAATCAGCCTATCCTTATTACAAAAAATGAGAATGCATGCTCTGGAGAGAACAGTCATGTGACTGGACAACCACTGGCTAAAGAGATTATATGTGCGGCTTGTAGATTCTGTCAACCATCTCAGCAGAAATTAGGTTTCAGCTCAAATATCACCTCCTCAGAGAGGGCTTCCTGGACCACTATGTATTTTTCACCTTATTTTACAGATGGGAAGAGAAAGATTGAGGAAATTGAACAGTATGTCTAAGGCCGTGCTGCTGGAAAGTGCACTGGAACTCGGGATGAGGAGGCAGGGTTCTAGCCCCCTGGCTCCAGGCTTTCTCTACTTGAATACACTGAGTAGAAATATAAGAATTAGTTTCACTCAACCTGAGAAAGGAAGGTTTACTTAAGCTTCTTCTCGTCTGTCTCTCTCACTAGGGAAGGCTGCCCGACTCTGAGCCAAGCCAGTGGGATGCTGTTTGCATTCCTCCTCCATCCATCTTGGTTTGATTATGATGTGACGAGCAGCTGGCTCTTGAAAGATTACAACTCAGCTTGGGCAAGTGAGATGGAGAGCGCAGTGGAGCATTCTGAGTGTCAGCCAGACATTAAAAGAAGAAGAAAGTAAAAAACCAAAACCGCCTCTGAAATGGAGGTGGCCAGCACCATTCTCATTTTGACATGAAGGCAGACCCAACCCCAAACTCCAAAAATGGCTTAGACACAACCTGCTGGGCCACCTGAAAATCATCTCTCTCCCCAGGACACTGGCTGGTTTCCTTGCGCTTCTAACAGCAAAGCAGAGGACTCTCTCAACAACCTTCCAGTCACTGCCAAGCCTGGACCAATCACTACACCAGCACAGGCTTGAGACAACTCTTCTGTTCCCCCTCTTCCACCTTTTGATTCCTCGTCTTTTGTAAAATACCATCCAAATCCCACCTCCTCCAGAAAAATTTCCCAATGTTTTGGCCTTCAGTTTGGGTTCTGATGAGATCTGTTTTCACACCCCATTTCCTGGTGTTACTGGCTTCACTGTATGCCTGGTGGGCTTCTGCACTGCCCAGTGCTAGAAACTGGCAGATTGTAGCAGGTCTTGGAGACACAGAGGGACAGAAGACAAATGGGCAAAGCTGTTGGGATTTTGTTACAAGGATAAGAATGCACAAGTAAAAGAACATTCTTCACTGAAGGGAAGATCTCTGGCTCTGGATAAAGGGCTCAAACTGGGGAGCCTGCCTGCTTTGATGTCCTAGATCCTATGTCAGTTCAGAGCTTGTCAGAAGTAGGATAGCCACTGGGAGGTTTTATCCAGCACTTTCTCCCATCATGAGTCACTGGTCTAGAATCAGCAGCCAGAAATGATGGAATTGTTCAATATCATGGATTCAGGGGCACTGATCTCTGCAATCATCTTTTGGCACAAGTTTTGGCTCATTTCTGTCCTTATTGGATGGAAGAAAAATGAAAGTCCTTTCCAAACACTGGTGACACAAATTTAGTCCCACTGTGAAAGCACCTCCCAAGTTGCTCTGGCTCGGCTGCCCTGCCTGACTGCCCTGGGGGACCACAAAGAGACATGGCCCCAGTGTTAAGACTACTGAGCACATCCAAGACAGAGGCTGCCATGAAAGAATTCACTCATTCATTTACTCACTCACTCACTCACTCATTCATTCATTCATTTTTTTTCATTCTTTTTCTTTTTTGAGCATCTTAATTTAATTTTATTTTTTTTTTCAGTGTTCCAAGATTCATTGCTTATGCACCACACACAGTGTTTCATTCAATACATGCCCTCCTTAATACTCACCACCAGGCTCACCCATCCTCCCATCCCCATCCCTCCCAAACCCTCAGTTTGTTTCTCAGAGTCCACAGTCTCTCATGCTTCATCTGCCCCTCCAGTTTCCCCCAATTCACTTTTCCTTTCCTTCTCTTAATGTCCTCCATGTTATTCCTTATGCTTCACAAGTAAATGAAACCATATGATAATTGACTCTCTCTGCTTGACTTATTTCACTCAGCATAATCTCCTCTAGTCCCATCCGTGTTGATACAAAAATTGTATTGATCCTTCCTGATGGAGGCATAATACTCCATTGTATATATGGACCACATCTTCTTTATCCATTTGTCTTTTGAAGGGCATCTTGGCTCCTTCCACAACTTGGCGACTGTGGCCATTGCTGCTATGAACATTGGGGTACAGATGGCTCTTCTTTTTACTCCATCTGTATCTTTGGGGTAGATACCCAGTAGTGCAATTGCAGGGTCGTAGGGTCACTCTGTTTTGAATTTCTTAAGGAATCTGTTTTCCAAAGTGGCTGCACCAACTTGCATTCCCACCAACAGTGTAAGAGGGTTCCCCTTTCTCCAAATTCTCTCCAATGCTTGTTGTTTTCTGTCTTGTTAATTTTGGCCATTCTCACTGGTGTAATGTGGTATCTTGATGCGGTTTTGATTTGAGTTTCCCTGATGGCTAATGATGATGAACAATTTTTCATGTGTCTGTTAGCCATTTGTATGTGTTCTTTGGAGAAGTGTCTATTCATGTCTTCTGCCCATTTTTTGACATGATTATCCATTTTTTGGGTGTTGAGTTTGAGTTCTTTATAGATCTTGGCTATCAGCCCTTGGTCTGTAGTGTAGCTTGTGAATATTTTCTCCCATTCTGTGGGTTGCCTCTTTGTTTTGTTGACTGTTTCCTTTGCTGTGCAGAAGCTTTTGATCTTGATGAAGTCCCAAAAGTTCATTTTCGCTTTTATTTCCTTTGCCTTTGGAGACGTGTCTTGAAAGAAGTTGCTGTGGCCAATGTTGAAGAGGTTACTGCCTATGTTCCTCTAGGATTTTGATAGGTTCCTGCTTCTCGTTGAGGTCTTTCATCCATTTTGAGTTTAGCTTTTTATATGGTGTGGGAGAATAGTTGAGTTTCATTCTTCTATACATAGCTGCCCACTTTTCCCAGCACCATTTATTGAAGAGACTGTAATTTTTCCACTGGATGTTTTTTCCTGCTTTGTTGAAGATTATTTGACCATAGAGTTGAGGGTCCGTATTTGGAGCATTGGTCTATGTGTCTGTTTTTGTGCCAGTACCATGCTGTCTTGGTGATCACAGCTTTGTATTAAAACTTGAAGTCAGGGGGCACCTGGGTGGCTCAGTGGGTTAAAGCCTCTGCCTTTGGCTCAGGTCATGATCCCAGGGTCCTGGGATCAAGTCCCGCATTGGGCTCTCTGCTCAGCGGGGAGCCTGCTTCCTCCTCTCTCTGCCTGCCTCCTGCCTACTTGTGATCTCTGTCTGTCAAATAAATAAATAAAATCTTTTAAAAAAATAAAAAAAAAACTAAAAAACTTGAAGTCAGGCAATGTGATGCTCCCAGCTTTCTTTTCTTTTTCAACATTTCCTTAGCAATTTGGGGTCTTTTCTGGTTTCAAACAAATTTTAGGATTGTTTGCTCCAGCACTTTGAAAAATGCCAGTGGAATTTTGATTGGGATGACATTGAAAGTGGAGATTGCTCTGGGCAGTATAGACATTTTAACAATGTTTATTCTTCTGATCCATGAGCATGGAATGCTTTTCCATCTCATTCTTTTTTTTAAGGGCCTGTTGGGCTTGACATTGATATGGAGCTAACCAAAAAAGATTTTCTTTATGCTTTTATGGGACTTGCTGATGAGTGGAGGAGATAGACAGTGATGAAATATACACACTTATCAATGTTTTATTGGGAACTGGAAAATCCTTGTGAAGAATAGGGTAGAGTCCTCTAACTGCTCATTAACAAAAGATCCTTTCTGGGAGGAAAGAGGTTGTTTGGAGGCTTTCCCTAGACAGTGAGATTCAGGCTGACCATTGAAGTTAAGAGGGGCCAAGTGGGATAAGAGATGAGGGAGAGTATAGAGAAGAAGGATAAAGCATGTGCAAAGGCTCTGTGGCAGGAAAGAATTGACACTTTCCAGAAACTGAAGGAAGACTGATGTGGCTGAAACACAGAGAGAGAGGAGTGATGGTACAGTGGGGTTTGACTCTATAAGACCTGTCAATGGTGATTTCCTGGACCCTGGAATTACATCCCGGGTAGGCAGACTGTGGGCCTCCCATGTAACCACAATCTCCATTATGGCAAATTAATACCCAATGGTGGTCATACTTGACTTACAACATTAAACTCAGCCCTGGTAAAGCACAGGAATTATTACAAGATGGAAGTCAAGATTGATTACAAGATGAAAATACCTTAGTATGCACCTCATCCGAGAATGAGCATAGAGCAGATCATTTCTCAACAGAGATGGATCTGGATGGGACTCCTTGTTTCATGTATTTTGCTTCTTCAAAAGGATTTTAAGTTGAGGTCTGGAATTTTTGCATCCTCTACCAAAGGCATAGGGGCGTGCTGGGTATCAGTAAGTACTTAGATGGTACCCTCATAGACTGAGAGTCTCCCACCCCTAGTTCTCATCACTTCCTGTATAGACCTTGGTAATATCTTCAGGCTGTGTGATGGGGTCCTGAATGCATCTAAGGATACAGAAGACCCAGATCTAGAAGGTCATGAAGGCAGTTCCACTGCACCCACCCGGCATCTACCAGCTGCCTCCATGGACTTCTGCTGTTGCTCTCATTAAACTGCCCATGGTGGGGCGCCTGGGTAGCTCAGTGGATTAAAGCCTCTGCCTTTGGCTCAGGTCATGATCCCAGGGTCCTGGGATCGAGCCCCACATTGGGCTCTCTGCTCCACAGAGAGCCTGCTTCCTCCTCTCTCTCTCTCTCTGCCTCTCTGCCTACTTGTGATCTGTCTGTCAAATAAATAAATAAAATCTTTAAAAAAAAACTGCCCTTGGTGTGCTTTTGTTTGGGGGGTGGTGTTTCTCCTCAGTAGGCTCAGGCACCTTCAGCCACTCTGCACAGCATCTCAGCTGTTTTAGGAATCCCAGCGCAGAGTGTTATTTTTGCCCTCCATTAGTTTCTCCCTGTTTTCTCTGTAATAGTTCTCATGTCAGTAACCTAGGAAATTACCACGGATTCTTCTTTTTCCTCCACTCAACTCTTCCTCCACTCAACTCCGTAACCACTCCAGCAACAAGTTCTGCCAGTTCTGCCACCTAAATACATTGTGCATCTGTCCCCTTCTCTCCATACCCAAAGCCATAGGGTGGACGGCAGCAAGCCTCCTCCCGGGTTCCAGGCTGTAACCCCAGCTTGAATCCACTCTCAGCATGTAATATCACTCCCCTGCTTAAAATTTCTATAGCTCCTTATTTCATTTGGGATAATCTCCAAATTACTGAGGCTGCCCCAATTCCTATCCTTGACTCACCCCATCCCACTTCCAACCACAGTATACTTCAACCACGCTGGCCATTGGAAAACTTTCCTTCCCTTACCTTTTTCTTCCCTCCCTCCCTCCCTCTCTTTCTTTCTCTCACTTTTCACTGAGGTAACACATAACATGAGATCTACCCTCTTCATAAACTTTTAAGCACACCATATGGTATTGATATATAAGAACAAAGTTTTATGGCAGACTTTTAGAACTTACCCATCTTGCATAAACTGAAACTTTATACCCATTCTTGTCTCATGACTTTCATCCATGCAATTTCCTCTCTCTGCAATTGTTTTCCTCCACTTTTAACCTGGTGATCCTTACACAGCCTTTACATCTTGGCTTATATGGCAATTCTTTAGAAAACCTCTCACTGACCTCCACCCACCTGATCCCCTGGCTTGTCCCCCACAGCCCTGACCACAAGATGTGAGATGCATTCATTTTCACTTTTTACTTGCTGCTTCCCCCACTAGACTCTAAGCTGCTCCATGAAAGTCTGCTTTGTTCACCTCTGTGTCTCCAGCACTGTGCTTCGCACATGGCAGACACTTAATACCTATTTGTTGAATGAATGAATAATTCTTTCGATTGATAACTCATGAATCCCATGCCTGGATGTACTTGCACCCTCTGCCTCTGGTGGTTTTTCTCTTCACAAACTTTTGGGTAGATGCACAGCCTCCCCCACAATTCCCACACTTACCTGTGTTCTTTTCCATGTGCCTGATGACCCATCTCTCTCTAGAAACAAGACAATTTCTTTTTCTAATAAATGTTTCCCGAGAGGGTAGTGTGCAAAGTAAAACTGTGGGGAGGGGAAAGAACACAGGCTGGGAAGACGGAGCCCTCACTTAGCAGCCTGACAACTCGTTTTATCTCTCAGAGCCTTATTTTCCCTACTTATCCATAAAAATATTTTCATTTTTAATCAATACATTCATTCTTCTATTCACTTTTGAAAAAGCTAATGCATGCACATGGTTTAAAAAGGCACAAAAGTTTATACAGCATAAAAATTAAATCTCCCAGAATAAATGGTAGTAGCCTCATATCAAGAGTGGGAGGCTGGTGGGTGGGGGCTGAGCTAGATGGGTGATGAGCATTAAGGAGGGCACTTGTTACAATGAGCACTGGGTGTTGTATGTAAGTGATGAATCACTGAATTCTCCTGCTGAAACCAGTACTGCACTGTATGTTACCTAACTAGAATTTAAATTAAAATAAGAATTAAAAAAGGCTTGATGGTCGGCAGAAAATTAAGGTCTTTGGAGTATTTTTTTTTAACTTAAAAAAAATTTATTTATTTATTTATTTGACGGAGAGACATCGAGAGAGGGAACACAAGCAGGGGGCGTGGGAGAGACAGAAGCAGGGTCCCTGCTGAGCAGGGAGCCCTGTCCTATGACCCTGGGGTCATGACCTGATCCAAAGGCAGACGCTTAACGACTGAGCCACCCAGGTGCCCCTTTCAAGTACTTTTAAAATCTTCACAAGTAATATAAACTCCTTATAGGAAATATAGACGTGTAATAATAGATCAAAACCACCTAGAGAATGCCACTGTTAAAATTTTCCTGCGTATTTTCTAAGAATTTTTAGTAATTTTTATTTTTCAGAAACGGTTTCTAAAATATTTAATGAGCATATATAATACACCAAACCCCGCAGTAGCCGGTTTCATACATATGATCTCATTTAATCCTCATTAAATTCCGTGAACAGAGCTTGCTGCTGCCCAATCCTGTGTTATCAGTGGGGTGAACCCCAGCCTGGGGACATTCGGTCATCTAAGGACAGCAAGGGGCTGTGCCAGGATCCACACAGCTGTGCTCCATTTCAGAACCACCGGGCCTCCCAAGCTGTCCTGAAGATTGTCCAGGGCCCCTTCTGGCCCCAGCTGAGGCCTTATACTGCTCTTCCCTGAACTTGTGGCCAGGAGGGTGGAGGGAATCACCAGGGGAAATAACCCTCCCTTCCCTGTGTTCTGTGTGTGTGTTAGGTTGGGTTTGGGGAGCAAGGACCCCCCTCATTTGGGGGGTTCTGGTAGAGGCTACACAGTGCTTTGGTGAGAGTTCTATTTTTAATCACTTTCCTGGGGGTCAGGACCTAGGCACTTAGCACAGGAGCCAAGCTCACACCCCAGGCTGTACATTAAGATTTAATGGGCCTTCCTTATTTACACCTAAATGAGGTTTTTAATGGTTTAATTAGCCAAATATATCAGTTTGCTTCTTTAAACCCTGCCTCTCTGAGGTATCACTTTTTAGCCAGTGTTTAATAAAAGATGAAAACCTTCATTTCTCCCAGCTAAAGAGGACTGTGACTGCCTCCGCCTTATTAGGTCAGACTTGGGGGTGCCTTGGAAAAGTCAAAATCAAAAAGTCAACCAATGACCATGTTTCCAACCTGGCCAATGAGAGCATGGTTATCCAGGAGTTTTTGTTACCAGTTTTTCCACGCTCGCTTGAATCCAGATCAAATGGCTAAAATGAAGGCCTTGTAGATGACACCACAGTTCATGAGGGGCTTTTTCTTTAATTTGGAAAATCCTGTAGAAATGCAGACAAAGGGGCGCCTGGTTGGCTCAGTGGGTTAAGCCTCTGCCTTCCGCTCAGGTCGTGGTGTCAGGGTCCTGGGATAGAGCCCTGCATTGGGCTCGCTGCTCAGCTGGGAGCCTGCTTCCTCCTCTCTCTCTGCCTGCGTCTCTGCCTACTTGTGATCTCTGTCTGTCAAATAAATAAATAAATAAAATCTTAAAAAAAAAAAAAAAGAAATGCAGACAAAGGGTAAACGCAGAGAGCATTAACCTTGCCATCCAGAACTGCCTGTGCTCACCCTGCTCGGATGTTCCATACAGCAATGCTCCGGGCAGTGTACAGGAAATATCTTCTTATTTTCTGGACATATCCAGAATATCAGGGAAATTTTACTTCTAGTGACTTGAGGCATTGCAATACCTAATTACAATACCTGTTACAATGTTGCAAAAAATTGCAACAACAGAAGTCTAAGACAACAATTTTCCACAATTGTATTACCTAATCAAATCAGTTTTTTACCTTGTTACATTATGACCCTTGTCCACATGGTTACTTGATTTGTAAATATTTGCAGTGATATTGTAGATAATCTTTTGTATCTTATATTTTTCTTATTATGATAAATTTTTCTAGTTTGTAATGAACCTTTTCCCTTTCTTTTTTTTTTTTTTTAAGATTTTATTTATTTGACAGACAGAGATCACAAGTAGGCAGAGAAGCAGGCAGAGAGAGAGGAGGAAGCAGGCTCCCTGCTGAGCAGAGGGCCCGATGTGGGGCTTGATGTGGGGCTCGATCCTAGGACCCTGAGATCATGACCCGAGTCAAAGGCAGAGGCTTTAACCCACTGAGCCACCCAGGCACCCCTTCCCTTTCTTTCTTATACCTTCTCTTATCTCCTTACCCTCCCCTCCTTCCCCTCCATAAGGGAGGTAATCATTGCTCACTGCCCAGTGTCTGTGCTTCCAGGTTTTTCTCCAAGCCTGGACAGATAATTACAGACATATATACCCTTACTTGGGCTTTTTCTTTTTTTGCGTTTTTCCCCCAAGTGGGATTTTTACCATACAGATTTCTCTGCAGCTTGCTTTTCCCTCCACTTAATACATTTTGGACAATAGATATGGTTGTAACTTTAATGTTTAATTTTTTTTCCTTTTTTACATTTAAACTGTCAATCCATCTGGAGTTTCTTGTGGTAAATAGTGTCAGACAGAGGTCTCACTTTGTTTTCTTCCAGGCGTATAGTCCATCATGCCAATCACGCCAGCAGCCTTTATTAATCAGAACATTACAATCATTCCCTCAGCTGTCTAATCCTGCTTGGGTATTTCGAAACAAAGTGCTTCACTTAGACCAGAGCCAGAGGTGAGACTGCTCCCTGGTTTGCAGGCTCATCAGCCTCTGGAGTCCCAAACCCTGGGAGAGCATCGGGTCTGGTACCTGGATCTTGCAGACGACCACACTGAAGCAGAGAGGCCAGGAGAGCAGAGAGGTCAAAGTGGTATCGTAAGAAGAACCCAGGGCTTGGGGTCGGCCAGACCTGAGCATAAATTCCAGTTCTGAGGATTCTTAGCTCTGGGACTTTGGGTAAATTACTTAAGCTCCTGGAGACCCAATTTTCTCACCTGAGAAGTGAATATTCTAATACCTCCCTGGCATGAGGACTAGAGGAAACATGTACACAATGCCTGATCCACAGACAGCTCTTAATAAATGACCGTAATTTTTAGAGCAGCCGCAGGACACATACCAGCTATTTTGATTTTTAGTCTAGCTGTCTTTCCTTTGGACCAATGTTCCCCAAAATGTCATACAAGTGATTTCAGGAGACATAGAGATGGATATTTTTATTTTCATGCAATTTATTTAATGCAGTTGTTTGGCAGTGACCTTCTATTAATGGTGAGTGATACTGTCTTTTCATTTACTGGAGTATTATAAAGTTCATCTTCAAAAACAAGTGCATTGAGGTCAAAAAGTTGTTGATTTATAAAAATTAAGTGCATAAAAACAGAGGTGGTACAGGAATATGGCAAATATTGTGCAGATGGCTTGTAAATGGCTGAGTTTTTTGCATACAGCACTTCTCCATGCCATCCTTTGTGATCAGGCAATGCCTTCTCCGGAGAGGGGGAATCCAGTCTCAGCTGTGTAGGTAAGCACATCAGCACCTCCTGTCTGGCTGCTTCTCCCTGGGGTCCGCCCTGCTCATCCTCACAAAATAGCAGACCTCCAGTGGCTTTTGTTCTCCTTGTTGAAAAGGAACAAAGAGCTCTCAGCTCCCCAGCCCTTGCTGTGCGTGTGTGTCTGTGTGTGTGCATGCGCACGCGCACGTGTGTGTGTGTGTGTGTGTGTGTGTGTGTGTGTTCTGAGTAAGCCAGAAATTCCTTGAGGGCAGAGACCAGCCCCTTGTCTGTCTTTGTCGTGAGCTGGGTGCACAGTTGATTCTCAGTTTATACTTAGGGACCCATTGAGGGCTTTTTCCCTTCAAGTATCCTTTGGCTGTTTTGGGGAAAACTTAGTATTTTACAGACTTCTGTCAATATTCATAGAGTATTTACAATAGGAATGATAGAAATGTGGCATGCATGCCTTTGTCCTCCCTCCATCACTACCCCACAGCCATGGCAGACATTGCAAGTTGATGACAGAAGCTTTTCTGACTGGGTCGGCCTCAGAACCTTTCCTAAAGCCTCCTTGAATTAGTGGAGCTGCCATGTGAGATGAAACCTTTTCGGCCATCCCTGACCTACAGTGTGCTAGGGCAAGGAGTGGGGACCACAGCATAGTTTTTGACTTTGCTTACATGTCTAGGGCCTTGAAGGACACCCCCTTCTCTCATGACACTGTTCGAGGGGCATTTCAGTCCAGGACAGGAGGGGGTCTTAGAGAGGCAGCAGAGAGGCAAAGCTACGTGCCAGGCTGTTGGTTGTCTCCCCATTTCATCACTCTGTGGGAGTCCAAAAGTGCCTCTGTCTGAGTGTAGTCACAGCAAGGCAAGAGGTGTGTCTGTCTTGCTGGCTGGGACACTGTCCCTACCCAGCACGGTGTAAGCACTGTGTCAGCAAAACCCGCCAGACGGTTAATCTTGAGATAACAAATGGCAAATGATGAGGTGGGAGTGCAAGAACCCTTGAAACACCTCCGTGACAGTTGTGAGGTGGTTGACAATTTACTTACTCTGGGGAGGAGCTAAGGCTGGCATCTGGGTGGCAGTGGGGTGGGGGGGGAATCTGCATTCATGGGGAGAAGCCCCACCTCTATTCAATTATGTTTAGTTTGAGAGCATTTACTCAGCATGAACAGTGCCAAGTCTTGTCCTGGGCATTCTTGGCGGGGGGACCCACATTCAGTCATTCTGCAAAATTCTACTAAGCACCTACTATGTACCAAATAGTGTGTTGGCCACTTGTGATACAGAGAGGGACAAAGGAGCCAAGGATCTACTCTATGGGACTTACATTCTCTTGGTAGAGAAATGCAGATGCATACTGCAGCCGGCCAGAACGATGAGGTTGTATTTCAACAATAAACCGAGGATCTCAGTGACTTAACACGGCAGAAATTTATTTCTTGGTCACTCAAGCTTACTGCAGGTCAGGTGACTCTGGAGGACCGCTGTCCCAGCTGTGTTGGTTGCTCTGATACTGTGACATCTCCATGTCAACACAAGCTCCCTGGTGGTTACAGCAGAGGAAGAGAGATCACAGAGAATTGGGCTTGACCTCCTAATTGCTGTCACTTGGAAGTGACATGTGTCACTGTCACTTGCATTTCCTCAGCAAAAGTGAGTCACATAGACACTCCTAACACCAGGAGCTGGGAAGTCTGATGCTTCCATGTTTCAGGGTGAGGGAGGACCAGAAACACTGGTGAGCAGCAGAGGTGAATACCACAAATGAGTATTTACAGAGTAAAGGAAAGAAAGGAATTCTGTAACAAAATACTACAAGCTGGGGTGACTCAGACAACACATATTCTTTTTCACAGTTCTCAAGGCTAGAAGTCCAAGACCAAGGTGTTAGAAAGTTTGATTTCATCTAGGGTTTCTCTCCTTGGCTAGCTTCTCACTGTGTCTTCACATGGTTTTGTTTTATTTTTTATTTTCATTTTTTTCTCTGCCCACAGTTCTCTGGTGTTTCTTTTCTTGTAAGGACACCAGTCAGGTTGGATCAGGGCCCACCCTAAAGGCCTCATTTGAACTTAACCAATTCTTTGAAGGCTCTGTCTTCAAATACAGTCACAGTCACACTCAAATACAAAATTTGAGGAAACACAGTTCAGCACATAACATAGTCTAACCAAGGGACTGAATCTTTTATTTTTTAAAATTTTTTATTATTTTATTTATTTATTTATTTTCAAGGGACTGAATCTTGATAAGAAGCTTAGGAACATGAGGTATGATGGAGAGCTGGAGGGTGAGAAGGAGTTGGCGAAATGAAGAGTTGGGAAAGGGTATTCAGGGAAAAGGAGTAGCAAGTGCAAAGGCCCTGAGACCTGCAGCTGATGCAAGGAGGCCTCACAGTCGAAAGGGGAAGATGATCCTAACATAAAATTATTTTACTTTCTTGGTGTGTGAGAATGGAGCAGAGAGAGTGGTGCTGAAGTTCGGGCGGTGAGGACGCTTGGTTGAGAAGGTGCTTAAGCTGGATCCCGAAGAAGGAAGCATCTTCTGGCGAGTCAGTTGAGGTGGAATCTTCCCAGGCTGAAGGATCGTCAACAAGAGAGAAACCGTCTGAAAAGTTTGAGTCCCCACAGCAGGCAGGGGCTCCCTGATTGCAAAGTGAGAGGAAGGCAGACCAGGCTGCAGGTGTGAGCAGCCCCTGAAGATTTGGTATGGATGTGGGATGGCCACAGTTAGATACCACATGCTCTGACCTCCCTCCGGGAGCTGGGATACTTACCCAGCATACAGGGGCAATGGAGTGAGAGCCACATGGGGGAGGGAAAGCTGAGGAGAGATTCATGGTAGCAGGCAGTGGGGGAAAGACAAGGAAGCCTTCTTTGACTTGTTGGTTTGGGCTGAGCAATGGGTATGAGTACAGGTCAACCAGTAGAGATGGGGGTTCCCTGTGGGTGTGCAGTGTGAGCACGTGGGATTCTTGGAACATGGCCCCCTTGAATGCAAAATCAGACTTGGATCTGGGGTCCTGAACCCCAAAAAGGAGTCAAAACAAAAGGTTGTCATACATTTCCTGCTTCTCTATTCTGCTCTGAGACAGGGCTAATTTATAGCTAAACTCTGGTGTTTGTGAAATTTCCTTTTTCAAGGCTCCTTCCATCCAGTGTACATTTCTCCTATTTTGAGGCCAGGACCAGGGCTAACATATATTGAGGATTTACTGTGATCTAGATATTATTTTAAATGTATTAAGGAGGGCACATATTGCATGGAACACTGGGTGTGGTGCATAAACAATGAATCTTGGAACACTGAAAAATTAAAATTAAAAAATGTATTGTACATATCAACCCATTTGCTGCTTGTGAAAACCCTAAGAAGGCAGGGATTCTAATTCTCTTTATATATATTTCACATGTGATGAACCTGAGGCACAGAGAGGTTAAGTTACTTGCCCAAGAACACCCAGCTAGTGAGTGGCAGGACCGAGGTATGAGCCCACATGGTCTCGCTCTAGATTCTCTGGAGCAATGTTGGAACTGTAGTCTTCTGCTGGGGTTAAGGAGGAGTCTGGCCTGGCAGTTCTTGGGGGTGCAAAGAAGCCCACACAATGCATTGTTCTGTCTCCTGCTACTTCAGAGTCAGCAAAGGACTAGTAGTTTTAACTGCTGTGCTGTGATACGTTGAGCCCCCTTGCTGCAAACGGTGCATTGCTTCTTCGCTCAGGTGAAAATAAGATTCCGGTAGCAAGGCCAATGTGTGTGCGTGTGAGTTTCCCTATACCAGGAAATTCTCCAACACCAGCTGAGGGTCCTGTGATTCAACCCCATTCTATCTGGAGATGGCATCAGACCCTGCAGGCCGAGGGCCCAGTCCCACGAGACTTCCCTCCTCTCCAAAAGCCAATTCCAAGTCCAGGTTATCACCTGTGCTTCTGACCAACTGGCTATAAGTCAGAGGTGCCACCACCCTCTCCTTGGGTTGGATTAATTTGCTCAAGTGGCTCCCCGAACTCAGAGGAACATTTTCCTTACTAGATTACCAGTTTATTATAAAAGAATATAACTCAGGAGCAGCCAGATGGAAGCGACCCACAGGGCAAGGTTTGCGGGAAGGGGAGCGGAGCTTCCCCACCCTCTCCAGGCACAGCCACTTTCCCTGAACATCCACGTGTTCGCCAGCCTGGAAGCTCTCCAAACCCCGTCCATGTGGGGTTTTTATGGAGGCTGCATTACACAGGCATGGTTCATTAAATCATTGACCACTGCTGAATGAACTCCATCTCAGCCCCTCTTCCCTCCCCTGAGCTCAGTGGGGCGGGACTGAAGGTTCCAGCCCGCTAATCACGTGGTTGGTCCACTGGCAACAGGCCCCCAGCCTTGGGTGCTTCCAAAAGTCACCTCATTAACATAAGGAAAGACACCTTTACTGCTCTCCACGCCTAGGAAATTCCAAGGGTTTTAGGAGCTCTGTGCCAGAAACTAGGACAGAAATATTTCTTACTGTAAATCACAGTACACAAGTGTGCTCCTTGGGAAAGGGCTTTCATTTTCCCTTCGTTATGGACAGTTAATATTTAAGACCAAGTTCTGCCCCCTGCCCCGGGACTCCTGTTACCCTGAGGCCAGCCCTGGGCAGCTTTCCCTGGGTCTGCACCTTGGCCTTGCTGGGGGGCGGAGGGTGCCCAGAGGCATGGCGCTGCAAAGGGCTTTGATGGGAAGGTAACAGGGCCCCTCTACAGCCTAGTGTCCACGGAGGAATAGCACCCTGAACCCAGATCCTGAAGAACTTATATAGAAAAGAAAACTGCAAGTCAGCATGTAAGTTCGGTTCAGGGCACACGACAGACAGCTTTTAGTAGAGGGTGTGAGGCATGCATTTGATGAATACACCTTGGGCGTCTGCTGCACGCCTCGGGGCACTGTACTATGCCCTGGGGGATGCAGCAGTTTCCAAGACAGCGCTTGCGCTTCGGTATGGAAGACAGGGGGTTAATAATTGAATAACAAGGTGAAAAAAGATTATGAGAAAGGGTTCGAAGGGAATGAAGCAGATGAAGCCATGACCGGCTGCGCGGAAGGAGCTGCTTGAGAGATGGTGGTCAGAGGTGGCTTCTCTGGGGACGTATATGAGAAGACAGCTCTAGAATGTTCCAGGCAGGGCAAGGTCAATGTCCCTGAAACCCGACCATGCCAGGTGTGTGGCGTCAGGAGGCGCGGCAGGAGCAGTAGGGGCTGCGGATGGCAAGGGGAGGTGGGGCCAGACCTCATAGGGCGTGGGGTGACAGGGCTGGGCAGGTTCACTGGGAGCCACTGCAGAGGAGCTTGGTCAGAGGAGTATGGTCAGTTCTGCGTGGTGATTATAAGGAGAGAGTGGCAGAGGGTGGGGCAGTGAGGGTAGTGCTGCAATCACCCAGGGAGGCTTGCTATGATAAACGTCTGTTGGGAGCTGGACTTTCATTTGCAGTCCCCCTGATCAAGGGTGCCTTGCAGCACCCTATGCCTCGGCTGCCTCCTGGAAATCGTGAACCAGGGCACTAGGCAGCGGCAAGTGGTCAGTGATATGGCAGGGGCCGGGGCACTGGGCAGGGTTGTGGAGCCTCCCAGGGGAGCTCCCAGGACTGGATGTTTCTATGAGGTCAGCAAGGGGGGTCTGTTGGTATTTCTGTAGCTACAGGTGATATGCTGGGTTGAGATTAAGGAAAAGCATCTCTTCAGACAGGTTGCAGGCCCCTACATGTGCTGCCATAGACACAGATTCCTGGGCCCCTCTGCTGCACCTGGGGAGATGTTGGCATCAGCATGACCAGCCAGTTAGCAAAGAGCCCCCTTCCGGTTCCTAACACTGGCCATTTCCCACCTGTGCGAAGTGGAAAAAACAGGTGGTTTGAGCAGCAGGAGACAGAGAGATGCTTGTTACCTGCTCTCTTGTAATATGGCTTTCAACCTTTTACTTAGTAAATTGAAGAGGGGGTGTACAGGGTGGAAATATTCTCAGTATTATTATTATCTTCTTATTGCACAATTAATATTTTTAAACACTGTTTGCAACCATGCTAAGCCACTTTGCATAAACTATCTCCTAGTCTTACAACAACCTATAAAGTACATACTATCATCACCCCTACCCCCATTTTAGCTGTGGAATCAGAGTCCAGGGTCATACCACTAGTCAGTATACAAACCAGTCTCCAACCCAAGGCAGACTGGCTGCAGGGCTCACAGGCTTAGCCACCCACGGGTTTTAGCCCAAGCAGGAGAGGGGCCCTGCTGGGGGTTGGCTGGGGGCCCTTTGGTCATGCTATTTGGAGACACTGCTGCAGCTGAATTGGCATGAGATTAGTGGAGGACAACAGAAGTTGAGATGATCGTGGAATGTGGAGAGCCGTGGAGGATTCTATCAGAGAACAGCACAAAACAGCCAGGAGCCCAGGACTGTCAAGCCACAGCAGGTGCGGTGGGGTGCTGCTGGGGACATCAGTTGTCTCTGCCTGCTCAGCATGAGTTCTCCTTCTTACTTTTCATGTAGGTACCTGACACCTTTCCACTCTTATCCATTATGACTCTGTCCCCAGCTCAAGGGTGGGCACCATGAGGGTGACAGTCAGGACTTTTGTGGAACCACCAAGAAAGAAGTGTTTTTTAATTTTTTTTTTTTTTTTTCAGCTGGGGTTCCAAGCTGGTAGGCTGTGAGCCTGAAGCTGCTGTTGGCTGCGTTGTCTAAGAATCAAGCCAGTTCTCTTTTTCCAAGACAGGGAAAGGTACAGAAAAAAAAAGCAAAGCTGAGAAACAGGGAGAGACAGATTCTGATAAGATTGAGTGCTCCTGGGTGTTTAGGTTATGGTGAAATGGCACAAATGTTCCCTGTACTCCTTGAACTTGTTTGAGTTGGATTACTGACTTGTAGATAAGACGCAGGTGCTTCTCTCCACGACCATCAGTTCCATTTCAGTGGGAACCCAGAATGTGACTTCTCCATCATGCCTACCCTTCCTCCTGGCCTCTCCAGTCAAGAGTTGTGTGTGTGTGTCTCTATATGTGTGTGTCTATGTATGTGTCCACATGTATCTCTGTGTGTTTATGTCTATGTATGTGTCTGCGTGTGTGTCTGTGTCCATGGGTGTGTCTGTTTTTCTGTTTCCATGTAGGCATTTCTGTGCGTGTGTGTGCGTGTGTGCATATGTAAAGAGTGATGCAGATGACGGTGGTGCTCAGATGGGCCTGTGCTTCACTGGGAGGCTCTGGGCTCCCGGTTCTAGAGCTGTGGGAAGGCCTGAGTTATGGCAGAAGTGACAATGTTGGGTTATGCTCCCCCCTTTTTTTTTTTTGACCCTTTTTTTTTTCTTTTTTCACAGTGGCCAAGTCCAAGACTCAGGGCCACATCTGCAGTGTGGTCTCAATGAGCAGTAAAGGGATTCCTTACCTGGAACCGTGGGACTGGTATAAACATCCCTGGGCCAACATCGCTACATACCCCTCAGTGTTTTTACTTCCTTTATGTCTTTTTAAGAAAAACAATTCTCAGCCTCCTTTAATGATCTAGATCAGTGATTGCTAAGTGAGGGTCTCCTAGTGAACCTGAACCCGAAGGCATGTCTTGTTTGGTCTGAAGAATTATTAAAAATAAGTTTCCAAATTTGAAGAATCAGGGAATTCCATCTCCAAAAAATATTCCGATTTCTTGAATCTCTTAAAAAAAAAAAAAAAAAAAAAGGTCTGAGAAGACCAGACTTGTATCACCAAACGGCAATGGCTAGCTAGAGCGAGGTGTGGGATGTGTGTTCTCTTGGTTTTACCATGGGCCCCTGTGTCATCACTGGCTTTGTGAACTCACACCTGGAACTGGCCTGCATCTCTCAGTGATCTTCTTTCTGGTCCCTGGAGGCCTCTGATTTGCGGCCCTGGCTCTAGATACAGAGAACCCCAAATATCAGAGCTGAAAAGGATCCCAGCTATAACCATATTCACTCAGAGAATTGAAAATAGTGGTGGGGGGACCCTGGGTTCCTGAGCACCTTCCCAGGGAATGATTAAAAGCACTATCATCAGTCAAGTGACTGTTACGGGCTCGGCATACCATCTCTGTCATGTCAGTGAATTATTATGTCTCACTCTCTGAGTGTGGCAGGTATCATAGAGGAGAAAACGGAGGTCGGGGAAGTTATACAACCTATACAAGGTCATAGAGAAGGCAGCAGAGATGGGATTTGGGTCTTGGTGTTTCTGATTCCATTTCCGTCAGATGGCAGGTTGTTTGGGAGGCTTCTGCCGTAACACTTCTATGGATCTTGATCTTTCTGAAGCGTTTCTCCACTTTTCCTCCTTCTCTTCCTTTGACTGGGACAGGACCACACTCCTTTGCTGTGGAAATGTCCCTGAGATGAGCCTAAAGGCTTTTGCAACTCTTGGCAATTTTCAGGATTGTCCAGTCCAACTCCAGATTGAGGGTGGGCAAAGGAACGTAGCTATGGTAACCACTGCCAGCAAGGACAGGTGCAATTTAACCTCAATTAATGGTCTCTCTACACACAATTATAATTTAGTGTGAGAAGTCAAAGTAGCAAAGAAGCTGTATTAAGATTTCTAGTGGGTTGACAGTAATTACCAACTAATCATTATGGGAATGAATGGGGTTGGTCATTAGGGAAGGGTTTTATTAATTTTTTTTTAATCTTTGGGAATTAAGATCAAGGTTTCATATCTATCAATAAAATCCCTGAGAGCCATAGACCCACAAGACATTGGAGCAGGGACCCTGGAGATTAGCTGAGTCTAACCCCTACCCAAAGGAGAGATCAATAAACCACTGCAGCCAGACTCAAAGATGGTCACTCATCTCTGCTCGCCTGCTCCCAGTGCTGGGAGGCACAGAACTTGAGTCGTAGATGAATCCATTATTTCTAATTGGCTCTTTGGTGTTAAGAGCATGGGCTCTGGAATCACACTCTCTGGATTCCAACCCTGGCTCCACCACAGGCTTGAGCTTGTTCCCAAATTTCTCAGTGTTTTGGTTTCTCATCTGTTGAGTAGGAGTATTATGGTACTTACATGTCATGTTGTTGTAAGGACTCCAAAGGTAATATATGCAAAGCGACTGGCCAGCAGGAGCACCCAGTGAACGTTACATGTAAAATAATATTTTTATTATTATTGCTATCATTACTCTTAAGGTGAGCTCTGTCTCATTGTGTGATGCTTGGAATCACAGAGGCATTTCTGTGAAAGTTGGCAATGACTCCTGGGGCCCTCACCTCCACCCCATCTTCTACCAGAGCAGTCTCAGTTTTATCTGTGTTATATTTTTGGCTTCTAAGATTCCTCAGTTTCGAAGGAAGTTTCTGTAGCTAAATCCCTAATCTTGTTTGACTCCGTTTTACAGATGAGGACTCTGAAGATCAGAGAGGGAAAGGCAAGGTGGATTTGGCAATAACCATATAGGATGCCCCATTAAATTTGAATGTCAGATAAGCAAATAAGTTTTTGTGTTAGTATGTCCAGATATTGCATATGGGATATACTTATTTACCTGTAATTCCACTTCCATGGTTTATCTGGCAACCTTGTGCCCAGGTGACATGACAAGGAGGTTCTAGAGATTGGGACCAGGACCCAGGTCTTTGGAGTCTCACTTTGCTGCTCTTGTCATTGGACTGGAGGTTTCAAACACATGGTCTGTGTGCTTCCAGTTCCTTCTTTCTGTGCCCAGGGCAGCCTGAGTTTAGAAATCCTAGAGTTCCTTCCTCCTGAGCCTTATCTCGGTCTTAGGACTGTTTGCAGGTAGCCACAACTATTTGATCAAGCCTTCCAGGCGAGGTCCATTTGCTGTCCTGGCACCCGATGATGCTGTTAAGCCCTCAGGCCTCCCATGGTATTCATCAGTCTGCACCTCTCCAGTCTTGCCCAGTGGTTGTACATACGTCTGACACTTTCCCCAGTGAGCCCTATACCTGAGTCCCAGGACAGACATCCACAGAGCTTTGACAAATGAGCAAGACCAGGTCCCAGTGGACTTACGGACGAAAAAGCATTTCTGACGCTTTTTTTCCACCCAAATAAGAGCAAAGCACATGAAACTGGGAAGAACCAGCTTCAGACCTGGGCTGGTCAGGGGGAGACCTTTCCTTGTTTGAGGTCGATTTGGGGCTCCTTATTCCAAAGGCACAAACACATCTGCCTGTGGGTCCAGACAGGAATGCAGGTGAAGTGGGCCAGATGGGGGCCAAGAAAATAGCCAGCATGTGCCCCCAGTTCTTCAGCCCCCTGAGCATGTGAGCCTGTGATTGCTAGATCTTTCCATTTGTCTAAAGAAGCCCAAATACAGATTTAAAAAAAATAAATCTCTTGTTTTGTAAATAATGATTTCACATTTTCCCAAGGAGCTCATATAAGCTAGCAAAACACTGCAGTGTTCAGCCATGGGGGGAAGAGGCAGGCCGTGACAATTCTTTAGCATTCCCATGGAGAATTCAGGGGCCATCCAGCTCGAAGTCATCCCAGGCTGGCCCACCTGGAGGCCTCACTCACCAATCCCTGTGCAGGGACAACGGGATAAGGTGGCCCCCCACTTCACTCAGAGAGAAAAAACAGAGAGATTAATAAAGATTCCAGCCTTGCTGATCTATCATCTTCTGGCACCAAATTACGCACGTATCCCATTATCATTACAGAGCTTTTGGGTTAATTGCAAATCAGGGAGTTAAGATTATTAATGTGAGAGGAAGCTTATGGGGGTGAGGGGAGGGCTCAGATCCAGCTGGCTTCTGTCCTGCTCTGGCTTCAGGGCCCTCTCGCCACCAGGTGACCTCCTACTCTCTCCCACATCGGTGATGTTCCTGAGCTCCCCCCTGTCGGCTTGTGCACGTGCCTCCGAACCATTTCCTGAGAACTCTTTGTAGCAGGAGCATTAAAACCAAATGTGCTCATTACACCTGATGGCGTAAAATCCATGCAGAGGAAATTAGTAATGATTAGGGCGTCATTAGAGGGAGATGTCTCTCTTCACCCAAAATATTGACGGCAAAAAACCCAGCCGTGCAGATAACAAATGGGTGAGACTCAGACACACAAAGCACTGTTGTGATGATCAATGTTGTCCCGAATATACCCTAGACATCTCCAAAACGGAACAGTTAGCAGCTGTTCCAGATCTTTTCAGCTGTTGCAAAAAGGTATTTGGATGCTCCGATATATTCTTTCCATCCAGTGTTTAACCGAACTCCTTAGGACATGACCGTGGAGTGGAATATGGGAGTGAAGTGGGTTTTTATCTTGCAGAGGTCACAACTGCTGGCCTAAGCTGCCTTCAGATACAATTCATTTAGGCTGCATAATGCTCCTGGAAAAATAATCAGAATAGACTGCTTGTGTATAAACATCCAGATTCCTAGCTTCTCTAGCAAAACTGGACTATGGAATAACACAGGGCCCATATCTCTGCATGACAGTAGTTGGAGTTGAGTATTGGCTGACTCACTGAATGTATTTACTGCCAGTTTACCATAGTCCCCACCACTCCCTATTGCCCCAACGTTATGATGGAGCAGCTGTTCCCAATTGTCTTAACACTTACAATATCACCACCTAGCCCTCTTCCCTCACTGAGTGACGAACTCTGGGCATTTGAGTTTATAATCATATTTGTGTTTATCCTTTATCTTAAGACAATCAGATTCATCTTTCTTGAAAACAGGTTGGATGGTGTTGCCCATTTCCTTCCCTCCATCACCAAGTGCCTGTGAGATGAAGTCCACACACCCATTCAAAACCCTCTGTGACTTTCCCACTTAACCTCTTACAGGGCTCCATGCCCTTGGCTCTCCACCTAGCCAGGACTGCCTCCCCCATGAAGCCACACATGATCCCTCACCTGTTAGGGCTTTGCTGCTATAACCCCTCCAGCCTGGAAAGCTTTCATCCACCATCACTTCCAGGGGACTGGTACTCCATCCTTCCAGACCACCTCCCACTTTCCTTTCTGGTCCTAAAATCAGAGTGGCTATCCAGAGTAACCTGCATGTCCCTCCCCACTGCTTCTCAGTTATCCACAGGCCTCGTTGCAGGCCTCCCTCTCCCACTGTATCGTGAGTATCCGGAGGGCGGTTTCTTCCCTTACCATTGCTGCTACACCCACAGATCCAGCTGGCCTTGTTCTTAGCAAGTACCGGAGAGAGCTCTATTGAATTGATTCCCTGGGCACCAGATGAATTTCTTTTTCTTCACGCAGGGTGTGATCTCTAATTGAGTTAGCAGACTTTGCTAATGTTCTAGAAGAGCATTAATTTCCGCCAAGCTCTTCAATTAGGCCTAGTGGTCCTCTCCAGGGTCTGCCGGGCTTCAGAGGTTACCGTCTCTTCCTTCTTGCTCTAATCTGGCTGTTTTCTTTCAGATGGCTTCTTCCCAAGGTCCCCATCCTGCTGAGGTATCTTCTATTTTCTCAGATTAATCGATTAATACAAGATGTGCTTACCAGCAATAGTTTATGAGAGGGGAACGGATTTCACCCAAATTGATCACTCAGAACGTACTGAGCAACAGCTACGTTGGACGTTGCAAGTTTTCAGGAAAGGACTCGTACACTGGTTTCTCCACACAGGAGAGTGAACACACGCTAAGTGTATAACGCAGTAAAATTTCACAAACCACATATACCTGTGTCACAGCCCGACTGAGAATCAGAATATGACAACACCTGGGAATCCCCATGGGCTCCCTCCTACTCTGTGAACCCTTCCCTAAGAGTAACCATAATACCGACTTTTAATAGGATAGAATAGTATTCCCTGTTTTGGTAACTTTATATAAATGGAATCATAAGGTATGCCGTGTTTTGTGTCTTTTACTCAATACTCTGCTTGTAAGATTCATCTAGTTCCTCCTGTGTAATCCTATCATCCATTCTCATTGCATTACACTGCTATTCAACTATGTGAATATACCACTATTTATTTATTCATTCTGCTTTATAATGGACATTTGTTTTGTCCCCCCAGTTTTTGACGGTTATGAACATTCTAGTCCATGTCCTATAGTAAACACACATACGCATTTCTGCTGCGTGTATTCCTAGGAGTGGAATTGCTAGGTCATGAATTAGCATATATTCAGCTTTGGTACACACTGCCAAAAAGTTTTCCAAAGTGGTTGTTACTCATTAATTTTTAAGATTTATTCCTTCTTTAATTAATTCACTCAATAATGACTTAACACCTGCTTTGTGCAAGCCATTGTGCTAATTGCTGGAGAAAATATAAAGATGGATAAGAACTAGTCATGACATTCACCTATTTTAAAACTGTCAGAGGATATTCATTGCCCGTAGGAAAAAATCTAAATACATTAGCTTGGCACGCAAAACACTCACGGATTCAGAGTCAAGTTATTTCACCAGGGTCGGTCGGTTCATGCAAATGAATGCAGAGAGCTGGGTGAGGAGTATGGAGGAATAAAGTTCTCTTATCCCATCTCCATGGGGCAGTAATTGTGACTTTCACTTGATTACTGGCAAGAAGGAATTTGGACCTACGATGCCACATCTAATGTTTTAGGAGAAGCTGGATATCTGGGGTTGATGTATAATTGTTAATTTTTAAAAGTTGAAAACTAAAAATATTAAAATGCTATGCTGGTCAAACAAAATACAGGTATAAGCAGGGTTTGGGTACAGATTACCAGTTTGCAAACCATGCACCAAACTTTGTTCTAGAACTTTCCCTCTACTCCGGATGTGCCCACGCTCATGCTCCCTCCAATCCCAGAACAAAAACTAGGCCTTCTTTTTTCACATCTCTGGGACTTGTATGTCTCATTCCGTTGCCCTAATAGGTCCTTTCCCTTCTTTGGCTGGTAATTGCCTCCTCTTTCTTGTGGCCCCATTCAAATGACAGCGTCTGCCTGAAGCTCTCCTCTTTCATGTAAGCTTCCAAATGACCCTGTCACGTTCCCCTAGCCTAGCCATTTGTCTCACCACAATTCAGTGCTTGATCACCTGTCTGTTTTTCTCACTTACTCCTCATGCTGAGACCTGAGAGCTTACTTATCTCTGTATCTCCAACATCTGCTTCATAGGAGGGCCCCACAAATGTTTACTGAGTGAACCAAACATACATACTGTGCATCCATTCCCTTTTCCTCCAGCTCAGTCTCTGGCTTTGATGTGGGTATGCACCCTACCCCATTGTGGATGGAGAAACCAGGTCAGAGATCGTAAGAGCTTTGGTGGTAGCTCGAAGGAGAGCAGGAGATTTGATGCCACCCAACTGGAGGGGGATTCAGGAAATCTTCCAGTGTAGAGGATATGTGACTGGAGCATCTGGCTACCATCATGGTACCAGGTAAAGCCTGCTTGCTATTGGAGCCAACTCAGAGGACAAGAGACCTAAAAATGGGAGAGATTGGGTCCTGATTATATCACTGGGGCACCTGAATCCATCCAGGCACTGCCCCGGCCTTTTCAGTTACACGAATCAATAAACGTCTTTTTTGCTTAAAACTTGAGACGAATTTCTGCCACTGACAAATAAAGTAATGGGTACAGAAGTCACTGAAATACAAAGTAGGGTGTACAAACTTCAAGTGTTTACATGAAAATAAGTGTTTATAGGCTGAGGAGTTAGAAATCCCATTTATAAGGAAAATCACAATCATGTTGGATAGATGAAAAGTAGCCAGGAAAGGAGTAGAAATGGGAAAGTATACAGTTGTGGGAATTTATGTTGTGTATAGTGAGGACAAATGAGAGGGAGGGAGAGAGGCATGTAGGTGGAGTAGACTGGGAAGACTTCATGGGGGAAGTGGGATTTTAGTCGTTTATTCACACACACATATATGTATATGCGTGTGTGGGTATGTGGTGTATACATATGAGCATAACATGTATCAAGCAATGTGCCACCATTGCACAATACAAAGTATTGCCTTCAAGGAACTGACATTTTAGTGAGAGAGGACAGATTAAAAAAACAAATGCTCAGACACATAAAATAATTGCCAAGTTGTACTTAGTGTTAGGAGAGACATTGGAAAGACTTTGTATAAAGAGCTCAGAAACCTTTTTGAGGAAGTGGCATTTAAACTGATATGCGAATTGTGACAAGGGTCCAGCCACGTGAAGAGCTAGCCTAAGGGCATCCTTCTAGGCAGGGGAAACAAGAATGTGCTAAGACCTTGGAGTGGAGATGAACTTGGTGTGTTCAAGGAAACCAATGGCCAGTAGGACTGATGCATGGTCAGTGAGGGGAGAAAATCCTATGTGCTGTGGTTGGAGAGTTAGGCACAGGCTAGATCATGCGTAGCCTTGTTGGCTGTGGTATATGGTTTGGATTTTATTCCATGAGAAGTAGGAAGGCACTGAAGGGACTTGAGCAGAGAAAGGACGTGATCTGATTTGAGTTCTTAGATCACTCTGGCTGTTGAGGGAAGAAGTTTGTATGGAGCAAGAGTAGGTGCCTGGAGTTCAGACAGGAAGCTCCTGGGTGCAACATGGCAGCCCCAAATCAAATGTTAGGAATGGAAAGAAGTGCACACATTTGAAATCTTTTTAGAAATAGAATAAACATAACTTACTTATGGATTAAGGATTGAAGAAAGGAACAAAAGTGAGGATGTCTCCCAGGTTATGGCTCCAGCATCTTGGTGGATAAAGGTGCCATTTCCTGAGATGGGGAAGACATGCTGAGAGGGTGCGGCAAGTGTGCTTGGCAGCAGGGCAACCATGAGCTCAGCTTGAAGATTTGGCATGGCCCTTGATAACAATAAAGGACTGAGGCAAGGAGAAAAATTAAGATGCCTGTGTTTAGGAGGGATGATGAGGAAGTGGTTGGCACATGGTGCATAATTTGAAGAAGATTGGGCCAGAGCTTCAAATGGTTTTGATTATCCGTGGGATTTAGCCATGTGACCTTTGCTCAAATAAATGGCTTGATTTGTACCAGGGGATAAGTATTTGGGGAGATTTGATCAGTAATTCTTTCTATGCAGTTAAACATAGCAACTCTAGAGTGAATGATGGCATAATTTAATAATGCACAACATGCCATGGAGATGCAATCTGGCTAACAGGAGTGATTAATAACCACATACTGCATCTGCAACTTGCTTTCAGTGATGGTATGGGGAAGGAGGAGACAGAAATTCCCATCATGCTATGACAACAAGGTCTAGACTCTTGTACTTGATTCCATGTCGGGAAAGATCCATGGTGTACATAGCAAGATCCCAAAGTACCCACCCCCACAGACATACACACACATAACCTTGCAAGATCAGAAAACCTAAGTGCCCAACTGTTCAAACTCTTAGTTGGATATGGTAGATGACCGAGGATAGACCCATGGAGTCAGAGAACATAAATTGTATTCCAGTCTCAGCCAGTAAGTCTCCTTCACATGACCTTTGACAAGTTAATACATCCTCTGAGCCTCATGTATCCACCCATTCTTTTAGAATATATTCGAGCGCCAACTACCTTTTAGGAAATGTGACGGTAAAAGGATTTTGTGGTGATCATGACACTCTTGGTTTCTGCTCTCACGGAATTTAAAAGTCTAGTTGACTAGTCAAGTGCCAATATTCCCGTTTGTTGAATGAGCTCAATGGACTAGATGATCTTCCAAATCCCCCTTTATTTGTAAACCTTCTGAAGTTAAAAGCAGGCATTAAAAATTATAAACTATCCCTATTAATTAACTTTCTTAAAAGCATCTATTTAGAAAATTTTTTTTCTGATTATGAAAGTAATGTTTTCTCCTTGTAAAACTTCAAACGCGACCAGAAATGTGTCAGGTAGTAAATGAAATTCTCCACTGCAAATCCCTGTGGTGACATAAGGAAAAATTGAAGTTGTTACTGTGTTCAAACTGTTCTAAGATCTACATTTTATTTACAGTTTAGCATTCTCCAAATCATAATGTGTCTGATATTGCTATTGGCAGACAGCAGTCATTATGTGGCTGTCAGTGTTTATGCATGCCATCAAAGCTTGCAGCAGAGGTGACGGCAGCCTGGAATAAAATCCTCAAGATAATAATGGAGCATGGTTTTAATAAATTCTGTATCAACAATCCTCCTGATGGCACAGAAGACAACACTCTCTGGAAAAACAGAGGTAATGAATGGTTCAGAGATGAAAAATAATGCAATGAGATTTGGACTCTAAATGTGAGAAAATTACAGTAATAATGCCCAATCAACTTGTGTCCCTTATATTTTCATTTTTTATGTATGTCCAAGAGTGATATTTGATTTTCATACCTAAATTTGTATAAAATGATGTTCTTGTTAATTATAAAAGGGAAACTCTAGGTTACCAGAAAACTTTGTGGGGGTTTATCTCAGGAATGCAAGGCTGGCTTGATAGAATAAAAGGGAAAAGTTATGATCCTTTCAAGAGATGCACAATAAGCATTTGAGAATTCAAAACCCATATCTGATAAAAAAAAATTCTCAATCAAAAACAACTTTTGTAACCTGATAAAGGACAGCTACAGAAATCCTATAGTTATTGCAATGATGAAATTACTTAATAATGAAACATTTGATGCATTTCCCCTAAGATTGTTAACAAGTAAGATCTGCCAACAATTACCATTGCTGTTTAGTATAGCCATGGACATGCTAGCTATTGAAATAGGCAAGAAAAATAAATAAAAGGTATAAAGATCAATATAGGTGATCTCAAGGAATCCATAAAAACACTGCCAAACTAATAAATGAATTTAGGAAGTTTTCAGGGAATAAAGTTAACACACAAAAATCATCAAATGTGTATTTATATACTAGCAACAATTAGAAATGAAATTTTAAAAATAAATTCCATTTAAAGTAGGAATAAATTTAACAAAGATATGCAAGACCTCCTCACTGAAATCTAGAAAACATTGCTGAGAAATTAAAGGAGACCCAAAGAAATGATGAAATATACCATATTTAAGGATGAGGAGACTCTCAATACTCTTAAGATGTCAATTATCCTCAAATCATCCTGAAGATTCAATGCAATTGCAAACAAAATCCCAGCAGGCTTTTTAACTTTTTTGTTAGAAACTGACAAGCTGATTTTGAAATTTATATGGAAAGGCAAAGACCTATAATATCCAAAATAATCTTGAAAAAGAACAGACCCAGAGGACTTCTACTCCCTGGTTTTAAGACTTACTATGAAGTGGGGCACCTGGGTGGCTAGATCAGTTAAACATCTGATTCCTGATCTCAGCTCAGGTTTCAATCTCATGGTCATGAGTTCAAGCCCCTTGCTGGGCTCCATGCTGGGCTCCACGCCTGCCTAGTTAGAAGAAAAAAAAAACTTACTATAAAGCTAGGGTAGTAAAGACAGCATGGTATTGGCATAGTGGTTGAAGCACAGATCAATGAAATGGAATAGAGGACCCACACTTAGGAAACCATTTCATTTTCAACAAAGGCAGGAAAGCAATGGAATGGAGAGATGAAAGTCGTTTCAATTAATTATACTGGAAGAACTCCATATTCATATTAAAACTGCAATTCTTACCTCATACCAAGCACAACAATCAATCCAAGATGTGTCTTAGATGTAAAGGCAAGAGCCAAAACCATAAAGCGTTTGGAGAAGTAAGCACAGAGTTTATAAACAGATCACAAAAGCAATTTTGATAAAAGATAAAAGATCTTTCGAGTTTATCAAAATCAAGACTAGTGCTCATCGAAAGGTAAACTGAAGCATATGAATAGGAAAGCCACAGACAAGAAAACGTGGTCATAACATATATCTGAGAAAGGACTGGTATTCAGTATGTATAAATAACTCCTTATTACTCAATAATAAAAAGACAAACAACCTAATTAAAAATGAACAAAAGATTGGAACAGACACCTCACAAAAGAAGATCTATGAATGGCTAATAAACACATGAAAAATGGGCAACATCATTAGTCATCAGGGAAATGCAAATCAAAACTAAAATGAGATAGCACTTCACATTGATCAGAATAGCTAAAATTAAAAAGACCAACAATGTCAAATATTGGTAAGGTTGTGGGGCAACTTGACCCTTCGTATATTGTCAGTGGGAATATAAAATGATATAATTAGTTTTTGAAAAGTGTTGGCAGTTTCTCATATAACTAAACATGCATGCTGTGACCTAGTGATCTCACTTCTAAGTGTTGTCCCACAATAAATAAAAATATGTGCCCACAAAAAGATTCGTACAGAAGTGTTCATGATAGCTTTATTTATAATAGCCATAGCTGGATACAGCCCAGGTGTCCATCAACAGGAGACTATATGAACATACTAGAATATTCACTAAATGTTATATTACTCAGCGAGGAACAGGAACACATTACCAACACATGCAGTGACATGGAGGAATCTCAAATACATTATTTTGAGTATAAGAATCCTTACATACAAGTGTGTGCGCTAGGGTGCCCGGGTGGTTCAGTGGGCTAAGCCTCTGCCTTTGGCTCAGGTCGTGATCTCAGGGTCCTGGCATCGAGCCCCGAATCGGGCTCTCTGCTCAGTGGGGAGCCTGCTTCCCCCCCCACTGCCTACTTGTGATCTCTGTCTGTCAAATAAATAAATAAAATATTTTTTAAAAAGTGTGTGCCCTATATAAATATTCATAGGAAATTCTAGAGCAGACAAACCCAATCTACAGTGGGGGCAAAATCAGAACAGTGCCTGCCTCTTGGGGCATGGAGGCAAGTATTTACTGGGAGGAGTCAAAGGGTGGTTTCTGTTGGTAATGGCAATACCTTGGTAAGGTTTTGGGGTACACAACTCATGCAATGCACTTCAGACCTGTGCATTTCATTTGTACATAAATTTTACAATCAAAACAGGAACAGTAAACAAACATTGAATTCCAGTTAATGAAATCCATGCTGTACTATTTAGAGGGAAATATATGATGTCTTCAATTTACTTTGACATATCCCCCAGATAAGATAGATTAATGGATAGATATGTGATAAAGCAAGCTTAGTAAAATGTTAATGATAGACTCTAGATACCTGGGTTCACTGTAAAATTCCTTTAACTTTACTGTATGCTTGACTATTTTCATAATAAAATGTCAGCAATGAAAGAACACTTTTGAAAAAAAAAATTTCAGAGCAGTCGTTCCCTTTCAGGTGACCTTGTTGTCTTTGAGGCTCCCAGGAGTGTGGGAACATAACCTGTATGTGAATGAGTGCTTTGCAGACCCTCCAGGTTTACCCAGGTTGGTCACTAAACTCTGCAGAACAGGCTGTAAACATCCTTGACCAATGCCTTCCCCACCCCCACCCTGCCCCTCATTCCTCTGTGTCATCCCTAGAACAGCTTTGATGACCACATAAAATAACCAAACAGCAGACACAGACGGCACTGTACAGAACTGGCTTAAAAACTCCCCTACTACATATTTACTCTAAACCCGTCAGAAAGTAGATGGCTGCGGGTCTGTAATGAGGGCTGTTTGAAAGTCAAGTGTTCAGCAAATTTGGCCGGCGGGCACTCAGGGAGTTCCAGCCTCAGAATTACCAAGTATAGTAACACACACACTTCTGCCTGAGGTACCCAACCCCAGCAAATCGCCCTGGGCGCACCCACAGGCTGGGTAGCTGCAGTCTTCCTCTGGAGCCCACATATCCTGAATCACGGGGCTTGTTGGGTTGATCCCACCACAGATGAATGCAAGGAGAAGCAAAGCGGTTCTGAGGTGCTAGCTACTCCAGTGTGTTTCCATTGAGGGGAAATGGTCCTGGCTCCAAGCCCATGAGAGCTACTGTCTGCTTCTGGCTGGAATCAGGGTGGTGGGACAGCTCTGAGAGGGAAGTGGGAGTGGTGGGTTGCACACAGGCTTCTCTCTCTCTCTCTCTCTCTTTTTAAGATTTTATTATTTGCTTGAGAGAGAGAGAAATCGAGCAGGGGTACGGGCAGAGGTGGAAGCAGACTCCAAGCTGAGCAGGGAGCCTGATGCTGGACTTGATCCCAGGTCTCCGGGACCACGACCAGAGCCAAAGGCAGACACTTAACTGACAGAACCACCCAGTTGCCCCTGCATACACCCTCCTCCCTTTTGGGGCAATTTCCTGTCCTTCTCTTGACCCCAGACCTCCTTTCTGCAAAGTGAGGGTGTTTAGGTTCATTTGATGGTGTCCCGCTTTGGGACCCCTAAGGCTCTGGGGTCTAGTTAGAGTACTCCTTCAAACTTAAGAGACATCATGAGTTCAGGCAGCCCGTGCAGCTTGTAAATGCACTTGTGTCTACTCAGTGTGGTCCCAGTGGTCCTCACCTGCACGTCCAAGGTTCTGACTGGCAATTACAGATATCCTTCCTTTTTTAAAGAATTTCAAGATGTACTTCTTTCATTTAAAAAATACAATTAACGCCTTACAAAAATAGGACACAATGCTGAACACCTGCAATGTGCCAGATTCTTTACTAAGCACTTTGAATATATTTTTTCATTTAATTAAACAACCTTCGTTTCTGGACATTACTCCCATTTCATAGATGTGCAAGTCGAGGTTTGGAGAGGTCAATGCTTTGTGCGAGGCCCTCCAGCTGGTAAGGAACTGAGCTGTACTTCCTTCCAGGGCCGCATTCCTTCTGTTCTGCTACATGGCCTCCAGCTCCACAAAATCAACCCACCACTGTAACGCAACTATTGTTAGCATCTTGATAAATATGTTATCACACGTTTTTGGTTAAAGGCATACATACCGTGCACATCTTCCCTACATTCAAATGTGAGAGTGAGTTGCTGTTTAGGACAAATGTCAGGTTAATGGGAAAAGAGTAAAGAAAGGTGTAGTGTGTTCTCCTAGTTGGAGAAATGGCTAGGTGAATCAGCTGAACCCCACAGCCTTTGTTGGCCCAGACTGGCTACCGTGGAGATCTACGCGTGCAGGCTGATAAGGTCTGTCTTTAAACAATAGTTGACCTTAATACTTCTCCAAGGACCACTGTTTTATTTCTGGATTATGTTCAGTGGCTCTTTAAATTGCCAAACTGCTTCTCTCCACGTTGCGCCGAGTCGAAGTTAAAGAAGAAAAAACAAAACACCATTCCTCTCTGTGTGTCCTTAAATGCCGCGGAGCTCTATGCAGGATTTTATGGCCGTTATAAACCCTCCACCTCAGGCTTGCAACAGCGGCAGAGCTTCCGCACGGTTACACAAACACAGCCGCCATAATAAAGCACGTCTTATTTGATATTATATTGTATCAGAAGCATTAAATACACATTAAAGGGGTGCTTTAAGGCCCTTTGCAGTAAGTGGCAGATGTTATGAATAATAACCCGCAAAATCCTTCTGAATTCTAAAAAGGTGTGTTCCATAAAGCTTTCCTATAAATCTTTAATAGAGCTGAAACACATTGCAGTGATTAGAGGAAATCTCTAATCGTATTAAGCTATTAGAACGGGAGCAGGATTGGTAGCCTCAAAAATAAAATAAAGCAAGAAAATCAAACAGCATGGATATGAAGGATTTCCTAGTTATACCTTTTGACGGTGCTTTGCTCGAGTGAGCCAGGCAAGTCTGTGTAACACACACAAATACACACTCAGTGTGAAACCCAAACTGCCATAATTCACTGAAATTTATGTAAATGAATATGCATTCCTTTATATGAAAAATCGGCAACATCTGCGCTCCATTTAAACAACCTGATTTAATGGAGTCACCAAGAGATAAAGAGCAGGGTGGGGGTTGGGGGCTGGGGAATGACCTCATCCACCCTCTCCTTGGAGTATCTCAAAAAACAAATAAAATAAAATATAGGTTACAGGCAAACTAAACAGCATTGAAAATATTGTCCCAGAGGACTCTGGCTTCCCAGGAAGCAGAGGTGTTTAAGGAGAGAGACAAGAACCAGCTGCAATAAACTCTGGTTCAATAAAACTTAATTAACCCCTTGGGGCCTTTGCGAGGCAGCTTGTCGGCCAAGAGAGAGCGTGGGATCCCATGGCCTGCCAGCAACGGGTTAATCTGGACTTGCCAGATGAGGGAATGCCGGACCTAAAGGCACAAGTGAGATGCTCAGAGATGTGAACACACACACACACACACACACACACACACACACACACGCATGCATGCACCAAACTTGGTCATGCATAGTTTTCACCTAACATTGGGAGGGTTATTTAGCTGGGAGCCCAGAGACTGAGAATCATGCCCTTTGAGGGCCAGAAGGCACTCCTGCATCTCATCCAGAACCCGATACACGGTAAGAGGTCTTGCAGCTTCCACTTGAACACTCTCAGTGCCAGGGAGCTCACTGTCTCTCATGGTAACCGATCCCATCCCCAATCAATCCAACTGATAGAAGCAATTCTTCCTTAGACCTGTCTCCTGTGACTACCCACCAATAGATCTGTTTCTGCTGCAAGTTCTTGTGTTTTTTTTTTCCCCCTGCGAGAATTGAGGATGAACCAGACCAAATCTAAGAAAAATGCCAAACGCTTATTTTTTGCTTACCGGATGTCTCTCTGGTTATTTAGACAAAAATGCCTGCTTCTAAGTAGACATTAGGGGTTGACTAGAAGTTGGGAGTTTTCAACTTCATGAGAAAGAGAATGTGCATATGCATAAACACATGCAATATTAGGTGGAAAGTGCTGGTGGATTCAGGAGCTAAGGGCTGGGGGAAGCCAAAGAAGATCAGCAATCAGGGGGGCTTCATGGCAGAGGTGACATTTGATTTCAGTTCATTGTCTCCAAAGAGGTGGTCTGAAAACTCAGGTGAGATGGTTGCTGGTTTTAGGTGGTACATGGTTTCATAGTCTCCACAATTCTCTTTCAATTCTTCTTCTTATGCCAAGGAAAAAGTGCTAGCATATCTTATCATATCAGACTTCAGGAGCAAAGCCCTTGGCAGGAAACTTCTGACTAAAATCAAGCAAGGACTTTTGTTTTTCTCATATTGATTTTTAAAATAAGTGGTACTAGTTTTCTACTTATGAAAGTGTTCTGTAACTTCTTTCAAAATAAATACTTAAGTTTTAAAATGGTGAATTAATTTGAAGAAAAATAAAAAAAATAAATATTATAGGTATTACCCAGCAAATCGTGAGTATGGCATGCACAGGACTGGGCCTCGGAGAAGATGATGGTGAACCGGTGTGTCTCTGCTCTCCTAACATGACTGCTTCAAAGTAGTGCTGCCTTTGGACGTGGCTGCAGAGTCGGATTTCTGTCCCCAGGCCTCTCCTTTCTCAGCCTGCCCCATGGAGTGTGTGGGAATCTGCAGCTCCTAGAGCCCAGCAGATCAAAGGTTTACAGTCAAGTTGCCAGAGGGCGTCCGGCCCCAGGCAATAAAAGTGAGCTAATATTATCCTGCAGCACACAGGTTCTCCTGAGCACAGCGTATCTGCAGGCCACAGCTCACCTGGGCAGATCTGTAGGAGGGGGTGGGGCAGGCCTGACTCCGTCACCCCGCCTGGCCGGGGAACTGGCAGCTGCTCCGGCAGGGCTTGCTTCTTGGCCAGAGCAACAAAAGGAAAGGCTACGGGTTACTCAGCCTTATTTCCGTCCCTACCACTGACTCACTCTGCAGTTTGAGACCAGCCACTTGCCTTCTCTGTGCTCAATCTGCCATCTGTGGGAGGCTGGTTATTAAGGCAGTAATTAGCTTGGACACAGTGATCAATTCATTGGAGAAAGAGCCCATTCAGCTTCTTGTGCAGCTTGGAAATGGGGAGACTCCCAGGATGGCCAGAAAGAAGCATTTTCAGACTGTGATTCTACAGCGAAATCTCCAGCCAAGTCTCTTCATTCTCTGTGGCTGCCTGACCTCCGCATATTGAGTGGCAGCTTGACCGTTCTTCTAGAGCCTGGGGGAACTTGCTTCCTTTTGTTCCGTTTCTCAACTTTTTGGCACAGGGGTCTAAGCCTATTTTTCTTTTGCCTCATGCTTGGCCTCCTAAGTCTCTTCAAATCCCCACCCCACCCCTTTTTAGAAACTGTCAGGATCCTCCTGAGCCCAGGGACCACTGCCCTGAAGGCTTTACTCTCATCAAGAGGATGGGCTGTGGTGGGGAGGGTGGAAGGGGGTCCACAAGTGGCCCACCAGGTACAAACTTTTACCATGGACCCTTATCTGGTCCAACAAATAGATGTGCTCGCAGACTCCTGCTCATCTTGGTGACTTCTTACAACCAGTGTGTCTCCTTGGGAACTCTGCAGCTCCACCTTCATAATAAAGAAACGCGGTTTTGTAAGTGACGCTGTCCTACCGGCATTTCTCGTAATGAGCGGAAGAATGTAAGTTATCTGAGAGTGTTTTAATCCATCTACCTTTTCCATCCACCTAATCCATCCACCTTTACAGGGCATCTCCCTGTGTAAGGAGCTGCTTATCCTTTATACCTACAGAGGTTCCCTTTCCAGATAACCATCTCTAAGTAGATGGGTGATCTTGACAAGTCACTTGTCACATTGCAGCCTTAGGTTCCTCACCTGTACATGAGCTGCTTAAATTAGCACAGCCCACTGAGTGTGTGTTAAAATAACCTTAGAGGTTTTGCATTTTCCTTCAGTTCGTTGTTGACTTATCCCATGGTTCTGAAACAGGAGTCATCATCATATGTTCCCAGGGAAGTAAATAAGGGCTTATTTCCAGGGTTTCTTAATGATGAGAGGCTGACTATCTCTGAAGGGGTTAGGTACCCCTCTACCCAATTTATCCAGACCAAAAGGAGAATCTCAGTCAGGTGAGGGGAGCTGGCAAATAATTTCCATGAAGTCATTCTCGAGAGTTAAAGCATCCCCAGAACTTCCTCTAATTGTCCCATCATGGATGGAGCTGCCATCTCTGAATTCCTCCAAAGAGCAACTCCATGGAGACAAGAGAGCTAATGGAGTGACTCTTCTCTGACCCTCTTGAGACATCCTAGATAGCTGACACATGTCTAGCTAAACCACCATGACCGTGTGTACCCTGCAGTGCCTAGAAAGTCACAATGGGCTCAATGGAGGATGTGTGGGTAAGTACAGTGGTGTTGAAGGAAGAGCAAAGAGCATTGGCTGGAGCGTAGGAAATCTTGGCTCTAGTACCTTCTTGTTATTTGTTCTGGGTCAGTTGTTCATGTCTCTGGCTTTCACACTCTTGTTCTGTGAAATGGTAGCGTTAGTAATGCCAGCCTCCGTGGTTTCTCTTGGGGATAAATTGCAATGATATGCAAGTGCTTAGTAAATTGTAAGGTGGTATGCACATGTGAGGGATTTTGTTCTTTGTAAGAGTGGGAGGGACAATACCAGCTGGGGTCCCTCCAGCCCCTGAGCCTCCTGAATGGATCAGTCTCAGTCAGTAACATTCCAACACATGGAAAACAATGTGAGCTGGAGAGCTAATAACCAGATCAAAAACGACAGGCTTGAGGAGGGAGGCCAGCCTGGGAAATGTGTTATGAGCTGATCAGAAAGGAGAAAAGAAAGTCATTAGCTTAATTAAGGGGCAGGAGGGAATGATGAAACACATCTCCAGCAAAACCAAATTAAGCATTTAGAAGATATTAAAAATGCATTTGAACTCCACTGGTGCTGCAATTCTAATAACATTTTCTAGGGCTGTAGTCAGTTATCAGTTCAGTCGGAGATCAAGAAAGGTACCATTTCTCTCTGTCTCAGGTGCCTGCCACCCCCAAACTTCCTAGCTAAATCTTCTGACTTCTCATCCCTGCTCTAGTCTTCTAGCCACTCCTTCCCCAAGCATCCCATTGAGTCAGCACATTATAGGCACAGACTTTTAACTCTTAGCACATCTAGTTGACATTTCTGTATTCTCAGGACCTTGATATTTTGTTTTGTGTTCCTATTTTGAAAAAGACCTAAAAGATTTAACATGGTCATATTCTGGATCATTAGAATAATCTCTTTATGTGATTCTTGTCACATAAGTCAGTGCCCAGGTTTGAATTTATGATCATATTAATATGAAGAAGTAGTAGTAGTACCGCTAACAGTGGTGATAGCTAGCATTTACTGAACATTTACTATGTGCTAAGCACTGCTTTAAGCATATAGTGTAACATATAATATTCACTTTTACTGAATTCTTTTAGTACTTTCATTACTGTGGATGAGGATATTGAGTCATTATTATTTTCATTTGTGTCCTCTTATTATCTGCATATAAAATAACAGGATGTGAAATTGTCATAGGCTAATGAGGATGGAATTGAGACATCCTTAATATATATCATGCATTTGATTTTGTAGAAATTTAAATGGAGAAAAATGATGGCAACAGAGGGTAAAATGGACCCGACAAGCTCAAAAAACACTGGTGCCACACAACGTCTCATATTTGTATAATCCATCATTAAAACCTCTTAGTTGTAGTCCCCAAAGATATTCTGAATACATCCACCTCTCATCTCCTTTGGACCAGTCCAGTCTTGATGTGGTAATTCAGAGAAAGGCAGATGCTTGTCGGATCCCTGGTGTGCTCCATGGAATGTGCCCTGGGCCTGAAAGTCTGCACTGGATTTGGAAGCATTCTTGGGGGAATTCAAGACACAGGAAGTCACATGAGTAGGGAGTAGAAAGTAACGGTAACAGGCTTAGGGAAAAGGAGAGGTGTGAGGCCTTAAAACCCTCTCCGACTGGAGGAAGAACCCAAAGTTTCTTTAAAAGGCAGATGGTTAGGCTTCAGGCACAAATGGATCCTGAAACTCAGGTGATACCTTGCTTTTCCTCTGCCCTGAAGTTCTGCCCTTATGTATCTGCTTTTCACAAGATGGCCCTGGCAACACCAGGCTGCTGTCCTCATAGCTCAGCAACCAGTGTACAGACTGTTTCTCTTTGCTAGTAATTCCCACAGAACCCTCAGTCTTTTTTTTTTTTTTTTTTTTACACATCCAGTATTTTTGTTTTATTTATTTATTTTTTAAATTTTTAATTTCTTTTCAGTGTAACAGTATTCATTGTTTTTGTACCACACCCAGTGCTCCATGCAATCCGTGCCCTCCCTAATACCCACCACCTGGTTCCCCCAGCCTCCCACCCCCCGCCCCTTCAAAACCCTCAGGTTGTTTTTCAGAGTCCATAGTCTCTCATGATTCACCTCCCCTTCCAATTTCCCTCAACTCCCTTCTCCTCTCCATCTCCCCCTGTCCTCCATGTTATTTGTTATGCTCCACAAATAAGTGAAACCATATGATACTTGACTCTCTCTCCTTGACTTATTTCACTCAGCATAATCTCTTCCAGTCCCGTCCATGTTGATACAAAAGTTGGGTATTCATCCTTTCTGGTGGAGGCATAATACTGCATAGTGTATATGGACCATATCTTCCTTATCCATTCGTCCATTGAAGGGCATCTTGGTTCTTTCCACAGTTTGGCGACCGTGGCCATTGCTGCTATAAACATTGGGGTGCAGATGGCCCTTCTTTTCACTCCATCTGTATCTTTGGGGTAAATACCCAGTAGTGCAATTGCAGGGTCATAGGGAAGCTCTATTTTTAATTTTTTGAGGAATCTCCACACTGTTCTTCAAAGTGGCTGCACCAACTTGCATTCCCACCAACAGTGTAAGAGGGCAGAACCTTCAGTCTTACCTCAGTTTGCTGACTCAAGCCAGCTCCATACAGGAGCTGATCCCAGGGGCCAGGGGGATGACATATTCTTGATTGTCAGGACTGAGTGATGAGTCCCTTTTGAAACTGGAAGATGAGATCTACATGAACCAATGGACCAAGCATGAGGAAGAGGTTGTTCTTCCAAAAGAAAATTGAGGTAGCATCACCAGGAAAGGGGAGATTTATCCCAGAAAGGCAAATGAAGTATTCCTATCATGAGAGCCAGTAAAGATGCATTAAATGGTTTGATGTGTTTTAAACTCTTGGAAGGCCAAGAGATTAAGTGTAGTTGGGTTCTGAAGACCCAGGGAAATGCTGAACATAACCCCAAGGTAGAGGAGAATTTATGATAAAAATACCCTCCTGGCAGAGCAGGCTGTCTGCCTCAGACTCAGCAAATGAAGCCCAACTTAATTGCTTGCAGTCTTGGATGAACTTCTAACTCTTTAGCCCTAGGAGAGGAAAAATTGCATAGACAACTGGCTTTCTCTCCTTGGCATGCTGAGCCTCTAAGAACGTTATTTAACCTCGACCAGCAGTGATTCCCAGCTGTAAAAATAGGACGACAATCCGTGCCCATTCAGGGATGCAGGCTGAGGTGGAGGTAGCAGAGTCTATAACAAAGCATTTCCAGGTGGTGGGTTGGATGGCAGTTCAGAAATATGGCACCAAGATTTTGACATCTGAAGGATTTAGAGAAACCCTTCCCTCAGCTCTCAAAATATTTGGTGATGTTCTTTCCTGGTGCCAATGAGAAAATGAAATTTCCTGAAAACATGCTTTCTCTTTTGGCATTTATGCTTCCTGTGAGTGTACCCAAACCATGATGGGCAGCGGCAGGACGTGAGGGCTATCTGAACTTGGCAGCAGTGTCCTAGAGCACAGGGATTAAGTATAGTGGTTTTGAAGAAAGGTTTTCCTATGCCAGGCATGGGTGATGGAGAAGTGAATATATGGCTGTTCTTGGGGCTCAGAATCTGTAGGAGAGGAAGATATGGAGAGAGAGAGAGAGAGAGAGAGAGAGAGAAAGTAAGAATGAACAATTACAAACAATTACTCTAGAGTAGGAGTTGGCAAACTAAGGTCCATGGACCAAATCTGGCCCACCGCCTGCCTGTTTTTGTATGGCTCATGAACTAAGAATGAGTTTTATATTTTTAAATGGTTGAAAGAAAGTCAAAAGAAGAATAATGTTTGTGACAGGCAAAAATATATGAAATTCAAATCCCAGGGTTCATAAATAAAGTTTTATTGGCACATAGCCATACTCATTCATCTGCTTAAGTCTATGGCTGTTTTTGTGTTTCAACAGCAGCACTGGATAGCTAGAATAGAGACTGCGTGGCTAAAAAATACCTATAATATTTTTACCAAAAGAATTTGTGGACCCTTGCTCTAGAGGGACATATTCTGGCCCAAAGGGGGAACCCTTCAATGCAATATGGCACTTGATCTGGGTCTTGAAGATGGGTAGGATTCTAATAGGAAGATATAAAATGGGGGACTATAGTTTAGAGCCTTGCGTCCCCATTTTACAGATGAGGACAAAGAGGTTGAATGGTGGGGCTGGAATTTGAAGAAAAGTCTGACTTACGTCATAGCTCAGCTCTTTCTGACTTCCCCTTTCCTGCCTTTAGAAAGCCGAGAATGACTGGGTACAAACTGTAAAGAGGCCTGAACACCTTCCTAAGGAGTATAACCTAATTCTGTACCTTGTGGGTGGCCATCTAAAGCTTGCAAGTTGGGAAATCACATGACTCAAGTATGATAATAAAATGATTGTCAGCAGCTGCATAAGGATAAGTTGGAGAAAAGGGAAATGATGATGAGAAGAACAGGTAGGAGACCAAGCCTGGAGTCTGGATCAGTGGGAATGAGGGCTTGTTCAAGGGTACAGGCTGTAGGAAAGGTGGGAGGACTTGAGGAGAGAGAGCAGTAACAAATCTAAGGGGAAGAACTTGATGCAGGAGGTGAAAAAGAGGTGGCTTCCTGGTTTTGAGTCTGGAAAGATGGAGTCACTGGAGAAAGACAAGCCTGGTGTGGAAAATGCTGAGTTCCACTCTGTCTGTGGCGTTTGGAATGACCACAGGAGATCCAAGGGAAAGGTCTAACCAACTGTGCCCAACCCTAAACTAGGCTGCTTTAACCCTGGACAGCAGTGTGGTAGAGAAGCAGAAAGAAATCTCAGAAAGGGGAAAGGGGAAGAGTGTACATGTGTGGAGAGAAGAGGGACAGGAGTTGGGACAGAAAACAGCTCCATGAAAGATCCAGAGCAACTTACATTAAAACATCATACTTGTTAATCAGTGAGTGGGCCAGATGAGGTAGCGGTGAAGCTAAGATCCCGTCTCATTTAAAGGAGGCAGCATTTCTTAGTTTGAGGGATATGTATGCAGCATTGTCAGATTTGACTTTCAAACAAAGTGGAATATTGAATATTTTTGCAATATTTTGATTTTTAAATGTTGGCAAGAAATCCAGCTAAAAGAAAAGCACTGGAGAAGTCAGTCAAACTTATCTAAGGGCTGGATCCAGCCTGCAAGCCACTGGTTTGCATTCTCTCACCTAAGAAGGCCCATACAATTTGAAATCTTCTTGGCATCCTGTCTCTAATCTCTCCTGAATCACTCCCTTGAAGGCCTTCCAATGTGGGGTGAAGCCCCTTTTCTGAGGACTTTCTATCATGTCTCCAACACTGCAGTGTTTGTGCCAATGACTGCCTATGACGGATTACAAACGTCTCGTGTGTTCTATATTCAAGTCATAATAAACAGAGGTGAGACGAAACAGAAACTGCAAAGACCAATCCACAAAAGACATCTAAGGAATGACTTTGTCTGTGATATGGTAGAATAAAGGAGAAAATCCTTTGGGGACTGTGGTTATTGTCCCAGACCTTAGGAAGAGCTCAGACCACACCAGAGGCAGAGATGTCTGGCTGTGCTGAGAAGGGAGCAATCCTGAGAGGACATCTGAGGGCTAGCCCCATGGTCCCCACGTAGCTTTTGCAAAGCAGGTTCGAGGATGAGCGAATGTGGGCTTTCTCCAGGAAGTTTGCATTACTTCTTTCCCCAGGGGTCCTGCATCTAGAAAGATGAGCTCTGCCCAAGGAATGCATATGGCAGGTGCTCCTTCCGGCTTCACCCTCTCTGGGTAGTCCAGATCCTGGAAAAAGCCAATTCATTGTTAGGAAATCATCAAATACTTTCTTCTGCTCAGAAGAACATAGTTACATGCAATTTAGCAAGCCTTCAGGGAATGCCTATCACATACCCAGGCTTGTGCTAAGGAGGGCTGGGCACGTGAGGTGAGGAATAGGTATAGACCTTTTTTTTCTCCTCAAAGGGCAGTAGAGACAGGCAAACAGAGACAAAATGAGACAAGTCTGGATTGAGGAGTTAAGAAAATTTTCTATTAGAGGGTCTTAAAAAAATGGGGTTGGGAGATGGTGTTCATGACCAATTCCAGCCTTCTAAAAATGACACTGCTATTTGCCTTGATGGATTTTGCACCTAATTGGGGCTTATTGCTCCTTCCTTCTCTCCTCTTTCTCCCTGTTGGAATGAGAGTGTCCACCTTATGCCTGTCCCACCATTGTATTTTGGAAGCACACAATTTGATTGATTTCACAGGTTCACATCTGGAGGGGAATTTGCCTCAGAATGAATCATACCCTGAACCTCACCCACACATGATTTAGATGATATTTAGGTGAGACTTTGGACTTTAGATTTTTAAATTGATGTTGGAATGAGTTAGGATTTGGGGGGGTTATTGGGATGCAATGAACATATTTTGCATGTGAGAAGGACATGAATTTGGGGAGAAGTCAGGTACAGATGCTGTGGTCTGAATATTTGTGTCCCTCCAAAATTTATATGTTAAAATCCTAAACCTCAAGGCAATGGTATTAGGAGGCAGAGTTTTGGGGAGATAATTAAGGATGGAATCCTCTTGAATGGGATTAGTGCTCTTATAAAAATGATAACACAGAGATCCCTAGACACTTCTACCATGTGAAGACACAGAAAGAAGTTTGTGGCTTGGAAGAGGGCCCTCACCAGACATACCACACCTAGATCATAAACTTCCAGCCTCCAGGACTGTGAGAACTAAATTTCTTTTGTTTATGAGATACTCAGTTTGTGGTATTTTGTTATAGCAGCCAGAACAGACTAAGACAGACCTCATAGGAGACATCTGTAGGGCTCCTTCCCAATATTCCTCAAACATGCCCTGTCAGACAGGGCTGAGCCATGCATGCCTTCTTCTGGTATTTTCAAATAGTCCTTTAAATGAATAAATAAAGGACCAAATCATTGGCCGCTTGAGTAGCAGGGTATAGAACCATAAGACCTAAAAGACCCAGAAGAATGATATAATTGAGAGTCAAGTGGATAGTTGGATTTGAGCATCAGTGTAAGAGATGTTGAAAAAGATAAGAGGTAATAGGATAGAAACGAGCAAGCAAAGAGATTATAAGAGAGAAATCAAGTTCAGAGAGAGAGTGGGAGAGCTGAGAGTAATAAATGCTTTCTCTCTTTCTCCATGGGACTTTACCCAAAGATAGCATCGAAGCTCTTGGGGCAATAAATTAGCTTAGACTGGTAGCTTTATGAACTTAATCTGCATATATACCCATCACTGTAATGTCGAAGATATGACTGGGACTGGGAAAAGTTAATTCTCAAAATAAGACCTGTCTTTATCACAGTGCAAATCAATTCTATTTTTTAAATGATTCTATCACCACAGGTTTAGGTATCCTTCAAAACCACACCACAGTATTTCAACCCAGTTGGCTGGTAAATCTGAACCTGGAGTTCATCCCAGTGGGTAGTGTGCTTGTCTTGACTTGCAAGAGATTGCGTACAAATCTTTTCAGCTTTGTGTTCAGCAATTCATACTGGTAGCTTGAATTGCCATGGTAGAAGTGTTTATCCACAGAAATAGGAGAATGCTACAAATAAGAAGTAAATATTCCTCCCCCTACAACCCCCCCAATCCCTGCTATTGAACATTTTCAGCATACCACATAAATTGGTGTCAGAGGGCACTGTGGCCTTTCTGGCTAGGCAATGGCTCTGACAGTGACCAAGCTGTTGTTTGTACCAGAGCCTCTCAGTATTTAAAAAGTTGTTCTGTTGGTTACATCTTAACCGGTTAAATGAGAGATGGGGTTGGTAGGAAGACTGGAGGATCCACTTGAAGGACTTAAAGTCAGATTGGAAGGAGTTATTATTATTTTTTTTTTAATTTGTCAGAGAGAGAGAGAGAGAGAGAGCACGAGCGAGCGCACAGGCAGACAGAGTGGCAGAGGGAGAAGCAGGCTCCCCGCAGAGCAAGGAGCCCAATGTGGGACTCGATCCCAGGACGCTGGGATCATGACCTGAGCCGAAGGCAGCCGCTTAACCAACTGAGCCACCCAGGCGTCCCAGAAGGAGTTATTTTTAGTAGCAATGATTCTTTTAAGGTATGTGATTGAGTCTAACTTTTCCATTTATTTTCTTATTTTCTCCAGTCTGATATGTGCAACTGATCATGCAACAAAACTCCACTTACATCTGGTTGTAAGTTTTGGCAGGAATAGTTTGGAGATTGAGAATGCCAAATAACTCACATTAAGATTTAAAAGCAATTGGACATCTCACAATATCTTAGGCTAGATGGAATATATAATGGGTACTCTATGTTCATCCACATCCCCTCTTCAAGGCCAACACATCCAACCCCCAGTTGCTGCAAATGCCAGCTGCATTGGCTCACAGCTGCAACCCTCACTGGAAGTTGCCCTTGGGAGTGGGAAACTGCCTTACCCTTGTGAGGTGGGGGAAGAGGGCAGCTCTAACAACCGATGACTGGCTGATGCATAACGTCAGCATTTTGTCTCAGTTTGGAATAGCTCTGCAGAACCAGAATTCCTGGTTCCAGAATTCCTGTTAGGATTGACTAAGTCCTTAGCTGAAGCCTCATTTCACTCTGTTCAATCCAACCTTCCTCACTGTCCTATATGTGATTCTCCCAAGGGCACTCTCCAATCAATTTAATGTGCACAACTCTCCATCTTACCTTCTTTTTCAGGGGACCACACCTTAATGTCATCAGGCTCAAATACTCACCTGATACATAGGTCCCCTCCATTGCCCTTAAACAGAGAGGTCAGCCTGTGTCTCCATCCAGAGAGAGGGACTTAGCATTGCTTACTGCAGCACCACATTCCATCATCTTGTTGAGGAGCTCTGCTGTTATAAAGCCTGTAGTTCAAGTTGAAATCCACTTCCCTCTTCAGAAAGGGGTTTATTTTCCAGGTACACAGTGTATGTTCTGAATTGTTCTAGTTCGAGTTGCTTTGGTGTTCTGAGAGGAGTGTGACATATAGTCCCCACCCCTGAGAACCTTCCTGGGAAAGAGAAGGTATGCTGCCAAATGGGTGCCATTGGAATTCAGAGAAAGGAGGGAGTCCCGAGGTTGGTGATGCGGTGGCTTCTTGAGAGAGGTATGTCTTGGAGCACGGCTCACAAAGATGTGCAAAATCTGTATGGGGACTTGGAAAACTCCTTTTCAGTAGAGATGCTGGGCATGCTCATCTACTGAAATGTATTTCTGCCGCTTTCTATTTTCATTTTGACCTATTTTCCTTTTCTCTTCTGCTAACACCTTAGATTCTCCTTTGGAGTCTCTGCCTTCAAGTCCATATGGTTGAAATGAGGTGGCCACAATCTCAGCTTCAAGGATCAGCTTGTGACTCAGGTCTGGATGGTCAGCTTTTTCTTTTTTCTTTTGACCACAGGGATGGACATGTGAGATAGTTACTCTCATGATACTCACTCCTAGGACTTTTATTACAATTGTTAGACAAAAAATCTCTAATTTTGTTCATTTGCTAGGCTATATAAGAATAATACATGACCTTCTATGGGCCAAACAGAGAAGAAGGCAGAGTGTATTAGGGTTTTCCAGAGAAATGGAACTAACAGGTTAGATAGATATAGATATAGACATAGACACAGATATATAAGAGGAGATTTATTGTAGGAATTGTCTCACATGGTTATGGAGGTTGAGAAGTCCTACAATCTGTTGTCTGGAAGTTGGAGAAGCAGAAAAGTCAGTGGTACAATTCAATCCAAGTTCAAAGCCTTGAGAATCAAAAGGCTGATTGTGTAAGTCCTGGTCTGAATATGAAAGCCGGAGAACCATGAACACTGAAGTCTGAGGACAGGAGAAATGGATGTCTCCGTTCAAGCAGAGAGTGAATTTGCCCCTCCTCTGCCTTTTTGTTCTATTTGGGCTCTCAAGGAGTGAATGATTCCCTCTCACATTGGGAAGGGCCATCTGCTTTACTCAGTTTACCAATTCAAATGCTAAATTCTTCTGGGAACACCCACAGAACATACCCCAAAATGGTGTTTATCACCTATCTGGGCATCCCTTAGTCCAGTCAGTTGGACTCATAAAATTAACCATCACACACAATTTAGCTCAGACTGAGAGTTACAGAGAGGGAGGGAAGGAGAGAGGAAGGAAAGAGGGGAGGAGGTGGAGGAGGAAGGGAGAGAAGTATTTCAATTTGACATTATCTGAACCCTGCCTAGTCTTTACAATTGCGTGAACTTGAAACAAAAATTCTCTTTAGGTTTGAGCCCATTTGAATTAGGTCATTTATCACTTGCCACAAAAGGAGATTTAACTAATATAGTCATGAATCCAGTACTTTAACTCTACGCTGATGTCAAGGTCCTGAGCTTACTACAGAGAGGGGTCATGTGCCAGCAAACCTGACGGCTGCAGAAGTCTCCCTGGAGAAACTGAACCTACCATGTCACCAGGAGGAGTTTATATGGGCAGTTCCCTAATTCCTCCCATTTGTAAAAGCTCAGACATATTTGTTCACTTAGTACCTCAAGTTTTAGGATCCCATTGGTTTTTCTTCAGTGATTGGCCCTGTCCGTCTACTCTTCTGCAGACGAACAGATTAACTGCTTTTAAGATTTTATTTATTTATTTGACAGAGACACAGCGAGAGAGGGAACACAAGCAGGGAGAGTGGGAGAGGGAGAAGCAGGCTTCCCGCCGAGCGGAGAACCCGATGCGGGGCTCGATCCCAGGATCCTGGGATCATGACCTGAGCCGAAGGCAGACGCTTAACAACTGAGCCACCCAGGCGCCCCAGATTAACTGCTTTTAGAACAAGCTCCTCTTCAGCCTTGTCTTCAGTGAATTCAGATGTCCAAGTAACTCGAACAACTTCATTTCTGAGGTAGATTTGAAAATGGCCTGTTCAAAAGTGATTGTTAATTTGCAAACCACCTTAAAATCCAGAGAAATACCACACTGGATTGACCCCACAATTGTGTCTGTGATGTAGGCATTAAGGGATGTTGGGGGCAGGGTTAATCTCCTCTACCCCATCCATCCCCCCCCCACCCCAGGATTTCAAAGACTTTGATCATTTCTTTCTCACCTTTACATTTCCAGAACAAAGGGGTCCATTTTGATCTATCCTTGGATGGCACTCCTGCCCTTGCCTCCTTGATCATTTTCGATGTCCTCCTCCTCACTTCCTCTAGTTTCTTCATGTCTTTTAAAGGTGTGCCCAGAACTGCACACAATATTTCCAGAGATCAGAGAATCAGGCTTTTATCTTTACCCATTGATGTTAAAAAATTTGATCATGATAAAATGAATCATTCTAAGGAATTTGTATTGGAATCTGAGCCCAAAGTCATTCATTTCTTCCTTCACTTACTCACTGAGTTACTCAGTAAGAAATTAGGACAATCCTACTGTCTGCCCAGGTTTGTGGTAGGCCTTTTGGGATGCTAGACAGGATGAGAAATCATGCTCTTCCCTCCAGGAGTGCATAATAGAGCTGATAATGCAAGACCAACTTGTAAGAAGCCACCCACAGTAATGTCTTCTACTAGAATTTTACACGAAACAGTGAAGTGCTTTTCTACCTATTATCTCCTTTGATTTTCATACCAATTTCATTTTCATGAGGGTTTGAGAGTCAGGGAAGTGGAGATACTCAGAATTCACATGCACATCATCTGGCTCCAAGTTCAGGAGACTTTCCCCTGGACAATGAATGACTCCCCTAACCAATCAGCTGGGGACGGTCTTAATTCTGCAGTTCTGATGTACAGCAGTAAAGAACCAAACTCTGAAGCATACTAAAGCCCGAGATAAATGTGGGAATAAAAAAACTTCCATAATATGAGTACCTGTAGAGAGTAGACTTTTGAAATAAAACCCTCCCAGCTTAAGGTTTGTCTGGACTCTTATTAAGGGATCTAGAATGATCTGAGCCTACTTTCTGTATCAATTCCATTCTAAGATACTCCTTTTTCCATTGCATTGCTTGCCAAGAGTCACTTCCCCAACCAAGTACAAAATCTTGATTTCAGTTGACAAATCTCCCCTTTCCCACTCTCAGTTCAAATTTGAATGACTCTGGGCTCTGGGTCCAGGAGGAGACATATGGGTGGGCCCTGGCCACTCAACCCACAATTCTCTCTATGCTTCTGGAATTGGTCCAGAGATGGGTCCATGATTTATGGGCCAATCTGTGACAATAGGGCCAGCCCTGTGATTTCTGGAAAAGTTGGGAAAAGCAAGTTCTCTTGCTGGTGGGAGGGAAGCATGAGGCTGCTAGTAGCCATCTAGCACCTATGTGACAAGAGACAGTCTGAGAATGGTCACACAGAGGAAAGTAGAGTGGAAAGGTGAGCTAGAGTACTGGAGAAATTTGCTGAGCATTCCTATTCAGCTCTGGACATTTAGTTACAGGATTCAGTGATATCCTTCCTTTGAATAACCTAACTTGAGTTGTGTTTCTTTAATTTGCAACCAAAAAGAATTTTGACTAATATTTCCATCCATATACAAATTACCTCCTAGTGTATGAGTTTCTTTCTCCCTTTTCCTCTGTATTTCCTAGCCTTGATTTCTTCCAACCATGACCCAACCATTCATTAACTAGACTTAGAGTTTCATGAGGATTGGTACCACATCTGCTTTATTCACCACTTAAAACCAGCAGAGTTGAGTGGTAGAATAAATGCCATACTGGCAGTGTGAATGATGCCATATCTCCTCCACATTGGGTGAAAGGACTAAAAATTCATCCTAAGGTTTCAATAATCTAAAATGGTATTGCTAGTAACTTATTACTAAGCATAGTCAAATTCACCAAAGTAGTTAGGTTTGTAAATTGCTTATCTTTTTATGACCTATGCTAGATTCAATGTTATCCTGATTAGCATCACTGTCACTAAAATTCCAAGATGTCTTCTTGAATAGGAATAAAAGGTATATGGGACATTACAAGTAATTGAATGACCCAGAGCTTTTCAAACTATGTAATTGCCTGCAGTGAGTGCCATAACTGAACTATATTTTATATTTGTTGAAATTATAAGTTATTTTAGTGATTTAGAGGGAGATTTCAGGGGCACTTGGGTGGCTCAGTTGGTTAAGCAACTGCCTTCGGCTCAGGTCATAATTCTGGAGTCCCAGGATCGAGTCCCACATCAGGCTCCTTGCTTGGTGGGGAGTCTGCTTCTCCCTCTGACCTCTCCCCTCTCATGGTCTCTCTCTCTCTCAAATAAATAAATAAAATCTTAGAGGGAGATTTCATCAATATAGTCATATAAGCTAGAGAATGTTGTGCATTATTATCTATCCTTTGGATCATGGGGTGAAAATCTAGGCAATTGGGGTCTAATGTAGTACCCTTTGTTTCTGTCCTTTAACCTGGCTTCTGAATTACTTCAAAATTCTAGCCCACAACTTTTTTTTCCTGGCTACCATCTCCTATAATAGCCAAGGCATATTTATTCCCTGTCCAGCAAATACATCATGCCTAGTCTCATCACTTTTCACGCTAATCACTTGACCAAAAACTCTTTATTCTCATATATTCCAATCTTGTTCATCCTTCAATATCTACACAAATCTCACCTTTGACATGAAGCCAAGAAATATTCCTCTAATCTAAATGATATTCCCTTCTGTTTTAATAAATTGCTTAAATTAAAAAAAATTGGAAACCCCAAATTAATTATTTTTTGGTGAATAGTTCCAGGACTTTTAAGACATATGCAGGTTTAAGTAACTACAACTACAATTATGACACAGAGCAGTATCAGCAAGTCGAAAATATCCCCTTGTGCTGGCCCTTTGTAGTCAAAGCCTCTCTTCCCCCAAAGGCCTGGAAACCACTGAACCAGTCTGTGTCCCTGTAATTTTCCTTTTACGGAATGTCATATAAATGGAGTCACATAACATGTAAGCTTTGAGATTGGCTTTTTTTTTTTTTTTCACTCAACATAATGCCTTTGATAGTCATCCATGTTACTGGGTATATCAATAGTTCATTTCTTTTGATTGATGAGTAGTAATTCATTGTATGACGGTATGATCACTTATTTATCTATTCACCTGCTAATGGATATTTGGGTTGTTTCTAGATTTTAGATTTTATAAATGAACCTGCTAGTAGCATTTGTGTGAAAGTAGACATATGTTTTCATTTTTTTCAGGTAAATACATAGGAGTGGAATGTCTAAACATATGTTTAACTTTACAAGAAACTGTTTTCCAGAGTGGCTTTACTTGGTCCATTGTGCATCCCCACCAGCAATGTCCAAGCTCCAGTTGCTCTGTATTGTAATTAGCACCGATATCACGAGCTTACTTTACAATGTTAAGTTTCTTTTCATGTATTTTTTTTTTTTTGTCTTCTATAGGCCTTCTTAGATGAAGTATTTCTTCAAATCTCTTGTCCATTTTTATGGAGTTATTTTCCTTATTGTTGAGTTTTAGAAGTTCTTTATATATTCTGGTTATAAGTCCTTTGTTGAATATGTGACTTGCAAATATTTTCTCCCAATCTGTAGCTTAAGTTTTTATTCTCTTAACAATGTCTTTTCAAAACAATAGTTTTTGATTTGATGAAGTCTAATTTATCATTTTTTTCCTCTAAGAATCATACGTTTGGTGCCATTGATAAGAACATTTTACTTAACACAAGATCATAGAGATTTCTTTATTTTTCTAGAAGTTTTATAGTTTTATACCTAGATATATGAGCTAATTTTATATAAGGTGTGAGATATGGATCAAGGTTTTTGTTTTTTGTTTTTTGTTTTTTTTTGCATAGAGATGTCCAATTATTCTATCACTATTTGTTGAAAAACCTCTAGCCAGACTGAAAAAGCAAATAAAGAGAAGACCAAAATTACCAAAAACAAAAATAAAAAAGGGAATGTCATCACAGGTTCCACAGACATTGAATGGATATTTATGCACATAAATTTGATATTTTAGTTAAAACGGACCAATCCTTCTAAAGACACAAACCAACAAAATAGATCCAAGAAAGGACAGTTAACTGTCCTCTGCATTCTAAAGAATTTAAAATTAGAAAAATAATGTGTTAAATTTATCCACATAATTACCATTTCAGTTGGTCTTCCTTCACTCCCAAAGTTCCAAGTTTTCTTCTATTATCATTTCCCTTCTACTTTAAGAACATTCTTTCACACTTATTTTCATGCAGTTTTGCTGGTCATGAATTCTCTTTGTTTTTCTTTACCTGAGAATATTTTTATTTCAACTTCATTCCTGAAAGGTATTTGCTGTTTACAGCATTTTTCGATTGACAGGGAGAGTGTTTTTTGTTTGTTTTACTGTCAGCACTTTAAAAATGTCCCATTACTTTAAAGCTTTCATAATTGGTGATGAGAAATTAGCAGTCAGTTGAATTGCTGTTTCCTGTATGTATTGCTTCCTTTCCCTCTGGCTGCTCTCAAGAGTTTTTTTCATTGTTTTTGGTCTTCATCAGTTTGATTATAGTATGTCTTTGTGTGTATTTCTTTGTTTTTTTTTTTTCTACTGGTAATTCACTGAGATTTTTTTGAAGACATAGTTTATATCTTTCATCATATTGGGAAATTTTTACATGTTATTTCTTTAATTTTTTTTTTTTTTCTGTAACACTCATTCTCCTCTACAAATGTTAAACCTTTTGGTATGGTCCCTTGGGTTCCTGAGCCTTTATTCTTTTTTTTTTTTTAGTTTATTTCCCTCTCTCTTCTACTTTTTTCAGATTGGATATTTTATCTTCAAGTTTGCTGGATCTTTCTTCTGCAATTTACATTTGCCTGTTGAGTCCATCAACTGAAAATTTTTTTTGTTACTGTACTGATTGTATCTGATTATTTTTCACAGCTTCTATTTCCCTGCTGAGACTTTCTATAGTTCCCTTATTTCAAGAGTGTTTGCCCTTATTTCTTAGAGCATGATTGTAAGTAGTTGCTTTGAAGTCTTTGTCTGATAATTTCAACATCTTGTTATCTTGGTTGGGGTCTATTGATTGTCTTTTCCCTTGCAAATTTTTGGAATACATTTCATATGTCAAATAATTTTGGATTGTATCCTAGACATATTGAATATTATGTAATATGACTGTGGATCTTTATTTTAATACTATAGAAATTTTCATTTGTTTGTTTTAACACAGTGATCAATTTAGTTACATTTAGGCCACACCAACATTAATGGGCCATTGTTTCTAATGCCAGTTCAGCTTCAAGGGTTTTACAGTGCTGTTCGGATTTGGTCTATATGTGTGCCACTCTGGGTAAATGATCAGGCCTATGGTTTACTTCTGGAAGCTTCAAGTATCAAGTGCATGCATGCACAGCTTGTTGGTAAGCCCTGAAGTTCATACATAATGTTGCAACATATCTTTCTCAAACTACCTCATTTCTTCAATCTCTCTGACACTCTGGCCCCCAGAATCTCCCCTTCTTGGTCCTCTGGCTAGAAGGCTGGAGTTTTATAGTCTCTTTAATTTGCTTCACAGTACCCACAGCTAGATCTGAACTTCTGTAGTCAGATGGCAAGTTGATAGAGAGAGACCTAACTAGAGGGTATTTTGCTAAATTTAATAAGCCAGTCAGAGAAAGAAAAATACCATATGATTTCACTCATATTGGAATTTAAAAAACAAAATGGATGAACATAGAGGAAGGAAAGGAAAAATAAAATAAGATAAAAACAGGGAGGGAGGCAAACCATAAAAGACTCTTAGCTATAGGAAAACCAGGGTTGCTAGAAGGGAGGTGGGTGGGGGGTTGGGGTAACTGGGGGTTGGGCATTAAGGAGGGGACTTGATGTAATGAGCACTGGGTGTTGTATGCAACTCACGAATCACTAAATTCTACTCCTGAAACTAATAATACACTATGTTAACTAAATTGAATTTAAATAAAAAAATTAAAGAAAAGGGGTTGGACAAAAAGCACAAGGGATCTCCCATACCTTGTTTAGATACCAATTTCTCTGGTCAGAAGTCTTCCCCTTTCTCAGAATTTCAGATGCTGGATGGCAGCTACCCAACCACTGTGGGATTAAATTTTGGGATTGGGGATTACCTGGGGACTGGGATAAAAGAAAATGAAAAAATACAAAATAAAAAATAGGGGGATTTTCTGTACTCTCTCTGTTCTGTAGGAACCCTCCTTCCCATTCTTTGGAGCAGAAATAAATGGCTTCCTTTGAATGTTCTTTCTGTCTCTAACTAGTATGAAGTTTCAGGATTTGGGCTAAGTTTGAGTCTAGGTCTCCAGAATCAGAAGGAAAAAAAACGAGATTAGTCTGATACCTTTAACTTTTTGGAGTCATTAGGTAACTGCTCCTTTCATTCTACAATGGACACGACAGAGGACCTTGCTTTGTTCCTTTTACCCAAAACCAGAACCTCTCTGCCTCAGTTTCTTGTCTATCTAAATTATACATTAATATCCAGAAATGACTGACCTTGTGTCAAACTCTGTGTAACTTCCTCAGTTCCTAAACTATGTTCTGCAAACCAGGAAATGAATATTATATGTATTATATAATTTTATCTTTACAGCAACACTTAAGATGTAGGTATTCTCACTCTCACTTTACAGACGAAGACACAAGATCCAAAAAAGAGTTAAATAACTCATTTGAATTACATGGATGGACCAGGATTCTCAGATATGTAGACATTTTTACTATGTGATGGATGTAAACCTTGTAATTGTGTTCAACATTTGACATTATTATTACTTCTTATTATAAAAGAGAAACAGGCCTAGAAAAGCAATGCATGTGTTGGGATTCATACTACAGAATTGAAAGTGAAGTTCCTTCTTAACTACTCCATGGAAAATTTGCGTGGCTAGATATGTAAAGAGGGCTCAAAAAATATTGCCAAACAGGGATTTTCTAAAGGAAACATGTTTCAACACAAAAATATTTTTATCATAATGGGAAATCTGGGTTAATGTCTTAGATCCCCACAATATTGCTTATTAACTGGCAGACTCTGTGCCTCCAACTCTTTACAGATGCTTCTCCCCCTTCTCCTTGTTTCATTGATTACAACACACCAGTTTTTTTTTTTTTATTTTCTAAGTATTTTCAACCAGAACCACTGAATTTCCATCTGGCTGTTGTCCTATATTCTCCACCTTCCCCATTCAAAGGCAAATTAAAAAGCCATGGAGGTTTCTTCTCTGTACAGTAGTTTCCTGCTTCCCGAGGCATAGATAACAAGTCTGTAAACCTGGAGCCATGTGGCTGCTCTCATCAGAATGGAAGAGATGATCACATCTAGAATTTACACAAGACTCCATTCAATGAGGATGACTCCCTGCAGATGGGAGCCCATTCACCATGGCCTTTCAGTGCTTGAGGTGGAATAAAGATGTTACTATAATGATAGTCTATGAAATGAGAGTAAATATAGTGGCCTTGCATCAGAGAGTTTTCTATAGCAGAGAAGATTATAATAAAGACAGAAGATGCATCGTGACCCCCACCTTGCCACATTTCCATAACAACGCAGCTTTGTGGCTCCAGTGGGGCAAGGAATCAGGAGAGAGATTTACAGATGTTTTATTTATGGGCAGATATTTCAGTGTCAAAGAAGGTGTAAGGGCTTCTCTCAGGTGTATTTCTCTAGGTAGTTGATGGAAGTATAAATTCACCAAACTGATCAGCCTTTGGAAATCTTTTTACTAGTTGATTCTCAAACTCTTTTACTAGTGATTTTTTAAAGGTACGCATTTAAAAGGGAGAGAGCCAGCGAGCAGGAGAGTGTACCAACAAAACAAAACACACTTCATCGAAATTAAACTCTTTGGAAGAGTTCCATGGTATCTCAGAAATATTCTGCCCTCTCCTCTGAGCTGTTTCTTTTATCTCTTTCTTTTGGAGATCTTAATTTAGTGAATATAGAGGATATTCAGATGTGCATAGTTAATTTAGGACCTGCCCTGAAGAGACCCTTCCTGTACACATGTCACTATTGCAAGAGAAAAACCACAGAATTTTGTAAGGCAGGTTTGAAAATAATCAGCCCCAAAGGCTAGAAGTAGGCTGGATTTTTATCATTTGGACAGATGGTATGGTCAGAAAGACTCTCCCCTAATAGCTTGAGATTGTAGATTCCAGGGTGTCCTAGAATAGGAATTCCTAGAATAGGAAATGGGATCTACATCCAGTATCCACCAAGGGTCAGCCCCACATTCTTCCCAAGACCTTGAATTGGAAGCACTTAAGGCTACCTGGAGGTTTTGAAGTTAATATCCTGGAGATTGTTTACCTAGCACCTGGCTGAGGATTCTTTAAAGTTACAAAGGAAAATTTTAAAAAGAGAGGAAAAAAATGCTCAGGCAACAATTACAAAAACAACTTCACCCCACTGAGTTTTATAGATTCTAGTTGCAAGCAGTGAGCTCACAGATGGCAGAAAGTGAAGTCACCAACTGAGGGGAAGAGCCTGCCTGGTGCCAGAAAACCACATGGTCATGGAAAAACAAAAAAACAAAACAAAAAAAACCCCAACTCACATGGAGCCAGGTGTCCCAGGCTCTAAGAACTGAAGTCAAGGTAGGAATAGGTCAACTGTTAACTTCCTTGCAGGGCAAGGCCTCGCCCCAAATAGTGGGATGAGGACTTCCTTGATTGTTCATAAGTTTCACTTCTGTTTTGTAATTTCCCCCAACACCAATTTGCTTCACACATATTTTTACTAGCGATCTGGATAAACATCAAACAAAAACAATTTTGAAAGAAGATCAAAAGCTATGGAAATGTAGAGTATTGCTCGCCTTTCCTTCCCTGGTTGGTTTGTGTGTTTGTTTTTGATGATATTACTACTGGATTACTTTGCATGGGGTTCACTTGTTAGAAAACATGACTTGGTTATGTAAATTGTAAAATTAACCAACATTCTCATTTTGTCAAATACTATATTTTGGGGGCACCTGGGTGGCTCAGTGGGTTAAAGCCTCTGCCTTTGGCTCAGGTCATGATCCCAGGGTCCTGGGACCGAGCCCGCATCGGGCTCTCTGCTCAGCAGGGAGCCTGCTTCCTCCTCTCTCTCTCTGCCTGCCTCTCTGCCTACTTGTGATCTCTGTCTGTCAAATAAATAAATAAAATCTTAAAAAAAAAAAAGAAAAACAAAACTATATTTTCCCCCTCATAATATTTAATTATTTATTGAATATATGTGTAAAGGGTTCTCCTAGGCGTTTGGTTGTATACTATAAAGATGAAGAAGATACAATTTTTATCCTCAAAGCATTTAGCATGTATTAGGATGAAAGAACAATAAAAATGAAAAAGCAGAACAAAAGGCAAAATGGAATAAATGCCATAAGATGTTTCAGTAAGTGACGTGCGTGTTTAACCAACACGATTTTTAAGTACAATGTCTGGTAGGGAGTAGAGCCTCCTTTGCATGACCAATGAATTAATAAGTTAATGAACTAGGGAGTCATTTGGATGAGATTCTATGGAAGTTAGGAGGGGGTAGGTATTTTCTGAAGTAGAAGTCAGGGAGAATAACACGGAGGAGTTGCCTTTTGAGCCTTGACTGTGGAGATTGGAGTATTTGGAGATAAAAGGAAGGGCTTTTCAGGACAAGAGAACAACATGAGCACATGCTCAGCTGTGGGATAATGAGAGATACGCTTGGCAGTGTGCAAGCCCTCCAGTTCTGCTGAGCAACCATCACAATATACACCGAAATACACTGGAACAAAAATAAAACTAAACAAACCAGGCACTTGCTGCCCTGGCTGGATTAACAAAATGTGGGACACAGCCCTACTGAGAAGTGGTTTGTCATTTGAGGCAGGCCAAGTCCTGGAAGCATCAAAGCCAGCCGAAATGACATTAAAAGGTGGACAAGTGATCTAAATTCTCTGGACCTTGGTTTCTTCATCTATATAATGGTGTGGCTACTACCTCTATTGCGAGGTTGTTTTGAGGATTATGTGAAGCTAGGTCTATAAATTAGCTGGCATCTGACAGACATGACACATGTATATTATTTTTTTGTTAATAGTAACAATAAAATAATAGCAGATATTATTTAGCCAGGTGTGGCTAAACATTGCAATGTGCCATTCATTTGAATTCTACTGAGTTTATATAATTATAGATAATAAGACATCTAAATAACTTGCCCATTAAATTCACTCTATTTTGTGATTTACCTCATGCACGGATCTGTTCAGCTGCATCTGGCTGGAAATGTTGAACAGTGTCATCACCAGAGATTTAGTGCATCTTATGTAGATGAACATAAAACCAAATGTTTTCGAAGGAAGCAAGCTAAAGGAGAAATAGGGAAACAGCACAATGTGTTGGTGAATGGGGCAAATGTTTTGGAGCCAAATCTAAATTAAAATCCTTGTTCAGTAACTTACTATCTCTGTGACCTTGGGTAAATTACCTAATGTTTCAGAGCTTTGACGTCCTTGTTGTCAAAGGGGATGATGATGATGATGATGATGATGATGATGGCAGCAGCAATAACAGCAACTAACAACAAAACAGCAACAGTAGTAATAACATTTACTTTATGCTGTCACTGTTGAAAGCACACTACCTGGGACATAGTATTATTATATATTGTTATCTTATTTCCCTTTATTATTCCTCCTTAAGAGTTCCAACACTAGGTGACCAGGACTTGTGGCAACGATGAATTTCCATGCATGGTGATGGAGGAGAGCATATTTATTTGCTATTGGAAAACTTGAACCCTGACCCTAACTCTGCCACCAGCTCACTGGATAACCTTTATTACACAACTGCCATTTCTTTATTTCTTAAATGCAGAAGTTTGACTGGGTAAGTGCCATCTTCAAGGTCTTTCATTTTAAGATTCTGTGCACCTAGTATCTGAATTTCCCAGCAAACTGAATCTCTCTGTACTTTGCAAGAGATGATTGGAAAGATCAACCAAAACCAGCACACCATCTCACATATTTATTTTGTTCACTTAAATAATCAAAAAGCCACACAAAATAGTAAAAAAAAATTATTTTTTTTAAATTTTTTATTTCTTTTCAGCGTAACAGTATTCATTGTTTTTGTACCACACCCAGTGCTCCATGCAATCCGTGCCCTCCCTAATACCCACCACCTGGTTCCCCCAACCTCCCACCCCCCGCCCCTTCAAAACCCTCAGGTTGTTCTTTAGAGTCCATAGTCTCTCATGGTTCACCTCCCCTTCCAATTTCCCTCAACTCCCTTCTCCTCTCCATCTACCCTTGTCCTCCATGTTATCTGTTATGCTCCACAAATAATTAAAATTTTTTAAAAAAGCCAAACCTCTGCCTTAGTGCAGGCTGTTGTAGAGGAAACGACGCTTCTCTCTTTAACTCAGATTTGTTTTTTTTTTCAAAAAAGGTTAAATTGTGAAATTCAGCGGGAAATTTTCAGTCTCCAGATTTTTGGCAACATGAATAGAGACCATTTAGATTGTTTACTGAGGTTCTTGACTTAGTAATGAAACTAGGTGTGTTGAGTAGACTTAGACTAACTTTTTAGATAGCTGCTAGCTCTCAGGATTGAAAGATATCCCAAACCACTAAAAAAGTTCCTAGATGTTATTGATAGAGAAAATTTGGAGAATTTTTCTTTATAATGGCCCCATGGAGTTGGGGGTAAGTATTTTCAAGCTACTCCAGGCACCTGAGATGCACAGCATCTGTTTTCAGAGCCAAATGGCAGAGACATAGTCTGTCTGGTCTTCTTGGTGCGTTTTGGAGTGCAGCCTGGGCCCTGCAGTGTGCCACACACCTTAGCCACTTTGATCCTCAAACAAAGATCTATGGAAAACTGGGGCTTTACACAGGCAAAGAATACCAGAGACAGGCAGTTTCTAAACAGGGCCCTGGATAGCCCACAACTCACACAAACTGCCCTCCAGGTAATCTGTGACTCTTAATGGCTGTCTAGGGTCCAGACTGCGGTGAAGCAAACAAGACGGCTAAGGTATACTCCAAGAGTGAGGGCCTCCTTACATTTTATGCCCTAGGTGTCTTGCTTGCCTCAACCTAGTTTTACCCCTGTGGCTGTCTATAGTTCATATGTTCATTCAGTGAAACTTTACTGAGTTCCTAGTAAGTGCCTGTCACTGTGCTACATACTGGCAAAACTAATAAAACAGTCCGTCTCCTCATGGGGTTTTGTTCCTGCAGGGAACTGCAAGTCGATGTGACTGGAATCATTTGCAGAGGTGGAAGTGTTTCAAGAAATAATTCAGGAAAGTGAACAGGAAATCGAGCAAGTATGTGTTTGTGGAGCACAGTCAGGAAGATAAAGCATTTGGAAGCTCCATGACTATGGAGAAACGTTTGTGTTGTTAGCGCTGTGACAATGGTACCCAGCAAGAGAATAGGTAGGGGCTCAATGTTTGTGTGTTGTGTGTGATAGTGAGCCTTTGGCTTTTAAGAGGAACAGCAAAATTTTCCATTTTCCATTTTATAAATATCACTCTGATAGCATTATGGAGGGCAGAATAGGGAGAAGAGAGTCTAAATGCAGAAAACCGGTTATAGGATGATTGCTGTGATTAAAGTGAGAGATGATAAAAGCCATTATCAAACCCAAAATAGATATGAGCAACAAGGTATGAGAAAAGGAAGGATAGAGAATTGAAAGAGGTTTTGTAGGAGATGTAGATTTTGTGGAAACGATGATTCACTTTGGGATACCTTTGAGTTTGAAGTGACTGTGAAACATCAAAATGAAGGTAAGTAGGGGGCAATGGTTCTGGAAGCGAGCCAGAAGTCTGGGCTGGTGAATATAGATTTGTTTCCAGAAACAGTTCTGGGCTTCATGGAATTATTTACTTCCTCTCATGAGAAAACTAGCAGGAGCTTGAGGTGTAGAGAGGGGAAAATAGGAGAAACAGCAAAACTAGGACATTTGAATTCTAAGGCCCCATGTCAGTTACATCTTGATGGACCTGTCTTCTCCCTCATATAATGAAGGTATTTGTTCAGGTTATCTCTTTGTTCCTTCCAAATTTTATGTTCACTGACTATTCTAATTCAGGGTTTAAAAGTCTAATGTCTACAGAGGCAGGGTAACATTTTCTAATTAGGGAAGATGGGCAGGTGGAGACCATGATAATTTGGGGAGTATATGGTTAACCTTATCTCCATATAGAGCCCAGAGTTCCTACAGAGAAGAGATAGAGTGTATATTCACTCCTTATCTCTAGATAACTGTTGCCACATGAAAATTTAGACATTTAGTATATGCTTTTAAGGAGATGAAAATGCCATGTTTCATTCTCTTGACCCAGTTCTTATTTCAGCTATAGGGACAGATTCATGTGAACTCCTAGTCATCTTGGAATTGACAATATGCCATCTCTGTGCCTCAAGATCTTTCCTAAATTTGTGGGATGCACTATTTTACTTGAAAATATGGTCTAAAAATGTGAGCAAGTCAACACTTCAGGGGCCATCCCTAAACCAATGGGGAATGGGAACTTGTGTAAATGTTTCAGACTCTCATCTTTCTGGTGGATAATTCTAGGAAGCATTCTGTGCATTTTCCAGAGGTTAGAGTGGAATTAAACCCTCATTACTGTTAGCAGAAATCTTGATAATGCACCCTTGTATTGTAAAATGTAGAACATCTCCATGGGAGTTTTAAAGTCATCTCCTATGACTGGAGACAGAATGTGCAGCTTCAACAGTTCTCCTATACTAAAGTCAGAATCATGTTAGGAAAGGAGTGGGACCCGGAATCATGGACTTGAAACATTTTGGTAGATGTATCTATAAAACTTGAGCTCCTAGGTTTCCCTGAACACTACTGAGCAATTGATTGCCACTCTTTTTCTCTTGTTAGAGGAGAACAGTCCTCTCTCTCCAGGAGAACTTTACTGGGTGGAAGTTTCCAAAAGGTCCATGCTTGCCTCCTCTCATTGTTTCTATACAAATAAACAGAACAATAACAGGTCTTAATACAGGTAAAGTAAATTAAAATCCCCTTCCAGAGAATAAAAAGCTTACTCACTAAAGCAGTGTAGGATCAGGCGGGAGCCTGGGAGACATGTGAGAGGTAAGATCAAGATGGAATTGGATCAGGTGGAACAGAACGCAAAACTGTATGAGTGTGAATTTATTGATGTAGGTAGGTGTTTAAGGACACATGGAGCTATTCCTATGAAGCTTCTGGAATGGATCCTTGAAGTTTGAGCATGATGATAAGTTACAATAAATGAGCTGGGTATGGCAACGTATTGTGAAATGAATAATAAGGCCAAAAGGAAGTCAAAATGTTGGAATGGAGTACCACTGAGTACCCTGTACCTGACTATTTCCCTGGGAGGGCTCAGAAGCCATGCCTTTCACTGGACAATTAGGAATACATGATTGGTGGATGACTGAAAAGCTCAATGGTGGCTGACTGCTGTAGGACAGAATTAATTGTAGGAGACACTGCCATGGAACTGGGCTCCATAATTTCAGAAGCCAGCTGGCAGCACTTTACATCAGAGGAAAGGTGGTCGTAATGACCACAGTTGCCAGCAGAGCTGGGATGATAACCAGAATTTTTTGACTCAGAAGGATCTGTCATAATGGCCATTAGATGATGCCATTCATAGAAGCAAGATAGGTGGGAAGCTGATGATAGTTACTGCTTGACCTATATAATAAGAAATAACTGAGAATCGATGAGCAAGGGTTGACATCAGCCACAGCAGTAAATGATTACAATTCCTCATTCAACATCTTCACATAACTGAGTTTTTAGATTCAGGACCTTTTGCTTGAAGGGAGACTGGTTCCTCTTGAAGAAAAACTCTGAAATGCCATGACAGTGACATTTTATTTGTTTATTCAATAAATATTCTCTTAATACTTCCCTAAATGATTGATATAGCAATCTGTGAGAGTAAATGTAAAAAAAAATGTAAAAAAAAAAAAAAGAAAAGTACTCAGAATTTACTAGGGCTTTTGCATACAGAGTCATAGATTACAATTATGTGAGGGGAACCAAAATATCATAGTGGCCCCTTGATTAGAGTTAGGGCTTAGGAGGACAGAAAATAAATGAAATCCTGACCCAAGTCCATCTTATAGTAGATCCCATGGAGCCATGGTAGACCTGGAGTATATAAGTAGGATGGATATACTTAAGTGTTGGTATAACTCTCACATTGATCCCTGACATGTGCAGTAAGAACCATTAAAGTAGAAAAGGCCAAGTAGAAACCTCTAAATCATTCCATATTCCAGCTAAGATTCATATCAGAAGAAATATCACATACTAGGAGGAACTATAGTTATAACTAGTGCTTCTGATATGTCCAAGGGGTGGACTGTAGCAGGTGCTTTTTGGTACCTTGTCACATCTCTGTGTTTCACTTCTGATATCAGCTGCAACTGTGGTGGGCAATTCACTCACTTACCAAGGACAGCATTTCGCTTCAAACTTGTGCTACATATCCTTCTCTTTTTAAGCTAGAGTCTTCTTTAGTCATAGGAGTCAAGTAAGCCAATAAGCAAACCTGGGTTGGTTTAAAAGAGTATGCAGAAGAGAAAGGAAGTTAATGTTTCTAGTGGAGATGGGCACTGGTGCATAAATGTCACAGCCTCTCTTCTTTTAGGCCATTGATTCTGGAGAACATTCTGCTTGCATCCCAGAAATTCCAGTGCAGTCAAGCCTCTGTTGCTTCCAGCAGTAATTACCCTTTTGCCAGCTTTTCCTCTTTGTCTGTTTCAGCTTTCTGCTCCTTGAATATTGATTTCTGGGATCTACTTCCACAGAAACTACTCATCCGCAACTCCTTGTCTCAGTGCTTGCTTTCCAGGGAAACCAAACGAAATAACCTGGAAATCTGGATTTCTATGAGAAACTCCTGATTTCTAAATGGTAACCACTAATTAATTAAGAAAAAATACTGTTTGGGGCCAATCATAACACATCTGTGTTCATCTTGCTCCCAGGAACCACTAGTTTGTAACTTTTGTTCCTCATTGAATTAAAGAGAATTTAGACCATCATATTAGGCATGACTTAGTATCCATGCATAGAAGAATGTACCATTCAATTTTTGTCTGATTTCAATACCTATACAATAAAATGCAAATTACCATGTAATTACATTTTGCACAGACGGGAACCCAAGTGTTCCCTGAGCTTGGAGGTAAACATATGGTACTGGGGCTGGGAACCTTGTTCCCTGAGAGTTTGGGTCTAGCCCCAGAGATCAAACCATTGAACTGTTTGTCAGCATCAGGCAGTGGATACTTGACAAAGTAAAAAAACACACAGCTGGTGCCTGAGTCTTCAATGCTTATGTCCCCTGGGAGAATCCTACTTGGTCATGTGTATCTAAGCATACAACCTTGGTTACCCAGGAAACGAAGGCCAAGTGGGTCTGGATGTTTTTTCTATGGCCCTTATGTTTAGTAGATGAGATGTTGCTAGAGCAGTTCAGCTGTGAGCATCTTAGAGATGAGGGACTCATGTAGATTCCTTCACAAATGCATGTGACAACTGCAATCAGGGACAATTTGTGGTGACAAACACTGCTGAACACTGGAGCAAATTGCTATTATTCTGAAGGTCTTCGCCTTGGTATACAAAATGAAGATAGACATTCATTCATTTGAAGATTAATTAAGTGCCTACTATGTGACAGGAAGTGTGTTAGGATCTGGGGATAAAATGGTAGATGAAAAACACAAAGTCCCTAATCTTATGACTTTACATTCTGTTGAGAGTGATGGACATTAATTAATATAACAAATCAACAAGACAAGTTCAGTTGCTAATAAGGGCTATGAAGAAAATAAAACTGAAAATGTAGAAGGTGGCTGGCATGTGTTTGTAAGATGGGAAGAAGCCACTTTATAGCGGGAAGACAAGGAAATCTCTCTGAGGTGGCATGAGATCAAGAAGATGTCAGTCATGAGGGTTCGCACACATGAACATCTGCAGCAAGAACATTCCAGGCGGAGGGAATGTGTGAGACCTTAAGGCAGAACTGAGGGTTCTCCAGAGAGTCAGGAGGTCTCTGCTGATTTCAACAGATCTACCTTATACCTGAGGCCAGGAAAGGCTTTGGAAACAAAAAGGAACTAGAGTGTCAGAAGTGTGGTGGAAAGAGCCCTGGGCCAGAGACTCTGCTGTCTCTTCTCTCTGTTAGCTAAGTGGCCTTGGCCATGTCACTGTCCACTTTGAACCTCACTTTCTCCATTTAGACATGAGTCAGTTAGACCATCTCAGTGGTTCCCTTTGCCTTTTTTTTTTTTTAAGCTTTTGAACCTTTTGCTCAAAGGAAATACATAAAACAATTAGGATGTGGAACACAGTTATGAAACCCTAGTTGAAGTGATGCTTAAGGAACCCTCTGCCACCAACCCTGGAAACCTAGGGTCCTAAGGGTTCAGGCCACTTTGCCCTACTCTAAGACCCAAGAGTGGCCCTGCATGTTTCTTCAGTGCCTTGATGTCAAACCACTATCCCTGAGCCTTGCCCCTGCACCAGATCCCAGGGTCCAATTTGCTGGGAGTTTTCCATCTTTATGTTTTCAGAACCTCTGGAGATTGTAAAGACTGCAAAGTTGAGGTTAAAGGCCTCCTCTCAGCACCACACAACCCAGGTCCAGTAAAGAACTCAGAGAGGTTATGTTTCTTCTAAGGCTAGAGTTGTGCACGTTCCAGAACCCAAACAGATGGGCAGGATTTCTTTCCTCTCCTTGATGAAACTGTGGAACATGAAAAGCATGGCAGCCACTCTTCCTGAGCCACATGGTGGGCACACAGTGACTGGTGTAGGTTCTGTGTCCAATCTATGTGAGAGCCCAGGATGACAGAGGTGATACTCAGACTTCTTCAGGGTGCAGGCCTGACACCCTCCTGCATTTTCCACTTTCTGTTCTCTGACTTTGCCAGTGTCAGCCCAAGGAGAACACTGCCACAGGCTTCCCATAAGCAGGTAAGTGGGGCCTGTGCTTCTGCTGCATCAGCAACTTTCCTTTGCACAGCACCCTGGAGAAACCTCCTCATCTCCACCCTAGGACCCACGGATAGGGGACTGATGAGGAGCTCATTAAATGTTTAAGCATGAAATATAGTGTAACTCTAGTTTGAATTAGTTTCTCTGAGCATTTGGGGATGGTTGGGGGAATCTGATTAAGTAAATAATGCATAAATTCCTCATGCAAAAGATAAACTTTCATCAGCTCGATAACTCGGGTTGAACTTTGGGCTTGGGGTATAAAGAAAACACTGATTTCTTTAACTCAGTTGGTTTATTAATGTTTTTAAACTGTAATTGAGGGAGGCAGAGCGACGTGGTGTAGGACAAGAAGAGCACTGGACAAGGTGTCCAGAACTCTTGATTCTGATCCTGGCCTAGCCTTGTGTGATCTTGGAATAGCCTTTTACTTTTCCTGGCCTTGGTTTACTTATCTGATTCAAATGGGTCACAAGATCTTGGTTTTCCTGCTTCATCAGGATATGATGAAGACAGAATGAGACAATGGACGCAGAGCAAATGCTTCTTCAGGTGTGATATCACTGTGCCAACTGTTTGTCACCAATCTGCAGTGAGATAATTGCAGAAAGTAAGAGTAAACATTTACAAATTTTTATTGCAATTTGACATTGCAGTGACAGACAAATGTGTGATCATGGGTCTCACTTCATTTAAGAGGTTAAAAAGCGGTTTGAGTGTTGTCAAGTTCACATGATAAATTATACTTGGCATGAGCTTCATACTAGTATTAGTCCATGATGAGTTAGAAATAAAACCAACAGAATAACAACAACAAAGCTGGCTCTTCATCACAAATGTTTTGAGAAACAAGGATGCCTTTTCTTACTTTTAGAAGTCCCAAAACTGTAGGACAATTTGTAACTCAATGAGGTGTGGTGTGAAGAAGCTGATAACAGGATAGAAACGTGGTGAGGCAGTCCTAGAGCTGGCTGTTCTGCTCATTTGCTATGTGACCTTGGATAGGTCATTCTTCTCTCCAAGCTCCTGACATCGTATATAATCTCTACCTGATGTTTTCTCCTTTTGACAAAGGTGCTGGTATAAAATCAAGAAGACCAAAATTGCTGTTAATAAAAGGGACCAGAATTGGTTTATGAACTAGGCATGGGCTTAAGGAGGTGTAACTGATTGCAAAAACGGCCACAGTCCTTTATCCCTCCCTGCGTCCATTTGCTTTACAAAATGATTTTATCTTGCTCCATTAGGTGGTGGAATCTACTTCTCCTTCCTTTGAAAATGGGATAGCCTTGTGACTGGCTTTGGTAATACAGTGTGGCAGAAGACAAGGTGCACCGGTTCTGAGTCAAGGCCCCGAGAAGCTTCCACTCACTCTGGGATCCCTGCCCAGCTGCCATGTGACAAGTGATGAGCTGCCTACTTGAGGCCACCCTAGATCAGCCAACCCCCCGACAACTTGGCAGCCAACTACAGATTCATGAGTGAGGCCACCTGGGACCAGAAAAATCAGCAAGCTTAGACTAGTCCAAATTGCTGACCTGTAAAAAAAAAAATATGTTAAATAAGTGCTTATTGTTCTAAGTAACTAAGATTTGGGGTCATTTGTTATGCAGCAGAAACTAATTGATCCAGGAGTAAAATGGCAAAATAAGATTGAGCCATTTTGATCAGAGCATCTTTTTGTTTTGTTTGTTTGTTTTTTGGGAGAAAAAGAGAGAGAGAGTGATCATGGAGGGGGAGTGGGAGGGGGGGAGAGAATCTTAAGAAGACACCATGTCCAATGCAGAGCCTGAAGTGGAGCCAGAAGAGGACTCTGATGTGAGACTCATTGTGGGGCTCAAACTCACAACCCTGAGATCATCGTCTGAGCTGAAATCAACAGTAGGATGTTTAACCGACTGAGCCACCCAGGTGCCCCAGACTAGAGCATCTTTCTGGCTTTCCTTCCCTCTTACATTCAGCTCAAATGTTGAGTCTGCTTCCCTAATCCCATTCAGGGAATTATGTTATTTCAAACTGTACCTCCCACCAATGGCTCTTTGGCATGCTGGATTATGGACCTGCTTGAAAATAGGATGAAATCTCAGATCTCCTATTTCAAAAAAAAAAAATGTACATCTCCACATTTATGTATACTCTGTATGCAATTTGAAGACTCTAGGGTCCAATTATGAATCCCTCTGCCCAGGCTTAGAGTTCCTTGTATAAACCAGTCATTCTCCCCATCTTCTCTCAAAATGTTCTTTCATTCTCCTCTATAAAGATTTCCCCATCCTCTATCTTAGCTACTAAAGGTCTTACAAACCTTATCAATTAATTCACACAAGACAATATTAGAACAATAATACATTAAAAATGTAGAGCCCTTGGAAATGACCTCCAAAATATTCTCCTCTATAGCATCTCAGTTAATCCTTTTACAAGCCCTGTGAAATCGAAAGGCAGGACCTGCTATCCCTACCTATCAGTGAAGAGACTGAGCCTCAGTCGAAGGGTGTTATTGCTCAAGATAACTCAGTTAATAAAGGGCAGCATCTGGATCCCTAGAGCCATTCTATGTTACTTTGCTTTCTAGAGACATGGCAGGCTAATAGCAAAACCAGATGGAGAATGCTTACCCTGTGTGTGAGGAGCATCAGGAAGACCATGCAGCAGCCATATGGATAGCAGGGAAACCAGTAGGAGTTGAGGCCAGGAGGCTGGAATGCCTAGCAGATCTAGGACTTTGGAAGCTTCTACCCCCAGAGTATGAGCAGGGGAGATTGTCAGTAATATTTTAGGCTTAACCTCACCTAAGAAAGTTCCACCATTAATTGCATCAGTCTATAAATATCTTCCTCCTCCCCCTGTTCCCAAAAAGGAAGGGATCTCAGAGTCTTTCACACAGTCCAAACTTAGAATAATTTACACTTCATCTTAAACATGCCAGTCTATACCTTTCACAGCAAAACACAACTTGTTGAATTTTATTTTTAAAACAACCAAGAGAAGATTAGTCTGTCTTGGGCACTTGTTCTTCGAACCAATTCAAGAAAAACGAGTCTTAGACACTTAGTACAGTACTAGAAACACAACACTGTGTAAAACATTGAGCTATTATTATTGTTGTTGCTATTGTTGTAATAGCATCCCTTCAAACAAGACTATTTTTATGGAAAGGAACTCTGAAGCCACTAACAGAACCCTGCCCCTATTTCTGTAATCCAGAGAGCTGCCTTGCCCATTTGCTTACTCAAATAGAGAGACATTCCTTTTCTTTCTCCAAGGAAAAGGGACTGCAGAACATCCTTGCCCTGGGATGTTTGTCTTTGAATGGCCTGGGAGCCATGGGATTCAATAGGCATATTCTCCCCTCTAGGATTCAAGGTAACGAAGTACACGTCTGCACTGTTACCATGGCTCCACTGGCTTGTTTGGCTTTCTGTGAGAGCATTTCCAACCTCGCATTCCTTGTTGTATTTAAAAATTGTTCAGTTATCTGCTCAGGAGCTGGAGTAAGAGGGCACGGCTGGGCATGGAGAGTCTGGGTGAATGGAAGTGAACAGATTGGGTACATTGATCCAAGGCCAACACACATAGCTCATTTGGTGCACACTAATTCTGATCTTACAGGTCACTAATTTCTTACGGGCTATCCAGTCGATAACATAGGTCTCTTTCAAGTGGGGGCCAAAGCTGGAGTTCATTTCTTATAGAAATGGATGAATAGTGTCTTTGCTAAGAATCTTCTGATTGAAAATAACATAAACCAACTCAAGTCAGCTTAAACAGAAAAAAGGAATTTGCTGGAAGGATAATGGGACCTCTCATGGAATCCTAGAAAGACAGAATAATTACATCTCTGGAAAAGGTTGGAGCAGAACATCCTTGGTGACCCTGAGAGCTGTTATTTTTGATTACCCAATATTCATTGTCCTTTCTATCATCATTCCTATTTTCTTTTGAAAAAGTATCTTTTACCTTTTGAATACAACTTCGTGGGAGTATAAGCAGGGGTCCCTTACCCTAGGTAAGGGGAAGCCACATCACCCAAAATAGATCAGTTAGAAGCTTCCCCCCTGGAATTTGAATCTTGATCAGAAATTTAGAGATTAAAAATAGTTGGGATTTATTTATTCTGGCTGTAGTGCCTGTACCAGCCTGTTTTTCCCATAAGACTATTTCTAATGTTACCATTTCTTAAAGCCCTGGAGGTACTTTTCAAGTTTTTTAGCTTTACCAATCATTCTCCAAGGTATCCCCATTCTAATAATTATTCATTCCAATAAATAACCAAAGTCAGTCTCTTTTGCTGGCAACAAAAGAACTCTAATCAATACATAGACATCTCTTTAGAAAATTGTCATTGATTTGGATCAGCTCACTACCCTTACTTTTTATATCTCACAACCAGAATTTTTTAGGAGAGAGAATTTGGCATATTTTGAGTCAGGGGTCCATTTGATCAAATCAGCCAAACCTATGGAGCAGGGTCATATATTATGAACACAGCTGCCAAAGGCTAATCCCTTTGGGGGAAAGGCAGTTCCCAGGAGACACTTTCTCCAAGTAAAATAGAATACAAACAGAAAACCTTGGCTGATCAGCAAGCGTCACATGGTATATTGAAGCAAATCTGGTACTGAGAACCAGGTGTAAGCAAGTGATATTGAAATCAGTTATTGACTTGATCTAAAGATGGGTAGTTGATCATGAAACCCACATTTTGAGTGGCATCACAAGCTTGGGTTAAAGCCCTCTATAGGCTCTATTTTGAGCTGTACTTTTCAACAATAATGACTGTTATACTTTAGTCCATCTAAACAATAAATCTAGCCTTGGAGAGTCCAGCACATAAACATAATGTGGATGAAAGATGATCTTCCAGTGTTGGACCTCAGAACTTTGCTCCTCTTTTCCCTAGAGCTATGTTTCTTTCCTACTTTCATTTGCTAACCTAGTCCTGTGATAACAGATATGAATCATCTAGATGTTTGGCTTAGTTCTCTATTATACTTAGGCAAGAATAGCCACCAGTTATTTTCTTCCAGGGGTACTACTCATTTTCCAAAGCACTGATTGGGTCATTAAAGGAAGGAATCTTGTAAAAATCTGAAATCCCAATTATATTTATATCCTTTGGTCTATTTGCTCAAGTATTTGTTCTCTCTCTCTCTGTCTCTCTCTTTTTGGTTCTCACTCTTTTAGAAATAAAGTTTCTCTGCACACTTGACATCCACATTTAAGGGGTTTAATTTCTAATATCTTTGGAATCAAAGACCACAGAAGCAGCTGATCTTCAGTAGAAGCCCCATTTGCCTTTCAAGGGGATGTCCTGGGCATCTCTCCTCACCTTGGCTGAAACTGAAATTTCCAACCCCTCTTATTTTCCCTGATAAACACAAACGTTGTGCACAGACACAATCTTGAGGCCATTTCTGACTCTTCTCACTTTTTCCAAAGAATGCTCACCTCATGGGCTAGTGGCTACAGGTTACCAATGCTGTAGGAACTGAAATTTCCCACATTCCTGGTATTCCTGATCAGAGAACAGTGTTCTCCATTTTTTTCTGTGCAATGAGTTGCATGGTAAACTCTATAAGGCCTGTAAAATTAACATTTCATAGCTCGGAATACACATATTGAACAACTGGGCATCTACATGTAAAGAAGATTAATCTAGACACAGACTTCACACCCTTCACAAAAAAGTCAAAGTGGATCACAGACCTAAATGTAAAACATAAAGCTTTACAGGGAAGATAACATAAAGGAAAATCTAGATGACCTTAAATCTGGCAATGACTTTTTAGATATGACACTAAAGGCATGATCCATGAAGGGAAGTCATTGATAAGCTGGACTTCATTAAAGTTAAAAATGTCTGCTCTGCAAAAGATACTGACGGGAGATTGAAAAGATGAGCCACTGGGGAAAAATATTTGTGAAAGACTTATCCGAGAAAGGATCATTATCTGACATATACCAACAAGACTTTAAACTCAACAAAAATTAAACAATTAGATTAAAAAATGGGCCATAGACTGAAGAGAGACCTCACCAGAGAAGATGGCAAATAAACATATGAAAAGATACTTCGCCTCATATATTAGGGAAATGCAAATTAAAATAATGGGATATCAAGACATACTTATTAGAATGGCCAAAATCTGGAAAACTGACAACACCAAATGCTGGCAAGGATGTGGAACAACAAGAACTCTAATTCATTGCTCTTGCGAATGCAAAATGATGCAACCACTCTGGAAGACAGTTTGGCAGTTTCTTGCAAAACTAAATAGACTCTTACCATAAAATCTAGCAATTGCTATCCTTGGTATTTACCCAGTGGAGTTGAAACCTTATGTCTACACGAAAACTTGTACTTTATAGTGGCTTTATTCATAATTGCCAAAACTTGGAAGCAAACAAAATGTCCTTCAGTAGGTGAATGGATAAATAAACTGTGGTACATCCAGACAATGAATATTATTCAGAGTTAAAAAGAAATAAGCTATCAAGTCATGAAAAGACAATCTGGAAAGGTTATATATCATATGACTACAACTATGTAATATTGTGGAAAAGGCAAAATTATGGAGACAGTAAAAAGATCAGTTGTTGCCAAGAGTAGGTGGTAGGGGAGGGATGAATATGAGGAGCACAGAGGATTTTTAGGGCAGTGATCTACTCTGTAGGACATCATAATGGTGGTTGTAGGTCATTACACATTTGTCTAAACCCATAGAATGTGCATCACCAAGAGTGGACCCAATGTAAACTATGGACTCTGGGTGATTTTGTGGATGTGTCAATGTACATCCATCAGTTGTAGCATGAACCACTCAAGTGACAATAGTAATGGGGGGAAATGAAGAATGAGTGGGGGCAGAGAGCATATGGGAAATCTCTGCATCAATTTTGCTGTGAACCTAGAACTTCTCTAAGAATAATCTTTAAAAAAAATCCACATTGTAAAAGTAAATCAAATAATCAACACTATCTTGTGCTGAGCCCTGTTTGATATGGGGGGAGCTGAAGGAGATGCACTCCAAGAGCAGCAGGCTTATGTCAGCATCGTGGCATAGATGCTGCAATGATCCCATTTTACTGGTAAGGAAACTGAGAATCAGAGAGGTCCACCTGACTAGTGATTAATAGAGCTGGGATTCAGATCTAGAGCTCTCTGATGGCAAAGTCCATACTTTGGACTTTGGAACAAGACAGTATGTCTTGGGAAACCAGGGTCGATCAGACACAGAGCACTGAGTGGGAGTGCTGAGAGTGGAAAGGATAGAAGAATCCGGTTGTCTGGAGAAAGAAGGGAAGGTTTCCTAGAGAAATTTCCAGATCGTTGACATATGTTTTTTAAAGGAACTGACTTAATGGACATTTACAAATAAGGAGATTTCACCAAAAATATGAATTTATGTCTTCTTTCAAAAAATCATATCTCAGAACCCTCATTCTACCCTTGGTATAACAACAACTGACTATGCTAAGGAGACATTTATCCCCTTCCTTGGGGTATCTGCTTTCTGATTTGCCCTTCAGTACCCACCTCTCCAGGGCTGCTTGGTACATCGTCAATTCCTGTCTGGCTCCTATAGGCTGATGAGTGTGGGGCCTCCCCCACAATATCTGAAGGACTTCACAGTCTTCTTCTGTTCCCTTCCTTAGGACCCTTAGCCCCATCCCAGGAAAAGGTCACCCTAGTGCATCCCAAGGTCAAGGAGAATTTTGAGCCAGAGTGTCGGGAGTTGAGTGAGCTCAAATGATGAGGGAAGAAGTGAAGAGCTTTTGCCTCTGACTGGTGGGGTCTTTGGAACTGTTTACCCTAAACTGGAAGGTCTAGATGGCCACTTTTAAGAGCAGGCCAGTACCAGGTTTGAGCAGATAAAGAAAGATCTCAAATTGTTACATAAGAAATTTAAGTCACACATGAGCAAGAATTTTGTGATGAAAGTGGCTATGGGCTGCTGGGGAATTTTTATCCTTGGATTGAATCCTTATACCTGTTCTGTCAGCTGAACTGCTCCCCACCAAGCCCTTCCAACCACAATTACGAGAGTATGATAAAGGTGTCAACCACCACTTATTGAACACTCATTACGTGTGATTCTGGACGAAGGGCTTCACATACTCATTTAATCATTTAATGCTCATTTAATCTTTACAGCAATGTTGTAAGGTGGGTATTGTCAGCTCCATTGTACAAATGAAGAAACTGTGGCTCAGAGAGACTAAGCAAGTGAGCCATGAGACACAGCTGGAAAGTGACAGAGATGAGATCAGGTCTAGTAATCTGAATCCAAAGCTCATGTCCTTAACAATGACACCAGTGTCACTTAGTGTGTGGGCCGCAGGTTCCCTGCATCAGATGACAAAATCATAGAAATGTATATTCTTGGACCCCACTCCAAACTGGAATCTCTGTAGATCCCCTTGGAGCCAGGGTGGTGTTGCTTGAGGCTCACAGAAGTTTAAGAAGGCACAAGTGGCTGGGCTCCTTTGCTCCCAAGGCACACCTCTGCTCAGACAGCACCTTCTTGCCCTTGAGAGGCTGGGCCAGGCTCACTGTTCCACTCCAGTCTGAGCTCCGCAGGCTGATGAATTATTGAAGTCATTTCATGGATCAGAAGGAATCTTCAAGGGCATTACCTTTGCCTCCTTATTTTCTAGGAGACAAGGAAACTGAAGCTCAGGGAGGATGAGTGACTTGACCCAGGGCACATAACAACCCAGAGACCTTCCCTATCCATCTGCTGTGTACTCCTTGTGCTGAGGGTTCCTTGCCTCCTCTGCCCTTCCTTCTCCCTTCTTCGGGCAGATGCACCTTTCTTCTCCCCAGTAAAGTGGATGGAGCCTCAGCTTTATTTGAGGGCTGGCGCTTGCAGAGACAGAGCATTCAGGAAGGCACGGGGCCTGTCTTGCACTTATAGCAGAAAGTTGTCACCTTCACGGCATGCAGCCACAACATTTGCATTTGGACTGCTGAACATAAACAGAATCCAGCTCCATCCCCAAATCAGAAACTTCACCCAGATTGTCTCTGCCATGTCCTCGTGTGAGCCCAAAGCATCTCAATTCTTTTGCTCTCGGCAGCCCCTGCCTCAAACCTTTCAAAGCCAATAAAAATCCTTAGGTGCCACTTTCCCCTGGTTTTATGGTTTTTTCCCTCCTCCTCTCTCTCTCTTTGCAGCTGCCTTCAAAACAGAGAGGAGAAGCCTCTATTTGGTTCTGACAACAAGAGCTCCCCGTGCATTTTTCGCCTTGTGTTTTACTTCTGTCATTGATCAATAGACTTAAATGCCAGGCCTCCATCACAGCTGCAAGACTTTGATTGCCCAGACTGTCTTGGCCCAGCGGAGCTTGTCTGCTTGAGTTCTGATGCTGAGAAATGTCACAGCGGGGAGGGGCCCCTCGCCTCTGTCGGCTTGCAAGGGAGGGGAGCGGTGACAGCTCATTCGGGGCATCTCCGGGCATCCCACAGGCCCTGAAGGTTACCAGTGGGCTGGAGCTCGTTCCTGTCTGGGGCTGTTTGCAGCCACAGGTAAGGTCTGTCTTAGCGCAGGCGTGGAGTGAGAGAAGCATCTCCAGTGTCCATGGCAACAGAGCCTCATTAATCTGCTTGCCATGAAATCCTCAGGGAAAAAGGATGTCCACAAGGAGTCCCCCAAATCCTGGTCTTGACTGGTATGCTCACCAACAGTGTGACATTTGGCCTGTCACTCAACTTAACTGAGTCTCAGTTTCTACAGCTCTGAAACAGCTCCCTATTCTCACTGGCAGTGTGAGAAGTAAACGCAGGCACGGAGGTGCTTTGGAAAGCATAGAATGTCGTGCGAGTGGGGAGAATGATATTCCTATCCTGGTTGAGGAACAGTGGTACAGGGCTTTTTCGAACTTCATCCACCTAATTATCTCTTACTATGGAAATGCACCAGGAGCTGTGCTGTTTCCAGAACAATTCTCACTTTCTAATGTACCATGAAAGTTAAAATTACAGGTAGATGCGGAAGAAAAGGTAACTAGGCAGTTTGCTAAATTATTCACAAATGCTTCTGTTCAACAGTTACATTTCAGTAATCCTCACCTCCACCTGCCAAAGGGCCTAAACTCACCTCCCTTAGGAACTCACTCATGGGAGGGTCAGGACCTGCAGGGCGGGCGTGGGAAGGCGGCTGTGACACCCGCCTCCTTTCCCCAGTTGGGATGTGGGTATGTCTGCTCCCTTGTCAGCTGCCTCCATGAAACAGAGGGTGTCAGTCTTAGGTGGCTGGGACTAAGTTCTGCTCATGTTTCATTGGAAGAAAACCCCATGCGTGAAAACCCTGATGGCTTGTGTGGTGTCATGGACTAGATCTGAGACTAGCTCAGCATCTGTTTGGGGGCAGAACTACAAGGACAATGTGTCTGAGAACCACTTTTCTCTGCCCACAGGCCCAAGTCTCTGACCACCAAGGCTGAAGATAGCATCCCCTAGACCTGGTCATCAGCAACAGGCTGATAATAAAAACAAGCCCCCAAATTGGTGGGTTTTCTCTGAATCAGAGAGGGCTCCTTCCAAAGTGAGAGGCTACTGCCCATCCTTGCTGCTCTGTTGTTGGGGGGGGGGGTGAAGGTCCCAGGGTGTTAGATGCCCTGATATTTCAAGAGAAGTCTAGAATGTGAATTATGATGTGAAAGTAGCTAAATTTCCAAAAATCAAAGAAACATTTGTGAACGTCCTGTTCGCAAGTCTTGGTCTAAGGCTCTCTGGGCTGGGTAGGATTCTAGAAGGACAGGCATGAAGATGTCTGATTCACTTCCTTTTACTGTCCTTGCAGAGACATGATCCCTCAAAGACCAGGCTGGCTGCCTTCAGCACAGACTCCTAATCTTTCCCCCACCCCAGCTGCACCCCAAATTTCAGCAGAAACTGCTCACACCTCTTCTCCAGAAGGGGAGTTGAACAGAATATCTGTGTGTCTACCACTTGCTTCCTTCTATTCACGCTGCTTACACAGTCCCCACCTTGAACATGAGACACAGCAAGGAAACTAACATTCTATATACATCATCGCAGAGGGCAGGGTAAGAGGATGGGGACGCCATGAGTTCAGCAGTTCCTGATCATTTCCACCTAGTTCAATGGAGCCACATCTTATGTGCATTTCCTTTGTGTTAAGGAAAGTACTCACACTTAGCAGAGAAAAAAAATAAAAAATAAATAAAAAAGGAGCCATTGGAATGATTTCAGTGAATCTGCTCAGGAGCAAACAAGCAGGGAAGAAGGGATGCATGGAGCTCACTCAGTCATCTTGATGCCTCTTGTCCCCTTAAGTGGGATTCCATCTCTAAACTGCTAAGTGTTCTTAAATATGGGCTGTAGGGTGCATGCCTCCACTTGGCGCTAATCCTCGCATGACACCAAACAGCAAACTTAACCGATGATTCAAGCGTCGTCCAAAAGTAATTTGGACTTTCTTGATTTTCACCTTTGTCTCTAGAACCCAACATCCAGCAAGAGAAACCAACTCTGGAAACAGCAGCTGTGTTTAGACATATTTTATCATTCAGAGCTGACACAAACCTACCATAGCACCTCTCATGTCACTTGTGATGGAAAACCTGTGCTTGAGCCAGAGAGAAAGGGACAGAGGTACAGCTGGGGCATTGGACGCTGAGAAGCCGTTAGTGATGCCCCAGGGTGGCTGTGGGGGTTTCAGAGCTGGGTGCTGCCATTCCCTATGCCATCTCGGCAGGTTGCATTAAAACTGGGGCTTGGAGCATCACCAGTCAAGTGTGTTAATGGGAGATTACAAAACAAAGATCAGTCACACTCTCTCTCTCACACTCTCTCTGACTTTTATGTTTGGTCTCTCCTTCTCTTGGGAAATAAATGAGTACAGATGAGCTAAAGGCCGGTCCTTCTGATCTCTCCTCCTGCCTCTTCCCTTCCGAGATGAAATTTGCTCGTATTTTTCCCTCCCATAGTGTTTCCTTTCCACTCATTAATGCTAACGCACACTACTCCTGTATGTGTGCCTGGGCTGTATGTGTGCTTTGCCGCTGACCCTTAACTCGTCTTTGTTCTCCTGTAAAGCAATGTTGCTTGATTCTTTGAGCGCACTTGGAGTCTTGCCATCTCCCCCAGGGGTGTCCCAGTGCTCATGGGGCTCCGTCTCATCTGGACATGCCCAGCACTGACCATTCACTACCTGTTCCATCACTGTTTTGCGCCAGTCTTGTCTCCATTGCTCCAACCAGAGCCTCTCTGAGGGTCACGCACCTTTCAGCCCCGTCCTTCAGCTGGCCCACGGCACAATCCCCTCAGAAGGAAGCGCTCTGTGGTGTTAGCCCTATTCAGTGATCTGTGGGAGGTAAAGACATGCAGTAGGATGTATCGATTCTCTCCCTCACCACCTCTGATGATGTGCCTTGGTAAATCTGAAGCTTTTGCCCCTTATTGGCTTTAGGAGGGCCCAAGAGAAAGCCAGAGACCTCCGCCCTGGAATAACAACATCGAACTCACAGCAAGAGGGCGGTGGACCATCTGGTGCATTTTATCCCCCTAACTTACAGCTTAATCACGAGTTTGGGGGGATTTTAGGATTAGGGCCAGCCAGAGTTTGGCTGAGGTATACGTCTCTCTTTGTGCAGATGTTTCAAAAATTGGTGTTTCTCAAAACTTTCTGCACTACGTGATCACTTGAGGACGTTGGTAACCCCGAGGTTCCTGATGTCCCATCTAGAGTCTGATTTGGTAGTAAGAGGTTGTCCTCCCTCTCTGTCCTGTGCGTCACTCTTTCTTGCATCCAATATCAATATTTCAGGAGCAAATTGATTCAACTCAGTATTTCCCAAACTTGCCTCACCATCAGGCTCAAGCAGGAGGGCTGATTAAAAATTTGGATAGCATTGGCCTCATCCCAGCTCTACTGAATCTGAGTCTCCAAGAGGAGGTCCTAGAATTTTTATTTTTAAAATAAATATTGTGGGACACCTGGGTGGCTCGGTCGTTTAAGCATATACCTTTGGCTCAGGCCATGATCCCGGGGTCCTGGGATCAAGTCCCTCATCAGGTTTCTTGCTCAGCGGGGAGCCTGCTTCTCCCTCTGCCTGCCTCTCCCCCTGCTTGTGCTGTCTGACAAATAAATAAACCAATGAAACTTTAAAGTAAAATAAATATCACAGATGAGTCTAATCAGTGAAATTTATGAAGTGTTGACCTAATGAAAGTAACCTACTCCCCCATCATTCTATTATGAAAATTTTCAAACACACAGCCAAATTCAAAGAATTTTAAGTAAACCCACAATCAAGATTCTACAACTGGCATTTTACTACATTTGTTCTATTGTGTATCTACCCACCTATCCATTCCTCTCTCCATCCAAGATTTCATCTTTGTTCTGGGGGCATTTTAACAAAAATTGCAGGCATCAGCACACTCGCCCATAAACACTGCAACATGCGTGTTATCAGCAAGACTTCGATATTTGTTTACAGTGTCTTTTTTTTTCTTTAGAGGTAAGATTTACAGAGTGAAACGAACATATCTTAAATGTACCATTGGATGAGTTTTGAAAAATGCACACATCTGCCACCCATGCTCCTCTGAAGGTAGAGAGCATTTCATCACTCTAGAAAGTTCCCTCATACCCCTTCCCAGGTAAAATCTGCCCCCACCGCTCAGAGACAATTTTCTGGCTTTATCCTCCATAGCTTTGGCTTAACAGAAACAACCTGTTAAAAGAAGCAAAACAAATTTCATAACAATATTGGATCCAGATCCCCAATATTTTAAATGTTTATAGTAGAAATGCTACAGTCAGGGCTGTATGGGGGTCCTGAGTCCCAGGCCTGGGTCTCTGTGTCATCCTGCAAAACATCCTCTGAGGTGTGTGTCGGATGCTCTGGCACTCCCAGGAACAGCTCTTGCAACTGCTATCTTGGAGCTCTGGTGTGCCCATAGTCTTTGTTCCTTCGGTCCTTAGGGCACTGCTTGATTCTGGGGAAATCTTGCTCTTCCCAAGCAAAAAAAAAAAAAAAAAAAAAAAAAAGATTCTAGATTCCTGGCTACAGCTTGCTATAATAATTTGACAAAGAAGATGAAGAAGAAGAAAACAGTTTTTGTTATTGGTTTTGTTTTTTTTTTTCATTTGTTTGGTTTTGGGGGGGCAGCTTTCTCCTTCAAATTTGGGCACATGGGTAACACAGTTTCATTTCACAGTTCTCAATAAAGCTACCTGAACTCTGTATCAGCAACCTCCAGCTACTTCCCTAACTTGCACTCTGTAATATAAGCCTGTAATTTTCAGTGTGCAGCAGGGGCAAGCTTTATGGGCTGGGGGACGCAACAGAGTCTCATCTCACTGCCTGGTTGCCACAGGCTAATCGCGTAGAACAGAGCTAACCCTCAAAATGTCAGAGAGAATGAGATAAGAGCCCCACTCCCACCCCCACCCCAATTGTCCCTTTGGATGAGAGAAGTGAGTGGTCTCTAGGCCCTTCAGGCCACAAGTCATCTACCAGGCTTTTCTGGCCTAACCCCCGAGCTCTCCTTCCACTTCCCAGGCTCCCTAAGCAATCAATTGCTCACCCACAAGATCCTGGCGGGTGTTACCTACCCTCCAGCCTTGCTTCTCTTGGTCTCGGTTTTGCATTTCCACAGCTCTTCTTAAGGTGTGGGTCTAGCATTAATATACAAAGCAGGTTTTCAGTGATTGTTTGCTGAACTGTTACATAAGAGACTGGATGCATTGTGACCTCATCGCCACATATTCGTCCCCGGCCCCACACCAGATGACTGTCATCCATCGTAAGCAGCCAGTTATTGCTTCCAGAGCTGCGGCAGGGACTCTCCTGACCTTGACAGCGAAATGGGGGTTTTAATCAGCCACAACAGAAGTCATAACTGACCCAAGCACCTTGGCTGTCCATTTTTGGACAGTGGTGCTACTGGCAAATGAGGACATCTGGGAAGAACAATAAATGGATCAAGGCTTACTCTTCTGATATGAAACATGGTCTTTTGTTAGCTTGTAGTTTAGGCTGTGCTTGATTACAGTTCTCCATCTACAGAAGTCTTGACTGAGCCTAAATCCCTAATATGAAATTTAATAGCATGTGTTACAATTCTAGTATATTTAACAGGTAGAAGACTCAGTCCGCAGGTGCTTAAGTACAGGAATTTTATTTGCTTTGAACTCTGAGCTCCCATCCCACCAAGTCACTGGGGAAGTCAATGTCAGTCACAAAAGGTGCTATTCCCACACCCCAGATTTTGCTGGGCTCCTGGTGCTTTAGTCATTGAGGTAGTCCTCAATACCATTTGCCAAATATTCTGGCCCCCTTTCCCCTTTCTGAGCCATGGTACCATTTCATGTTCCAAGTCCCTTTTAGTTGGGTGGGGTCTGATGGCCACTTCTAACTGCTGAGTTGTGAGCAGAAGTGGCGAATCTGATCCTTGGCCCCATGAAAGCTGAAAGCCTATTTGTACCTTACATTCAGAGCAAAAAAGTGGTATAGTGGGAAAGCCTTGGGCTTGGATTAAAGTCCTTGAATTAAGATCTACTCTGGGGGCCTTTGGCAAATAACTCAACATGCCTAAGCCAACATTTTCTTACTTACAATATGGTGCTCAGGATGTTTACTCCAAGGGTATTGGAGGATTAAGTGGCATCTTCTTTGTAAAACCCATAGCAGATTGCCTAGCATGTAGTTGGGGTTTAAATCATAAGAATTACCTTTTGCTAGCCAGTTATAATCTCAAAGTTTCTCTCTTCACATGACTTGGAAGAGGCGTTGGTGGCACTGGGCTCTAGACAGCTAATGTTTCCCTCAAAGTCTGCCGGGTTCTGCTGCACAGTCATGTCAAAACTCAGAACTAAATAAGACATTTACTGGAAAAGAAGCAGGCAGCTGCTGGAAATGTGCTGGTCCTCCGCATCAGGTTGCTATTTCAATGGACTGTTAAATGTCAAGTGAGTGTTTTCCTTCTGCTTCTTGACCTCACCAAGATCATCTCTCTGTGATCCCAGGTAGAAGGGGTTGGCTGTCTTGATTCACTTGCAGGCTGCACTCTGTGATTTGGAGGAGGGGATAAAATCTCTAGACCTGAAGGTTTGTATGGATTATATTCTTAAGGGTATGTGTGTATGTATGTATTCATTCATTGAAAGTTATTTATCAAGTCCTTATTATACATCAGGCACTGTTCTAGAATCTAGGGCTACAGGATAAACAAAAGAGATAAATAACCCTCTCCTCATGAAGTTTACATTCTAGTGGGGGAGGCAGACAATAAGCAAGATAAGTGAGTAAAATAAAAAGGACGTTAAATAGCAATAAATGCCAAGGAGAAAGGCTATAGCATGGAAGAGGAATAAGAAATGCTGTAATTTAGATAGGGTGGCCCAAGAAGGCTCCAGGAGAAGGCGACTTTTGATCATATCCAGGTATCAATAGTCCAGACTGTGAAAATGCTCCTGCCATGCCCCATCTCACACCACCATTCCTGATAAACTAAAAATAATAACCAGGATGTGCATGTGACTGGTACTGAGAATAATCAGGGAAAGGGTGAGCAGAAAAAAGGACAGCATGGTTGGGTGCAGAGATGGTCCTAAAAAGTGGAAATAGGCCCATTCATTCAATTGTTCACCAAATACTTATTTATTCCATAATAGGTATCACAGATATAGATATAGATATAGATATAGATAGATATAGATATAGATCTATATATATACATAGACACACACACACACACAGGATTTTAAAAGTTTAAAAATTGTGACTAAGCCATTTATTCTGTATCAGACCCTTTTCTTGGTGCTGAATTCCTCCAACCGAGAGTGTACGTGCTGTCAGGGAGTTTATGACCTTGATGAGGAAAGGGATCCAGAAAAATATTAGTAACAGCAAGCACTCACATAAGGTGACTGTCAAGCCCTAGTCTAAGGTTTTATGTATATTAAGTCGTTCAGCTCTTACAACAACCCTATGAGATAGGAATGACTATTATTTCTATTTTTCCAATGAAGCAACCAGGAAAGAGAGAGGTTAATTGTTTGTCTCAAGTCACATGCCTAGCAGGTAGCTGAACCAGGAATCTGAACTCAAATAAACTTGTTCCAAAGCCTTTTCTAAAAAATTCATTTATTTTATTTTATTTTAGAGAAAGAGAGAGAACACGTGAGCAAGGGGAAGGGCAGAGGAAGAGGGAAAGAATCCTGAAGCACACTCCCTGCTGAGCAGACTCCCTGTTGACCACGGGAGCCCGACACTGGCTTGATCCCAGGACACCAAGATCATGACGTGAGCCATAATCAAGAGTCAGATGCGTAACCAACTGAACCGCCCAGGCGCCTCAGGACAGTAGAATTTTTTTTTTCATATAATGTATTATTTGTTTCAGGGGTACAGGTCTGTGATTCATCAGTCTTACATAATTCACAGCACTTACCATAGCACATAACCTCCCCAATGTCCATCACCCAGTCCCCCCATCCCTCTCACCTCCTCCACTCCAGCAATCCTCAGTTTATTTCCTGAGATCAAGGGTCTCTTATGAAGGTTATGAAACCTTATCGGTTTCATTTTTCCCTCCTTCCCCTATGATCCTCTGTCTTGTTTTTCAAATTCCTCATATCAGTGAGATCATATGATAATTGTCTTTCTCTGATTGACTTATTTCACTCAGCATAATACCCTCTAGTTTCATCATCCACGTCATTGCAAATGGCAAGATTTCAGGGTTTTTATGGCTGTGTAGTATTTATATATATATATATATATATATATATATATATATATATATATAACACGTCTTCTTTATCCATTCATCTGTTGATGGACATCTAGGCTCTTTCCATAGTTTGGCTATTGTGGACATTGCTGCTATAAACATTCAGGTGCATGTGCCCCTTCGGATCACTACATTTGTATCTTTAGGGTAAATACCCATTAGTGTGATTGCTGGGTCATAGGGTAGCTCTATTTCAACTTTTTGAGGAACCTCCATGCTGTTTTCCAGAATGGCTACACCAGCTTGCATTCCCACCAACAGTGTAGGAGGGATCCCATTTCTCCATGTCCTCAGCAACACCTGTCATTTCCTGACTGGTTAATTTTAGCCATTCCGACTGGTGCGAGGTAGTATATCACTATGGTTTTGAATTGATGCCGAGTGATGTTGAGCACTTTTTCATGTGTCTGTTGGTCATTTGGATGTCTTCTTGGCAGAAATGTCTGTTCATGTCTTCTTCCCATTTCTTGATTGGATTATTTGTTCCAAAGCCTCTGCTCTTAATTATTACATTGCATGTCTATAAACAAATAAAATGTATGATTATAATACAGGATAAGTGGTAGAACAAAACTTTTACTTTTTTACATCAGTAACATGAAAAGAAATGGAAGTAATCAGACTGTAACAAAGGGTCAAGGATTCAGGTAAGTGAAGAAGAAATTCTCTTGTTCTCAGTTTCCTAAGACTGGGGCATACCCAGCTTGCCCAGGAAGAAAGGAGTCTGGATGTTGAAGCCTGGCAGAGAGCAGAAGAAGGAAGCAGGAGGGTCCTTGTTCACACATCAACTCTGTCACCCTGTGGGAACTTGAAGTGTGTCAAGGAGGAGCTGTTAACAGTGTTTGTTTCTGGTAAACACCTTTGTTCCTCAAGTTGACTATTTTTAAACTTTTCAAGCTGAGCTAACTTCAGGTGTGACATTTCAAAACAGTTGCCCAGCTTTTTAATAGGTGAACAAGGGGGGAGAAAAATGGAGAGGGAGAAGTGGAGAAAATCTAGAAGACTTCAAGAAATGGTAAACTAGAATTTAGGAGTGGCATTTTAGTCATCTGGTATACCTCTGTCAAGACTTTGGTGTGGCAGAGAGTAAGAGGTGACTATAGTGGAGTGAAATATCCTTTATATTTCTTCTTTCCACAATTCAACAAACACTAATGTGACTGCTGGCTCTTTACTCAGATTTGTGCTGGGTCCCCACTCCGCAAGATGCTTATGGTTGCACTACAGCAATAGTAGTTTCTGATATATATTCATTTCCTGTACATCTTGTTTTCCTGGTGGTTTTGAGTCTCAAAGCTAACTTTTTAAGACCATAGTTAGGTTGTCAAAAGGAAACATTTTCTAAATTCCTAGAGCTGCCCCATTTATAAATCAATAGGCAGGCCTAGCTACCTTGGACTCTAGAGCCTCCTTATTGACCATGTTAGAGAAAATTTAGGAGCCAGTATAGAGTGTCCATTAGGAAAGAAGGAAAAAGACCTTCCCAGGAGGGGAGATAAAGGAAGACAGGCAAGAAATCAGAAATGGTAGCTCTGGATCACCCCTTGTGGGGAGAAGTTGTGGAGACCTAAACAAATTACTCCCATAAATTTGGATAACCTCCGATTCAGGAAAACTTGCTTTTTATTTCTTGAGATTTAGTCGGGAAAATATTGCAAACCTCTAAGAAACAATTCTTCCTGTTCAAAAAGCTGGAACAACTTGGTCCCACCCAGTTTGTAGCCTGGACTAGCAAGGGATTATGTAAGAAGAGAACAGCTATCACCATTCTCAAGCATTCCTGAGTCTAGTGAGTCATGGACGAAGTGCAATGATTTCATAGGCTTTCAGAGGAGATGAGGCTGGTAGCTGAGTCGCACTGCAGGCTCCCTAGAGCCTGAGCGGGGCAGTGTCAGCTGGGACCAAGGGAGGCTTGGTTCTTCAGGGCCCATACCTTTCACTACCATGACTTCAGTGGCCACCTCCAACACAAGCAGACCAGAACCTCCTCTCTATAACCCACCCCCCACCAAAAAGTACTGGGTCCTGAAACTCCTGCCTCAGCATCACTAGGCTATCACCCCAAATCCCCCCTTGAACTTAGCATCATCTTGAAATATAAGAGCCAGTGAAGGTGGAGAGAAGACATTCCTGATTAAATACTGAAATCCCTCCATGCTTACCTGAGAATGTCAGTAACCCTTTGATATTGATATCAGGAAGTTTAAATCCTTCATGCCCCATCACCACTCAGCAAGATGAGATTCATAAGGAACTTCACTTGGTTACAGACTATAAAGACTTCCATTTTTGCACATTTGAGTGTGGCCTCTGAGTTGTTGATCTTATAATTTAGTCTAGCTGAGGGGATCAAACATGAAACAAAAAACAAGGTGGTAGGTACCAACTGAGTCAAGGAGAAAATGGACGTGTTGAAATTCTCAAGGGAGTGATCTGTGTGTTCCAGTGACCGTGAGGAAGGGTGCTCTGTAGTAGCAGCTGACCTTCCTCGAACACAGGGCAGGATTGTGGTCAAATCACACATACCACCTTGGGAATCCAGGACTGGAAGCTGGGCCACTTCTGTCTTCCCTGGCTGGCTCACTGGTTCTTGTGAGATTCAAGTAATATTGTGGAATTTAAAAAGCCATGAAATGAAGACAGTTTAAAAAATTTTAAAAAGATTCAGATGTTCTCTAATTGGCTGGCATGTCTCCTGAGGACTTTCCCCCTTTCACACAACGGGGAGATAACCCTTACCTAGTAGGGCCCTGCGCTTGGCACAAAATAGAGACCAAAGCACCGGCTGTTCCACTGTTCCCTTCTGAAGCCTGTGGGGCAGGGAACCTCCTTCCTGCTTGAGGCTGGTAAACACTTTACAGGCATATAGAGCCCTTGGAGGAGAAGGTGGGGGTGGGGTTGGATGGCGGAGCTCTTGTGACCCTCCCACCAACTCCAAGAGGTAAACTGAGTAAAATCCATCACTCCCCAGGACATCAGAGAAGCAAAATAGAACAAGGGTTTCCTTAATGACCCTTTTCAAAATCATAAAAATATCAAAAGTAAAGAAGAACACACAGAGTATTTTGCTTAACATATACGCAATCACCACAAGAATGAATGAATGAATGAATGAATGAATATTGATATTTTGTCATATAGGCTCCAGCTTAAAAAATGCATTAGAGGCACAGTCAAGTTTGTCTTTTTAAGCTGTCACAATTCCATCTCTCTCTTCCTTCTCAGAGAGAACACCCATCATGAAGTCTGTGGTTGTCTTTCTTTTCTACATACCAATTGTTTGTAAATTCATAAAGAAAGGTAGGGTATTACTTTATGGGATTTAAAATTTTCTCATAAATTATAGCATATAGAATATATTATTCTGCAATATGCTTTTTTCAATCCATATTTTGTTAGCTCTTTCTGTGTTAATTCATGTGGTTAGACCGCTATGGGCTGAATTATGTCCTGACAAAATTCGCGTATTGAAGTCCTAACTCCCTAGGACCTCAGAATGTGGCTGCGTTTGGAGTTAGGATCTTTAAAGTGATAAGTACATTAAACGAAGGTCATTAAAATGAGCCTTAATCCAGTATGATGGGTGTACTTATAAGAATTTGGACACAGGGTGCCTGGGTGGCTCAGTTGGTTAAGCGACTACCTTCGGCTCAGGTCTTGATCCCAGGGTCCTGGGATCGAGCCCCGCATTGGGCTCCCTGCTCAGCGGGGAGCCTGCTTCTCCCTCTCCCACTCCCCTGCTTGTGGACCCTCACTCGCTGTGTCTCTTTCTCTGTCAAATAAAAAAAAAGTCTTTAAAAAAAAAAAGAATTTGGACACAGACACACACAGGAAGAGTAGCATGTGAAGAAACGGAGAAGACAGCCATCTACCTGCCAAGAAGAAAGACCTGGAACAGATCTTTCTCTCAAAGCCCTCAGAAGAAACCAACTCTGCAGACTTCCTGATCTCAGACTTTTAGTCCCCAGAAATGTAAGAAATACATTACTATTAAGCCACCCCGTCTATTATTACCTTGTTACGGTGGCTCTAGCAAACTAATACAGACTCCATTCCACGAGGAAATATTGGTGGGAGGCTAGTGGTTATTTACGAACTATTATGTCACTTCTTCCTGAGATTTATGGATTTTATCAGAGGAATTTACAAAAACCTTAGTGTTTCTCTTTCATTCAGGTGCAGCTGTAGGTATTGGAGGTCAGGCATCTTCCAATGCCCCATAATTTTCTCTAGGAAATTGGTACCCACGCTGTAATAATTGCACAGGAGGTCCTAGGTTAGAGATTAGCCACATCCCATTAGCTACTGCTTCTAAACTATTTCTAATCTGGGGAGTCTGATCTGCTTTCCCAGGGGCTCGTCTCAGTTTAGGAGAACAGCATAAAAAGTAAAGAACCATTTCAACAGCTTCATATATAACACAAAGCCTGTCCTGGCTTTGTGACAGAAGACACTGGTCATACATCATAATCCAGGCTTGTGACATCATGTGTCATTGGCAATAAGGCATCTGTGTTGCTTTGGAGAAGGCCCCTGCACCTCTAACACTGGCCCACAACCCGAAGAAAACTCCTGGATAGATTCCGTCTAGGGAAAGGCCAAGAAAGCCAGCAAGGTCTAAAACCTATTCTTCAGACTTGCTTATAGCAACCTGCGAGGGCTGACCTTGTGGCCAGGCTGCAAGGATGGGATAGAATAACAAAGATGAGAAAGCTCTTTGCTGTGTTGCAGGCAGTTTGTGAAGAGATCAGAGTCTGCTTGAAAATTCAATGTTCCTTTGGAGCCCAAAGCATTTAAAATGCTCAGAGGAAAAGGAGGTATTTTGTCCCTTTCAGTAGTATTTTGGAGGCACGGTTGATAATGGTGAAAAAAATTGGAAACATCTTAAGTGTCTACAGAAGGATATCTTTACTTTTTATTTTTTTTCAAATTTTATTCATTTATTTGTCAGAGAGAGAGAGAGAGAGCGCACAACAGGGGGAGCAGCAGGCAGAGGGAGAAACAAGCTCTCTGTTGAGCAAGGAGACCGATGTGGGACTTGATCCTGGGATCCTGGGATCATGACCCGAGCTGAAAGCCAACGCTTAACAGACTGAGCCACCCAGGCATCCTCAGAAGGAGATCTTTAAAAGCAAGGTTTGTTAAATAAAATAAGGCACAACATATTTATACCAATGCAGCCATTAAAAATGGTATGTAATGACACAGAAAGATGTTGAAGAAATGGTATTATTTTGGGGGAAAAGGATTACTTTTTAAAATAATGAATATCTTTTAATTTCATTTTTTAAAATGAAATATTTACAAGGGAGAGACTAAATAGTTACACAGAAAAAAGATAACTGGGTTATCTCTGAGTGGTAAGTTTACAGAAGTTTATGGGTTTTCTTCTTGCTTCTCCTTGTGGTCATTAACCCTCACGATAACCTTATGAGGCAGGAACTATCACTGTCCACATGTTTCAGATGAGAGGGCTGTGACTTTAGAGAGGTCAAGTCAGAGACCAAGGTCAGTAACCAGAAGGGAGCAGAGGGTAGATTTGAACACACAACTGAAATCCAGGGACCACAGTCTTAATCTTTCTCTCTGCTGCCCCCTAGTGGGACGCTTCCCTCACACCCAGGAAGGGCCTGAAAACTTCCAGCCAGAGGAGGGACCAAGGAGGCAAATGTCAGTCCCTAGGGTCAGCGGCATCAGCAGAGAAATGTCATCTTGACTCTCACTGGGGCAAATAAAGCTAGCCACAAAACCAAGAGCTGAGCTTGGTAAGAAATGAGACATGAGCCTTGTTCCTGGGAGAGATCGGATCTCAATGCAGCCTCAGGGTGACTGTACTTGAGCGAAGAACTGTTGGTGACAGAGGACAAATGAGAGAAATAAGCTTTGTGTTGGAGTTTGCATTTCCTTAAGCCTGTTATGTAAACTTTCATATTGTAGGTGAGTTAAAGGATCCTGCGTAACTTCAATAAAGTGTTATAGTTTCAGAAGTAGGAAGTACTGGCTTTGCACTGCACTACTCTCCCTTTGTCCTGCTCTGCTCTGGGTCATGGGGCAGGGTGACCTAGATTCCCATGTCAGCTGACTTCCATCTGGGCTCAGTCAAAGGTCACAGTGGTGGGGAATCAGATGACTGGGGGTAGACAGAAGACAGGCTATCACTCCCCCACTGCCTGTAGCAACATCCCCGCTAAAGGTCTGTCTTCTCGGAGGTTCTGGCTCTTACTAGATGACCTATACCACATTTCCAGCTTCTGCTGAGTGACCAAATCCCACCACCTTCCACTGTCGTCCTCGTCTCATAGGGGTAGCAGATTTTTATTATTGCTAATCTCTGCCTGGACTGTCATCCTTGACTTCGTTTTTCTGTTCTTCCATGCTCTGTATAATCAAAGTTCCCTTTGTTTGGTACATGAGAGTGGTTTCTTTTTTCCTGATTGGATTCTGACTGATACAGTCCCTCCATGATCAATTTCTGGGGTCTTCTGCCATCAGAAGTATCTGCAAGGAGTGTCAGGTAGTATAAAGGAACTTCAAGGAAGGTTCTACAATAACATAATGATAGGTGATATTAATACTAGCCAGAAGTGTCAGGTGTGACATTTAGCTTGGCCATTAAAGGATGAGCGAGCTTGAGGAGATAAGAGCACTCTGGATGGGGGAAACTGTGTCAACAAAGGCAAGATCAATAAGAATCCTGGTCTTATTGTAAATAATGCATGGATAATAAACGAGAAAGTGGATCAAAAGTGTCCATTTTGCATGTAAGTTTCTCAGTCAAGGTGCGTCTGAAGGTGGAGATGTACAGAGTGTGATGGAAATAATGGGCAGCGGATGTGTCTAGAATGTAAGGTTGGAGGGTGCTGGAAAGGGGTAAACCAGGAAGGGTATGTTAGGGTCTTACAAAATACCAGCTTAAAGTCTGGGCTTCATTTTAAGGCAATGTTAGTCACCATTGGCAGCCAGTGCCTGGCATGTGAAAGACGTTCAATCAATGTTGTTGAATAATTGAGGAATTACTGACAATTTTGGCAAAGGGGAGGGGCACAGAATCAGGCCCTGCAAAGTTTGCTTAGCAGAAACGGGTAGACTGGTGTCGGGCGGGGGGAAAAGCAGTTCGGAAGCAATCAGTCATGGCTTGAGGAGGACACAGTTGTGTTAGATATCCAAAAAATTGGAATTGCAGGCACTGGTGGGGGAGGGGTAGAAATGCCGCTGTGACTGCATACATGTTGATCGAGCAGCAATCCAAGGAGGGCAGGAATGTGGGAGATGGTGAGATACACAGCTAGTGGTGACAAATATTTAATACCCACCCTTGGATCTTCTGGCCTTTTCTCTCCTGTTATTGTAAAGACATTCATTTTTTTTTCCTTCAAACCCAATAAATTATCCTCTGTCAGCAAGCTGGGGGAGGGGATGAAGAAAAGATCTCGGTTTGCTCTTGGCTTTTCCTCTGTCTAGTCCAAACACTGGAAATGTCAAGTTTGCTCACTAATTAAACATGTCTGTCTTGGACTGCACTTGTATCTTTCACCGAGAAGGTGTAGATTTCCAGGGAGACATTACACATTCATGTTTCCAAATACAGCATTTTGAAATCTCCCCGTGTGACACAAATACCAACTTTGTGAAAGTGTCTCCTGATGGGAAAGACACCTGAGTAAGGCAGCCCAGTTCTGGGAGGGAGCCAGGATGTGCTGGGTGTATGCCCTTTAATTTATTTTCAGGGAGAGCCGCTCTGGGAACCTCTGCAGAGCCCATTCTGGGCCTTTCTGGATTTCCATGAATCCTACTGCACAGCTGTTACCTCCCAGGACCGGGTCATGGGAAATCTTATCCCCTGGTCAGGTTGTAACTGTCCTTGCCACCATCCCTGGAGGCTGGGTGGCCAGGAATTGACAATTTGCCATTATAGCCCTGGTCATGATTTTGCAAAGCCTTACTTGAATGCAATGCAGAAAACTATCATTGTCACTCACATTCCACAAATAAAGAAGTGTGGCTTTCAGCCTTGAAATCCTTACAGAATGTGATTCATTGATTGCATGTTTTCTAAGTGCTAACTATATGCTGGACATTGTGTTAGGTGCTGTAGATATAACTGTAAACAGGACTGACGTGGGGAAACCACATGGGGCTTTAGTCTGGTGAACAGTGAGTAAGTAATAGAGTACTAGGGAGTCTGAAAGGTTAGATCACTTGCCAGGGACCAGCTACTACTGGTTAAGGGGTTACGCCTGCCAAATTGGAATCTCAGTTCCCTCTTCTTGGGCAGTAAAATACGGACTTTCACAAGGGGAGATGAATTTGTGGATGCCGTCTGAACTGTGTGTGAGTCAAAGGAGAAAGAGAGCCGGGGGAGAAATGACCAGAGTCTTACACATGTGATGACACTTCTGTTATAATGTCCAGAATGCCAGGCATTGCCGGCCTTGTTGGAGAAGGTCATCCCAGGAGGGCTCCACGGCCTTTCTCCTCCCCTTACCATGTGGTGAGAGCTGGAGGAAAGCCCCAAGGCTGTGGGAAGACAGGGTGTTTGGCCAACTCTCCTGGACCTGTTTTAAGACTCAGAATCTCAGTCTGCACATCTGAACATGGGTATTTTTATTAATCACTACATCATGAGTTCTCAGCCTTTGGGATTCCATAGGCCATTAATATTTTTTAATCTGTGTGTGTCAGGGAGTTGGGAGAGCTCAAGTTAGGACATTAAATATATGTTTTTATAAAACCCCATTGTCTACTATAATCAGCTCTTGTTAAAGAAAAGATGTTTTCATACCAGGTAAAGAAAGAAGGAATAATATAATTTATAATAATATAAAATTAAAAACAACTCTTGAAACTGAATTTTTTTTTTAGCTGCTAAAAATACCTCACTTAGTTGCTCTCATTTCTCTGTGGACTATGGTAAAATGGCACTATGGACCAGCCCCATCGTTGGACCCAGACCCAGCAGCTGGGAAGTTAGTCCCTAGGCCCCTTTCAATTGTTTAAGAGTTGAAACGTCCCTGAGACAGCCTGGGGTCTGCTGCTGTTCTTCCTGGAAAAGACACATCCTGGCTCCTTTCCATCCCCGGGTCACTTCTGGAAGCCTCTGTCTGGTCTGTGATCACTGAAATGGAAGTGTCTTGCCAAAGCAGCTCCCTCCAAGCCCTGCCATATGGGGGCTGCATTTCCACTGGGTCTGGCAGCTCTTTTGCTCATAACATCAGTCTCCACTGATAGATTCGTCCCTGTCACACTATTTACTGAAACTAGGCCACTTAATTAAAAGCAAGAGCTTTGGCATAAACTCCAACAGTGGCTTTATAAATTCCAAGCACTGTAAAGAAACCAGATGGAAGAATGGGTGAATTATCCTGGAGACCAATGCTCCCACCCCTTCAAAGGACTCCTCAGTCATGGAGGCACTTGCTCTCCTTGGGGGGTGTGGGTGTTACTTCCACTGTCAGCTCACTGTGAACGTAGGGTGGGTCCATCTTAACACAAATACAATGTACTTTCCTAGGATAGTCCCATAAAAAAGTCAGAGATTCATATATAAACCTTTTGAGGAAAGTGGAACTAATACGTGGGAAGAGGATTTCAAATGGGGCAGATGTCCTGTCAGGGGAGTTCTAGGAGGAGGCTGTAGGGGACCAAGCAGGTTCCAGAAGGTCACTGGGCAAAGCTCTAGGGTGTTAGGCAGCATTAGGTTGGCACCAGCTCTGGGACTGGCACTGTGGGTTTTTGCTAGGGAGCTTGCACTGGCTTCTCCAGATTCATCCCTCACGCTTCCCCACGCTGGTCCATGCCCCAGAGGCTGACCCCTCTGAATTGCCTCATCAGCGCCCCCCACCCCACCCCCGGCCTCTGGCTTCTAGTTGAGTTTGGGCAATGGAAGCTGCCACTGAAGGTGGGAAGGTAAGGGGAGAAGGAAGTCAGGGTATTTACTTCTTCTGTTCTCTCCCTGCCAGCTCACTGTGGATGGCTCTGGAGGACACAGGTCCTCTCGGGTGATTCCTTCCCTATAACCCTCTCTTCCTTTGGGATACCACTCCTTGTTCCCTCAGGTCTAGGGGAGGAATGGCTAGCTGCTGTGGCTACCCTAGATACCATACTACCTCCTATTCATTTCTTTAAACCTTATATACTAATTCTTTTAGTAACTCCTCAGATTTCCGGTCTGCATGAGCCAGTTCTTGGCCACCGGGACTTGACTGACCACAGGGGTCTTTATGAATGTCAGAAATGAGCAAAACATTTTCTTCTCCCTGAAGAAATTGGAGGTATAAGCAACAAATAAGAAGGGCATAGACATTGCTACTAAGCCAAGTCTTGTGTATGTGAGATCCTCAAGGCACGTGATCAGAGAAAGGGGACAGGATGGGTAGGGCATCAGGGGAGACATCTGAGACAAGGCAGTGGCTCTGGTGGGCTTTGGAGCAGGTCAGCATTTAGGGAAGTGGGGAAATGGCATGCTGGGTGGGAGAACAGCCTAGTGGAGGAACGGGGTCAAAGCCACCTGGGGCATGGGACTTCGCATCTGCACCTCGGGCTGGAAGGGAAACCAAGTGGGGGAAGAAGAAAAACATCTGAAGAGGTGGAAGCATGAGTAGTCTAGGATTCCGTCAGAACTAAGAGAACCAAGGTCTGCTCACTAGTCTCCCTCGTCATCCATCCAATACATAGATGCTGCTTCTTTTAGGCTTATTGTCTCCCATGTCAAGGCCTTGATTTGTGCTCTGAAGTGCATTGTTCTCATTGCTGAGCTCTCAGAGCAAATATCCCATTTCTTGAGAAGCCTTCTGTGGTAGGCGGCCTCCAAGATGGCTGCATGGTACTCTCCTCTTGGTATTCACAATCTTGTGTAGTCCTTTCCTGTTGAGTGGGGGCTGTACTTAATGACTTGCACCTGAGATTAGAATAAAGTAGAAGTTTGTGTGTGTCTGTGTTTATGTGTGTGTGTAGGTCAGAGATAGATCATAAAAGGTGGTGTAGTAGTCTCCTCTCTATCAGATCACTTTCTCTGAGGGAATCCGGATGCCATGCAGTGAGGCTATCCCAGCTGTCCTATGGAGATTCCTGCCTGGCAGAGCTGAAGTCTTTGACCCATGGAGACTGAGAGAACAAACGCTTGTGTTGGATACTGCTATTTTGTCAAGCATGCTTCTTATTCTCCCACCGCTAGAAATCTGACTCTGGCTCTACTGGCTAGAGATTCAAAGGCAGGCTCTGGCATCAGATCAAAATGCAGCTGGGCCTTTTAAACTCTCCGAATGACCTTGTGCAAAAGACTTCCCTTCTCCCAGCCTCAGTTTTCCATCTATGGAATGGGGATAATGGTAACACCCACTCCTTCAGGTTTCTTTGTGAAGATTAACAAAGCTGGGCAAAGAGAGAACTTTGCATAGGTCACTAAACAGTAGTTGTTATTTTGCCTTATGTTAAAAAGTGCACCTTGGTGTTTTCTGGAGAAAGCTTCAAATGAGACTTCAAAGAATGACACTTGACATAGTTGCCAGATCTGACAACATGATATCTGCTGTGGCTTCAACAATGAACGTTCCCATCCCCAGCTCAGTCTCTGCTTCCATGTTCACACTAAAAGGATAACCTTGCTCTGGCCACGGTCTTCCAGGGGCTGATTTAGACAGAGCAAATATAATTGATATTAATGGACACATAATGATTCCAAGACAGTTGGCAAAAATGACAAACTTCATTTAACCCATTTAGAAATGATGGAATAAAATAGGTAGATGGTGTTGTCATGCACACACACACTCACACACACAAACACACACATTTACACTCATACACACACCCACACCTCACTGAAAAGGCTAAAGACACTTAAACTATCTTGGGAAAGGATACAAAATATTGTACAGGGATTTAGAGGCGAGAAATAGAAGAAAACATAACGCACTGTAAATTAAAGCCATTTATAAAGTGCAACTGGCACCCGGACAGAAAGGAAAAATGATTAGTCAGCAAAAGTGAGGTGTTTTGTTATTTATTTACAGAATACTTCAATGGGACAGGAGAGAATGTATTTATTAAGGGATTGCTGGTGTACAAATACAAACATATTAATGTTGGGCACTGAGGACATCTAACTTATTTGCGTCAAACTGATTTTATTTGTTAGTTTTAAGTCTATGAGGCCCCCCTGGCATTCCTTGCAGAGTCTGCTCTCCCACAGGTGTAGATCTGGTTAGCTCTGGTACTGACCCTCCCTGGCACTGTGGACACAGAGCAGGGAAAGTGTCACTTCTGGTCACCACAGCCTTTTCCCACCCCACTTACACAGCACGGCTGTCCTGTGTCTTATTCAGCTGTGTTGACAAGTAAGCATGGCTGTTGGTGTTTGAGGGGAACCACCTCTGCTTCTAGGTTCGATGGGTTTGGTGCATGCCCTCTACCTCTTGCTTTCAAAAGAAGTATGTGTTACCTGGATATCAAGGGGGCCTTTTTTTTTTTTTTGCCAGTAATGGAAGCAATGGATAAATACAGAAGAAAAATAAACAGAGATCATGCATGTAAACATTTAGCACAGTGTTTGGCACTTAGGAAATGTTCAATAAATGACTGATGATGATGATTATATAATGAAAAGGATTAACAATGAAAACATGTACTTTTTATCTTCAAATATTTATTTAAATTCTAGTTAGTTAACATACTGGGCAGTATTGGTTTCAGGAGTAGAATTTAGTGATTCATCACTTACATAGAACACCCAGTGCTCATCACAAGTACCTCCTTAATACCCATCCCCCATCTAGCCCATCCCCCCACCAACTTCTCTTCATCAACCCTGTTTATTCTTTGTTGTTAAGAGTCTCTTACGGTTTTGGGCACCTGGGTTGATTAAGCATCCAAATCTTGATTTTAGGTCAGGTCATGATCTCAGGGTTGTAAGATCAAGCCCTGCATTGGGCTCTGTGCTTGGTGTGGAGCCTGCTTGGGATTCTCTCTTTCTCTCTCCTTCTGCCCCTTCCAACAACCCCCTTCACTCTGTCTCTCTTCCTCTCTTAAAAGAAAAAAAAAAAAGACCCTCTTATGGTTTGCCTCTTGCTTGCTTTCTTTTTCCTCTTCTCACATGGAGAATGTGTACCTTTTAATAACCTGTCTTTTATCTAAGCAATGAATCTGAATTTTAGAAGCATACAGAATGGGTTTTAGTCTTTTGTTTTGTTATAAAGTTCATACTTTCTAAAACAGTGCTACCAGCCCAACTGAGGCATTTGGGGACGATTACATAAAATAAATTTGAAACCAGCACGAACTACCAAAATTTAGAGGAGGCATTTCTTAAGGTCAAGGAGAAAGAGAAAAGTCACATGATGTGAGGTGGTTTGACAGTGTGATTAGTCCCATTTTTGCAATAGGAACACAAGTGCTGCACCCCAGTGCAAAGTTCAGGTTTTTCTTTTTTTTTCCTGAACCTTGCAATGGGCACGCAGGGAGTGTCCTGACAAGTATCTGGGTGGACACAGAGGAGCTTAGGATTAAAGAGACATCTCCCTGTCTCAACCATTGGCAAGTTCTGTGAAACCTGCTGTGTAGGTCAGGGAGTGAGAGCAAAATCATCAGAAGAAACTGGAGAATTTCCCACCCTCATCTTCCCCTTCACTCTCACTAATGGCCACTTCCATTAGCTCTTGGTTCAGAACATCTCATGGTACTCCATCCGCTAGCCCAGAAGACGCTGGCATTCCTGAATACCTTGGCATCAGGAGTATCTCTCAACTCCTTTTCCTTGGGTCTAATATCAGTTGAACGGAATAATAGAAAATTCCGTAAATCCAACATATTCACTGGGGGAAAGTGAAAGGAAAACTTTCTAAGAAAAAACATTGAATTACATATTATCATTCAGAGGCTCTGGCAAAAAAATAATGAATACCTTTTGGAGTCTGTGGGAATAAGGGAGAAGAAATTGGTAACCAACTAAATCAAGTGCTCTCATTCACCCCAGTCCAGAATCCTCCTCACCCAGTTTTGAAGGAAGGTCCCTGTTATCTTCGAATATTGTAATTTGAGCTCCGTGGTTCATATAACTCTCTTGTTTTTTTAACCAGCATTTTATCCATGGAGTAGTAGGGGTTTCTGACATAGATAAGGTGACTCAGAAGATCTTTGCACTTTCATTAGAAACACACACACACACACACACACACACACACAATAGCTAGGCCCCCAACCATACACTAAACATCAAAGATACCAAAGTGGGCAATGGTCTTGCTCTGGATAGGATACCGCTGGGAGTTTCCACTTCAGGGTTGTGACTGCACATCTCTGTGTCTTGAGAGGGTTTGGGGACATTTCTGTTCACACTGCACGGAAACATTTTTTTCCACAGCGATTCTTGGTGTGTTTTTAAAACTTGAAAGAGCTGAACAGACACAATAGTCCAGAACAATAGTCCCCTCATGACCAAGCTCTCAGTAATTGTGCTGTGGGTTCTATGTTGGTCTAGCCTGGGAGAGTAGAAGGCCTACGGAAGCAGAAGACAGAGCTCTCCGCGCACTTTCCCCTGCATAAATCGGGAGCACTGGTAACGGAGAGTCAGCCTCTCCGTCCAGCACAAATCCTAGTTTCTGTGTGATGCTCTAAGATCCTTTGCTGGGTAATCAGGCAAGCAAGCACCCATGTCTTCATTTTACTTATTTTTGATTTAAACTTTTAACATGAAAGGAAAAGTACTATCACATGTAAATGAAAAGTCTGGAGCCCTGGGCTGTGGCCAGGGCTGAATCCAGATGCTCCAGCCATCAGGAATTTGCCTAGGTCCCTCTCTTGGCTTCACTTTGCTCTGTGCTGGCTTCATTCCCATGCAGCCTTACCCCACAAGGAGGTAAAGATGGCTCCCGGCACTCCCTACCTGACATGGTCCATAATGCCTACGACTGCCCATTGTCTCCTGTTGTTTCATCTCCCTTCCTGATTTCTGGTCTTTGGCTCCTTTTAAATTACTACTATTTCGTTGTTTCCCATCCCAGACCTCATAATTTATCTTGACCTCATGCCATGACCTCATGGCCCTCAGACTGGGTCAGACAGGTCTCTAGGTCTCTGTTTAATTTAATTCACATGTGTTAAGTTGGATAAATGAGCAGTAAACGATTTTAATTCTTCCTTTCAGGAGAAATTCCATCCTGTTCTTTAACCATGTTTGCTCAGTGCAGGGAGAAATCCATATTCTCATAGAGCATTATTTGAAGTGGGAATGGAAGGCAGGTGGGTGGATTTTGAAGATGCGAAGCAGGAGCTGGCATTATATGGGTGCTGCCCTGGTCTTTGCTCCTCCCGTCGGGTGCCCTTTCCCACGCAAAAGCGATCATTGTCCGCTGCCTGCCGGATCAATGGGTGACATTGTGCAGGGATTGGTATTTGTTTAAGAGAAATCTCCCCAACTGACCCAATTCCTGTGATGCATAAAAAAAATGACAGAAGTAATATTTTTGTTCTTGTTTCACTTTCATTCATCTTATTTGATCAGGGCTGAGCAGAACTGACATCTCATCAAACTCCAAAGTGTGTTTCAGCACCAGGTTCATCGGAGGGTGGCATTTAAAACACAGACATTGCAGGAACAAATGTATTTGCCAATCCCGTCCAGCAATGTAAGCCTGACCTTTCTCCTGTAGATTTATTGACATAGGCCTGTTTTGTATCATATTTCATTATTGTGCGTGGAAGGATTGAAAGTTCTTCTCTTGGAAAACAACTCAGTTGGGTCCAGAGTGGCCAATATGCCTTCTCTTCACAGTGAGAAAGAGGGAATTAGAAAGGCAGGTACTGGCAGGATTAACACAATTCCTCAAAGAATGTCTTTAATTAAAAAACACCCGGTACAGACAGTAGGGTCTGGAAGAAATTTCCATTTGGCATGTGGTGAGACCAGAGGAATTACATCCAAGGTTGCTGTCATTTACTTGTTGTGGAGTGTATCATGGGTCCCTTGCATCTGGGAGCTCTGGGATGTGCCCCTTGCTCATTGCAGAAATCCATCTCTGATAAATGCTCTATCAGTGTGCTATGATACATTCAAGTGTTAGAAACCCAGCATTTCATCGGGCCAAAGAGCTGTAGAAATTAATCTCTTTGTGCAGTCGTGCGACAAAAGAAAAAACAATCCAGAAACACTTCTAGGCACTGGGGTATAGCAGTGAACAAGAAAAGGAAGATCCCTGTTTTTTGAGGGCATTTCAAACTTGTGGAGAAGATAGTTTTCTATAAGTTAATAAATTCTAAGTTAATAAACAAAATGAATAACTTTAGAAAGTTGACGAATGTATGTTACTGTGTGCAACAGAGAAAAGCAGTGGAGAGCCTGGGAGGTCCTGAGGTGAGAGGTGCCGCTTTGCACAGATTGTTCAGGGAAACTCTCTCTCTCCTGTGGCAGAGGGTGGGTCTTTGAGCTGAGATAAGATTAATGAGATGGTGCTAGCCCTGTGGGAGCTAGACCACAGACTGTTCCAGTGCAAAGGCCCTGAGGTGGACATGTGTTTGACACCTCTGAGAAACAGAGAAAGCTAGAATGGAGTGAGCTTGTTGCTTCAGGAATGAGGAGGGGCGGGCTCTGAGATGGGCCCCAAAGGTGAGCAGAGGCAGATCAGCTAACCCCACTTTAGGATATTTAATCCACTGCAAGGGGGTGCTCCTGGAGGTTCTTAAACAGGGAAGTCACAGCAGCTGATTCAGGCTTTAGACACTAGAGGGAAACCACTGGGTAACAGCAGAAACCCGTTGTGTAGCAGTCTGAGCCTTTAGAGCAAGAGATGATAGATAGGATCGACCAAGGCAAATAGGATCTACTGATCAGGATGTGTAAATCCGTTTTTCCCTCCTGACTCCCCCTCACTGAGGGAGAGTAAATCTAGCCCTTTCCGGCCACTTCAGGTGCTTGGATACAGTGTTTATGACTCCCCCATTAACTTCTCTTCTCTGGGCAAAGCAACCCTATTTCTTCCAACTCTTCTCCACGTGCAAGATTTCTAATTTTCATCACTTTTACCACTTTCCTGGCTCTGCTTCGTTTACTTCATGCCTCTCATTACACATAGAGCTAAAGAAGAGCACAACACTTCAGGTGTGGGTTCCTTCTGCATCTCTTCCCTGCCCAAAGGAAAGCGCTCTTTCTGCCGCCCTAAGCCCAGGGGCTTCGGTGCCACAGATGCCTCCACTCCTGGTTGAGCCTGGAACCGAGGGCCTGAGTTTAAGCCAGTCAGTGCGCCCCATCCTCTGGCTGTGATTGGTCCAGATGCAGTCTCATGATCCAATCTCAGCCAATGAGACGCAGAGGGACTCAGGCTCGGGGAAGGTCTAAGATTCTCATCCTCCGTCCGTCACTGAATTCAACTTGAGATACTGAGTAGCGAGTCTTTCCCGCGGTCACCGGAAGACCGTGGAAGGTGAGTTTGCCCGAGAACAGACCCCCCCCCCCCCCTTCTAGTGAGCAAAGCTGAGAAACAGAATGAGAGAGAGAAAGAGAAAGACGAAGGCACGGTATTTGCACACTGGATCAAGCAATGTCTAAAGTCTAATTCGGGACAATTAAGTTAAATGAGTCAATACATGTTCTCTGTTCCTGCGGAAGCCAGGTGAGGTCAGGTTTCCGACACCTGCTCTCAAAGGAATCCTAATGGACCTGAGAACAATGGAGACGTCACCTCCCTTGACCAGGGTCCTTAGACCCCGTTCAGGGCAGCCTGAAACGGTCACTTCTGTCGTGGCTGCCTTGTCCTGTCGATGTCTGTTGTTTGTGCTTATAGCCAATGAGGGCCCACGCTTTCCTGTTCAGCAATTTCTTTCTCGATTTCTCTCTGAGACATCCTTTGAGGGTTTATGTAAAGCCCTTTTATGAATTTAGTATTTATTAGGCCTCCCACTTGCACTTGACATGTATCCATTTTTGCCTGAGATGCAAACTCCTGAGAACCCAATATTATGACCCAATTGGGGGGAAACAGCAAAAAGAACCAATAAAACCTAACAAAGCTAAGACTAATCATTGCCAAAAACACCCATTTGGCTCACTAATGGGCCAAGGGGGAGGGGGCTGTGAGCTTTGAGTGTTTCTCAGCTTTTCAGCTTTCACACTTGTTCCTGATGCCTGGAAAGCCCTCCATCAAGCCACACAGCACAGCCAATTTAAGGGGCCTCTGAGAGTCATGTCTGTGATGTGGCTTTTGTAGCTTAACTGGCTGAAATTGGAAAGCATGGCCACTCAGGAATGGACCAGCTGCCTTGAGGGATGTAGGAGCCCACAAGCCCAGACCAGACCTCAACCCTGCTGGCCAAAAAAAGAAAAGAAAATCCAGCTCTTTGACTTTAGGGCTTGGGTTGGGAGACAGGTGTGGTGCCATTGCCTAGCTTACAGTATGCTAGACTGAAGAGCCAGAAAGGCTCTCTGGGGGCTGCTAGTCCTACTGTGGAAACAGACCTAGTGAAGGCCAGAGACTTTGCCCAAGGGGATCCAGCAAGTTAGTGACTGAGTGATCCTGAATCAGAGCCAAGGTCTTCTGTTACTTAAGCAACCGAGATAGCAGAGTGGTTCAAAGTAGTTACAGACGCCATCCAGGACATCTGATTCACTCTGCTTTCCTGGAGTGGGTGAGCTGGGCCATTCTGTGGATGGGGAGGCTCCCACATTCACACAGGAGACCATGAAGACAAAGTCCTAGCGATGAGATAAAGACAGGACAATGTACTTCTGGATCAGGAGGCAGGAGATCAGCCCTTCAATCCTGACGTCCTCCCTGACTGGGAAGCTCAGAGCAAATCATATCACACTGAACCCTCACTTTATCCATCTGCAAAGTGTGCATGAGCCATACATCTCTCTCATGTGTTGGGGACTGCTTTACGACTTTACATTATGAGCTCCTTTAACCATTACGCCAGTTCTGCAAAGTATTTGCTTTTATCCCCAATCCAAAGATGAAGAAACTGAGGTACAGGCAAGTTAGGAAATTGGGCCAAGACAGTCCAATTAAAACCCAGGCAGTCAGGCTCTAGAATCCACTTTTAACTTTTATGGCAATTGCCAGATGATAATAATAATTAATGGTGAAATAAAATTAGTAAATAATAAAATAAAAATAACAATAATTAAATAATATACCCATCACAGCCGCCTTATGAAGATTCAGTGGAATGACATAAGCGTATTAACCACATCTTTCATTTTCTGTTTCATTCTGATGTGACATCTGGGGACTTGCAAACCTTGGAGGAATTGCCCATCTCAGGGTTGGCTAATTCCTAGAGACCATAAACAGCTCATTTGGGGACATGCTTTTCAAATATAGACAGTCTGTTCAGAGCCCATACCCCAACCACCTCCTTTGTTGGGCTCTCACATTCCAGATCACTATCCTCCTGCCCTAATCACCACAGGGCTAGGTGCTAGATAAGCAGGGACAGTCCCTAAACCCCAGAGTCTGCTGAAGTCATTCAAGTAGGCACAGTCTAAACCTGCTTACCCTGCCTCACCTGTTTGTCCTGTGGAAACCACAATAAAGACTCTTGCTCCCCTCTCCTCCTGCTTCCTGTCTGACCCTGGTGCCACCCTGTGTGGCCCCTGGGGTGTTGAAAGCCTGCTTTCTCTTGGAAACTGTGAGTTAACAGTCTTTTCAATTCAAGTCCTTTCCTGATCTGTTGGCCTTATCACACCTCAAATCTTCTATTATTACACTATGTTTTAGAACAAGTGAAAGCCCTTTGCACAATATAATGCTGAACAAACGTAAGTTACTCTCCCCCTACATGTGGGGAGTATTATGTATTGAATATTTACCAACTTGTGTCTGGTAGTTTACATATATAATTGTATCTGATCATCACTATCCTTACCGTGAAAACTAGGAGCTACTATCCCCAATTTACAGATAGGAAAATTGAGACTTAAAAGGCTTGAGCAGTTTGGTTGGGTTACCCAGATAGCAGGTGGCAGCTTCCGGGCTTGACAGTCGATTTATCTAATTTTAAAGTTTTTGTTCCTTGCTCCATCCAAGAAGGGACAGGAGCCTCATTCCAGAAGAGCCACATAAACATCGAACAGATTTCAGAAGACTTCTTCTGTTCCTCCCCCCTCAACCCTGCCACGCCCCTACCACATAGACTGTTGCATCTCAAGGAGACTTTCTCTGTAAAAAATTTTTGCCTCATGCCAGCTTTTGCTTCCTAGTGTATGAATTTATTCTCCAGGACATTTGCAAGACAGAGGGAAAACCTGGCTTTTAAATAACACATGCTTTAATTTCACCTTGGCCTGGATCAATATTTCCACTTGTTCCAAACAGACAACTCATCCTGCCCCACCAGCCCTACAGCCTGTTATACCCCCTTCACTGCAGTTCCCTTGGCTTTAGGCCTGGCTTTTACCCTTGGGCCAGGGCCTGGTTATTAAAGAAGCACATCCATATGCTAACTCCCTGGGAACTTCATCATGATAGACAATTCCTTTGGTGTGAGAAGATAGTCTAAAGAATGAACACTTTGGGGGAGAAGGCATGTGCTGCCATCCAGCAGAAATGGGCTGGAGGAATAAGTTGGGCAGGGACAAAAAGGGCTCAGGTTTCTGGAAAAGGAGAAGGAGCTACCATGTGGAGTCACCCAAGTAATCTCCACTCACAAGATGGAAGCACAATACCGAGCACACATTGGTGTTCTTGTTGCTCTGCCCCCTGGGTGTGGTCTCAGCAGCCACCTCTTTCTCTTGGAGAGCCTTTCCTCCTCTATTCTCAATACCTGTGGTTTTAGTGGGGTCAACACCAGCACCCTCCCACCCCCGCCCCAGTGCCAGAACTGACCAGCTGGATTACTACAACTTCTTCAAGCATTGGGCGCAATAACGAATTCAAGTGAATAAGCATCAACCCTAGAATTTCAAATGAAATCATTGGGAAAGAGGTGCCTTTTCCTTCAGGGTGGCTCAGCTCATAGGAAGTGGGTGTAGCATTGCTGGTGGCCATGTTGGTACCACGTGGCTATAGCTTGCCTGAGAACAAAGCCAGTGATGAGAGAACCAGAGATGAGGTGGGAGATGGTCATTGATTGGCTTGGTTTGACCAGATCAAGCTGAGCCTCAAATTAAACCCCCCATTTGAAGATCAGTTGTGTGAGCCATTACTGTGTCTTTTATTTTGAATTGGGTTCTGTACTTTGCATCCTTACCTAGTCCCCTGCTGAGCTGTACAGGTTGACCCCATATTTGGTCTAGCCACACTGACCTTATTATCCCTTCCTTGACTGTTCCAATCTTGTTTCTTGAAGTTACCTTTACTGAGAAGATCCTCCTTCTCTCCTAGTTTGCCTGGATGACTTCTATTTGATCTCCAAATCTCAGCTCAGACATCATGCCCACCACACCAAGGCAGGCCCTCTTGTTACACTCTTCACATACTCTCAAGCTTTCCTTCAGAACACTTAGCACAGTTTGCAATAATACATTCATTCATGCTGGTAATTCTCTGATTGTCCACTTGCCTGTTGGTAAATCATGAGAGCAAATGTTCTTTCTATTTTGCTCTGCAATAGATCCCCAACATCAAGCATAGAGCCTGACACAGAGTGTCAGGCAATAAAACTTTGCTGAACAACTACATAAGTGAAATAGCATTTTATTCCTGTGTAGACACCGCATGGTAAGAGAAACACTGACTTTTTGGAGTGGGGCCTGGGGAGACAAGCCAGTAGGTATCTCATCTGTTATGTCTCAATAGAAAGAAGTGATCTTAGAGGAAGGGGGTCATGTGAGTGGAGGAAAGAGTCTTGCTTCTTTTTCTCTATAGGATAGGTATGCAGACAATAGGAGATGGTATCATGGAGGCAGGTACTGACTCTATATGAGGAAAAGCTAACTAAGAGCCAAGATGGGAATTTTGAAGATAGACTTTATACAACTTTATGTATTTATTAAAGTTTCCATAAAGACAGTTTGATTGGATCCTATGGGTCTTTGGCTGTATGTGCAAATCCTAGAATCACAAACATAGATTTCAATTTCATGGAACCACAGGACTGAGGAGGATCATAGAGATATAACTTTGTACTGTTCTCCTCCTTATGGCATGACCCTTCAGAGGTGGTGTTCTGTTGGAACAGCCCCCCACAATGAGGAGCTCCCCACCTTACAACCTCGCCCATAGTACAGGTCTGCCAGTGTGCTTCCATCTCTGTTCTTTCTTTGTGCTCCTTGAGCAGGGTGCCTTTTGGATAATGGTTGGACTGTGACTTCAGAGCCTCCCCGTTGGTCTCTGCATGGCCAACAAGCCACAGGGTGTCAATATTAGCTTTATAACTAATATTACTCAGAAATAAGATTTGGTGAGAGACTCGTTGTTGCTAATAAAGATGGGCCTGCTGGCAAACTAGCTAATATCTTGAGGTTTCTACTAGCCTTTTACTACCTCCACACAGATGACTCCAATGAGATAAATTACTTTTCCATCAATATGAACATGACTGCAATCAATACAGTCAGCAAATAAAATAATTTTCAAAAGAAAAGAAAACACCAGTATTAAACACATTTATATTGACACAAAGCCAGATTGGTCTGAGGCATGTGTGAGTGCATGCATGGTCCTCAGGAAAAGGACCTCAGCGCTGTGTGTCTTCCAGTGCCCCAGCATGGCTGAGGACACACCTTCTCCTTTACCCCAGATGCAGGCTCTAGAGAAAACAGACTGAGAATCATGCCAAGGAGAGTTAGATTTTTTACAAAAACATTTTTCAGGAACTCAGATCTCTCTTTGTTGGAAGTGTGTGTGTGTGTGTGTGTGTGTGTGTGTGTGTGTTTAAGATTTAATTTGTTTATTTGTCAGAGAAAGAGCCCAAGCAGAGGGAGCTACAGGCAGAGAGAGAAACAAGCTTCCCATTGAGCAGGGAGCTGGATCCCAGCAGGACAGGATCCCAGGATCCAGTGAGCTGGAGGCAGACACTTAACCGACTGAGCCATTCAGGCGTCCCTGAGTCCCCTGTTCCTTCCTGGGGCTGTAGAGCCCTTTACTGATTGTTTTGCTTCTCTGGATTTCATTTGCATCATCTGCTAAGAGAGAATAATACCCCTCCCCCCTCTTCTTTGAAACACCCTCTAAGATATTGTAAGGATCTGATGACAAAATTGGAATCATAATGAAATCATAATGCCTTCAACATATACACAGTGGTCTTTCCACCCTGGTTTTCCCTTGTCTCCTTCACTCTTTTTTTTTTTTTTTAAAGATTTATTTATTTTAGAGTTAGAGCGCATGAACAGGGGAAGAGGCAAAGGGAGAGAGAGAGAGAGAAGCAGACTTCCTACTAAGTGTGGATCCCAGGACCCTGACATAATGACCTGAACCAAAATCAAGAGTCAGTTGCTTAACCTACTGGGCCACCCAGGCACCCCCTTCACTCTCACTTTATAGCACTAGTGGGGTTGGAGAGTTTCCCCAACTTAAACTTGTCATTGGCTCTAGGGAGTAAATTTGGCCAAAGCTCAGAGAGAGAGTAACTGGAAGAATGGAGAATAATAATAGCAACATCAACAATATTAAATATTTATTGAACACTCATTACGGATTGGCCCTGGGTTAAACATTTTACATCCATTATTTAATTCTCACAACAGTTATGTTCGGATGGTCCCTAACTTACAATGGTTCAACTTATAAATTTTCGAATTTACAATGGTGTGAAAGTGATGCACATTTAGTAAAAACCTTACCGAATTTTGACCTTTGACCTTTTCCCTGGGCCAGTGACATGCACACCGCTCTCTTGGGGTTAGCTACAGTTCCCAATCAGCCACACCATCCCCAGGTAAACAACTGATACTCTTACCACCATTCTTTTTTCCACTTTCTAAACAGTATGCAATAAATTACATGAGATATTCAATACTTATCATAAAATAAACTTTGTGTGAGATGATTTTGCCCAACTGTAGGCTCACATAGTGTTCTGCGCACGTCTAAACGAGGCTAGGCTAAGCTGTGATGTGCCATAGGTTAGGTGTATTACATGCATGTTTGACTTACAGTATTTTCAATTTGTGATGGTTTCATCTGGACATAACCCCGTGGTAAGTTGAGGGAGATCTGTACTATTATAATCCTTATTTTACAGATGAGTAAACACAGACTGCTGTGAGGATAAAAAGTAGAGAATACACTTTGAGAAAAAGTGGACAAGAAAGGCCTCCCTGAGGAAATGATTTTTGAGCCAAGAAGTAGTAGCAAGACATGAAGGAGCAAAGCCTGTGCAAAGCTGAGAGAGAATGTTCCAAGTGGAGGGGAGAACGTATGCAAAGGCCTTGAAGCAGGAACTTGCTCAGTGTGTTTGACCGCAGAAGGCCAGTTTGTCTGCCAAGTTGTGGGCTGGGAGAAGAGTTGTAGGTGGGGTCTAAGTCAGAGAGGTAGGCAGGGTGAGATTGCTGGGTGCCTTGAGGATGGTGACAAGAAGTTTGAGTCTTACTCTAGGTGTGACTACTAAATAACATAAAAGATCCAAAGTGGCAAAACTCGTTATAGGCAAAACCATTATAGGCATCCATCCATCCATCCATCCGTCCAACACTGCCCCGACCCTACCTCTGTGCTAGTTCCTATCCAGAGTGCTTTATGCAAGGAATTTGGATTCAAAACTTTTTAAGCTGGATTTCCTGGATTCCAGATGGACTATTAATGAACCAGCCCTATCCTCCAAGGACTTGTGGACTAAGAACTGAGCAGGTGGGAGAAGCCCAGAATAAGACAATCCCCAGGAAACCCTTCTTCTGGTGCCTCCCCAGATTACCAAGACATTAAAGGAAGACCTGCTCCCTGGGTATGGGAAGACTGTAATAATGGCCATTGCAAGATGAGCCATGACTGCTTTGACGATGGACTTGGAGCAGTTCCAGGGAGAAAGGCTCATCTCTAATCATCCAGAGATTTCCTCCTAGATTTTAACGTAGCCTGGAAGGAAATTACATCAAATACTCTTCCCCAGCACAAAAGGGGAATGCACAACAGTGAATTTAGAGACTTCCTAAGCAGAGACCTGAGGATTTGTACAGCCTCACATTGGTTTGTAAGCCTCAAGTCTGGAAACTCCCTACAAATATATGCAAGGAATAAAGCAAAAAAGACATGTCAGAGGCATAAAGTAATCACATATGGTGAGTCCAAGCAGTGTTCGAGCTGGGGAGGATTAGTGGACACCCACCAAACCTGGAATCTTCTATACTTAAAAAGTAGGGGAGAAAAGTATGTTTTCATTATCCTTGGCTTAAGACTTTGTAAGTTTGCCAATTTAATGGATTTAATCATTTTTCACTGTTGCTTTGGTTTTACTTTTCTTGATTATAAATGCAGTTAAGCATTTTTTTTTAAAAGGAGGAGGGTTATGTATCTGTAAATAATGACTTTAAGCATTGATTATGGCAACATTAAACAGATCATCTTTTATTTGTTCTTGTGAGCCTTTGGCATGAAATTTTTCTCTTCTTTCTGGACATACATGAGTCGAGGTAAGATATGTTATCAAAAGTCATACCAATTAGCCCAATACATGTGTGATAAGGTTATTGTTTGTCTCTCAGATGTTAATTCCTTCAATGAGTAGGTATGGGGTAACACCTCTCTTAGGAAGGTAGTTAATGCTGGTTCCTGGGACAAAAGCTTCTTGAATCTCAGTGGTGAACATAGTAAGGAGTTACTTCTCACTCATACAAAGTCTCCTGTGGGTCTCCAGCACAGTTCTTCTCCAGGCGGCCACAAAGGGACCCAGGCCACTTCTGCCTTGTAGTTATGCCATTAAAACAAGGAGCTTCCCAACCGTGGTGACAGGGGATGAGAGGGCAGACAGATTGTGTGGGATAATTTTAAGGGTTTAGCTTGGAAGTGACTTGCATCATTTTTACTCACACTCTGTCAGCCTGAATCCAGGCACACGACTCTGCTTAGCTTCAGGGGATTCTGGGAAAGGTAGAGGAGCGAGCTCGCCGACAGATGTGAGCACACACAGCCTCTGTCACACACTTATGCATCAACCCTGTGCTTGTTAATGAGAAGAATAAAGGGAAACAGACACGGACCCACGCCTCAAAACTGACAGTCTAACTGGAAATAAAGGACATACATAGTTATGCCATAAGGCAGCATCTGATTGCTACATAATGAAGATTATTGATCAGGTACTACAAATCTCTCCACACTTGATTTATTTTTTTTAAAGATTTTATTTATTTGACAGAGACAGAGATCACAAGTAGGCAGAGAGGCAGGCAGATAGAGAGAGTGGGGGAAGCTGAGCAGAGAGCCGGATGTGGGGCTTGATCCCAACCCTGAGATCATGACCTGAGCCAAAGGCAGAGGCTTAACCCACTAAGCCACTCAGGCGCCCCTCTCTCCAAGCTTTAAATGGCACTCTAGAGAAAAAAGCAAGGCAAAACCATGGAGGCCAGAGAGCATGAGATAACACTTTAACAGGAAACAGGGACATGCGAAGGGACAAGTGGCAGGAAATAAATCTGAAAATTTAATTTAGGGTCAGATCAGAGGAAAGCTAAGGAATTTCAGAAGTCATTGAATATTTTTGAGAAAGGAAAGAAAAGATTAAATGAAGGAACCAATTCAACCCAAACAGGAAAAGTATGTAATCACTTCGTGCCTTGGTTTCTTTATCTGCAAAATGGACATATTGATATTTACTTGTTACTCTTATTGAGAAGATTAAATGAATAATACCTGTGAAGTGCTTATAGGTATTTACACTAATACATTTTATTTATTTACTTATTTTAAGGGGGGGCAGATAGGGGAGGGGGAGACAGAGAGAAGAAGAGGGAGAGAGAGAATCTGGAGCAGATTCTTTCTCAAAAGGAGAAATTTTTGAGATTCTCAAAAGGAGCTCAATACGGGGTTCGATGTCATGACCGAAAATCACAGGCTGAACCAAAACCAAGAGCCTGATGCTTAACTGACTGAGCCACCCAGGTACCCCTTGTACAAATGATTTAAAACCTCTTTAAACCCCAGTTTCCACAGGTATAAAGTGACAATAATATTTCCTTCATGGGGTTGTTGCATGATTCAAAAATACAATATGCGAATGGCATTTAGCCATTAGCATGGTACCTAGTTTTCACTAAATGTTCAAAAATGCTGGTTATGACTTGCTATTATTAGTTAGAAGACATAAAGCCAAATAAAAACTAAATTCTGTAGCCAAATCAAGAGTCAATACAAGTTCAAATATCGGGATATTTGAAAACAATTCAAATAATTTGTGGGTTTATTTCCACTTCTATTTGGATGTTTAGAAGAGTTTGAGCATAAACCCAGAGAAGAGACTACATCTGGTCAGTTGTTTATCCTCCCCAAAAGGGAACCTTTAAGCATATTGCTGACTTAGGGGGTAACTTACCTAAAACGACCTCAGCAAAAATCCTACAGTTGAGTTTTGACCCTGGTCAAGTCCCTTTGTGACCCAGCAAAATCCTGGGTCTTGTCCCCTGGGAGGGAATAAAGCTAGCTCTGTTCATTCCAAAAGGGGCTCTATAGAGCATTCAAAGGAAGTGGAGGATGATTCTTCTACCTCTCCAAAGCTACTTACCCCTGGCACCCTAAACAGAGCTGGCTCTTGCAAACCAGGTGCAAGTGGAGCCCCTCTCCTGACTTTGCACCCCTCGGTGAAGCTCTGCTCAAGCTTACTGTCTTTCCTATTCTCTCCTAAGGTGGGGATTGTAGTCTAGAACTTTACCTTCCTAGTCAAAACCCAGGGAGCCAAGTGGGTTAAAAGAGTCATCACTGGGGGCACCTGGGTGGCTCAGTTGGTTGGGCGACTGCCTTCAGCTCAGGTCATGATCCCAGAGTCCTGGGATCGAGTCCCACATCAGGTTCCCAGCTCCATGGGAAGTCTGCTTCTCCCTCTGACCTCCCCTCTCATGCTCTCTCACTCTGTTTCTCTCTCAACTAAATAAATAAAATTAAATTAAAAAAAAAGTCACCACTGTCCTCACTGTATCCCACTGAATTTTCCAGAATCAGTCTCTCTAGTTAAAACAGCTTCCTTCTCCTTTAGACAAAATCAAACCAAAACAAAATATCCTGAAGTCGAAGTCCTAGGGAGGAAAAGAGTTGCATATAATTCCACAAGCAGCTGAACTCTGAATCTAGTTTGAACTCAGTGATGCCTATGTCAGCCTGTTCTCGGTGATATGAAGAAGGATTAATTCAGGGAGATTAAAAGGAGGAAGACTGTGGAAAAGCTAAAATCACTGTGCACAATTTATCCCCAAAAACATGTATTGATGCCTACTGTGTTCCAGGCCCTGTTTTGGGCAGTGCAGATGAATAAATTCCTGGCAATAGTCTTAAAGAGTATCGCTGAGAGAGATAGAAGATTAAACCCATCAACAGGACAGGATAAGCACCAAAATCAAAGCTATTATCATGTGAGGCAGCACAATGGGGCAGGCAAACGTGTCAGAAAAAGTCTCCTGGGGGACATGACACTGAAGCTGCATTTCTACGACTAGAGTTCATCACCAAGTATAGAGGTACAGAGAGAAGTGAATCAAAGGGAAGACGTTTTCTAGGATCTTGATAGTCAAAGTGACTAGCATCATTTTAATCACCTGCACAATTTCAAGATCCATCCCAGATCTGCTGACACTTCAACAAGGTCCTTATGTGATTCACAGACACTGTAATACCTCTGCACAGTCAGAGCAAAGGAAGGACAGAAATCTGTCTGCTCAGGGAATTATAAGAAGCTTAGACCAATCAGGGAACCAGTGAAAGGCAGAAGTAGATGAGGCTAGAGAAGCAGATCCCACACCCACACCACATTTGCAAAGAAGATAAGACCCTTCTTAACCAAAGTTCCTCCACTTAGAACCCCCAGACCTGTCCAATAGCATAGAAATCAAACCACAGCCAGTGAGGGACACTGCCAGCTTGACTCTGGGATCTGTCCCACCTGAGACCAGAACTGACCCCCATTTGCATTTCCTCCTCCAGGCATGAATCCTCGCTAAGTTAGCTGTCTTCTGCCTACACCACCAGGCCACTCTGAGGAAAGTGCACACAGACCAATGAATTAGGCTGATTTCTATGAACCCTAATTGTCTTGTTTGGATTCCTTGCCAACAACTAAGATGTGGTGCGCAACTGGCATGACTTCATTATGGTTTTCAGAATTCCCATGGGTGCTGCAGGCTTCTGTGCGTAAGGGTGAGTGTAAAGCCGTGTGTACACCTGGGTGCATTCACTGCCGCAGCGTGCACACTGAATAGTTCCTCAGACCACCACCACCTCCCTCCAGCCTGTGGTCTCCCCTCTGGGAGTAAAGTGGGATCTGCCAGACAGAATGGAGACACAGACGCTGGTAAGGATCCATGACCTTCATTCAAAGAATCTATGAACAATTGCTTGATCTTTTGGGTCTCCTTCCCTTCATCTTTTGCACACTCATGGAGCTGTTTCCCTCACCCCTTAATGCATTCCGTCCTTATTCCCAAATGTTACACGCTCCTTTACGTGCTTTTCACATGCCATTCTCTCTGCCTGAAGAACTCTCCGTTCAAGCTGTGCTCTTCCTAAGGTCTGCTGTGAAACTCCTGAGCAGAATAAGTGAGGCTCTCCTCTCCCCGTCAATAGTCCATAATCCGGGCCTCCACTTGAACCTCTCGTATTGAACCAAGGCTGGAGTCTGGAGGACTCCTCCAGGGCAGGAACTACATAATCTGCTTTCATCTCTCCCTTAGCACCAAGCACATTTCTTAGTACAGAGTGGATATCCAATACATACAAGGAGAAAATTCCACTTTACTAGGACTGAGAACACACATTTTTGTGAATAAGTTTAGTGAAACTATAAGGTTAATTTTTGTTAAATCTGCACCATGATGTAAAGAATACAAGGCAAATCTACAGTGCCCCCATCTTTCCTCAGGGCTGCCTGAACATGCAGAAGTAAAAAGCAGGGGAAAGTTGTGAATTGAAATATTGGGAGGTGGGGAGAATGAAAACTTAGAGAATGTGGCCATTTTGCAAAGGCTGATCCAGCAGAGATGAGCAATGTTTGCCCCAGGACAGTTCTGAACCTCAGAGGTGCCTTGAGCCAGCCCAGTTGAGGGAGCTTTCGTGTGTCTTTCTGAGCCAGACTGGACCTTGTTTGTAAGGAGCAAAGAGATGTGAATGAGGTACTTCAACACCCAGGGGGAGCAGGTTTCAGCTCCAGCTCCAGCTCCAGCTCCCATGACAAATGGTGCAAAATCACATTTGGGGTGCTGGATTGCAAGAGGAAGAGCCCCAGGGCTGGGGACTCCTTTGCATCCCTATACTCAGAGCAGGTCATTTACATCTAATTGTGGAAGGAGGGTTCAGGTGACAGAGTGAAAAGAAAAAAAAAAAAGCTTAAGAACATGGGTAGCCACAATCAGTTAGGTGTCTAATCTTGATTTGGGCTCAGGTCATGATCTCAGGGTCATGAGATAGAGCCCCATGTGGGGCTCCACGCTCCGAGGGGAGTCTGTTTGAGATTCTCTCTCTCTCCCTCTCTCTCTGCCCTCCCTCCCACTCTCTCTCAAATAAATACATAAATCTTAAAAAAAAAAATAAAGGGAGAAGAAAAAGAAGATGACGAGTAACCAGATAAGCTGGGGTTACATCTGGGCTCTACTGCAGACCAGCCATGTGATCTTTTCTTGAATTTGCTGAAGCTCAACTCTCTCATCTATAACATTGAGGTATTTGCAGCAGCTCCCTTGTGGGGTTGGTTGGGGAGACATTCTGCAGTGTCTAACTCTGTGCTGAGTACACCATGTGTGTTCAAAAATGGTCCCTCTTCTCCTACCCTCTCATCTGATAGTCATTACTGCCAGAAACAAAAAAGGGGGACCATCAGCTCATAGCTCTTGTGGAGAGGGTCAGTTTCAAGCATAATAAGGACTACAATCACACTCTGAGTAGAGACCCCCTCTCACAGTGCTCTCCAATGTGTCTTCACAGATTTCAGAGAAGCAAGAGCCCCAGTTCGTGATGCCCTGGTTGTAAGCCCTGGCTGTGCCACGGGAGCTTAAGGAAGAAATGAGGCCTCTCTGGGCCCCGTTTTCCCCCTTCGGTTAAATGGTGCCATTCACAATTATCCCACAAGGAGTGAATAAAAGGATACAGAGATGCATGCAAGAGTGTTTTATAAACTGTAGAGCTTGGGATGGTATTATCACAGTCTGCTTGGTAGGGTGGACACACTGCTCTGAGGATTTGTGTTGGACCTGGATTTGGGGGGAAGGCAGAAGATTCTTGTGTTCCCTCCCCTTCTCTTCGGAGGCTTTTGAAGTCTAGCTGACTTCTCTTGGATGGCAACCTCATCGGGGCTTCAACAACTCATCCATTCAACACATGCGCATTTGGGGCTTCCAATTTTCTTGGTGTTCTGCATACTGGGAATACATTGATGAGTGCTGCATACAACCAGTATGGATTATTTTCACTGTCCTGTGCCCAAGGAACCCATGCCATGCTGCTGGAACATGACATCACAGCCTACAAAAGATGAGACAATTCCAGCCCAGAAAAGTTAAATAATCCAGTACATTACTTAAGATACCACAGCAAGCTGGTAGATGAGTTGTGCTTGGATTCCAAAGCTTCACAATATTGAAATAAAATGGTGTATTAACAATTTAATGTAATGTGGTAACCTATTGAGAAATTACCCCATGCTTTGTTTTGGCCATTTGAGATTTTGGAAAAAACAAAGGAAAGAAACTTCCTGCCTCCCTCACCACCCCATGATTGACAGGGTTTTGGTCCTAATGGGGAGGAGTGACAAAGTCCTGTGAGTCCCTCATTTCCCAGAATGCCACAAAACTCTTCAAAGGGCAGTAGGCATGTGGATGTAGAAATCTTCAAACACTTTAGATCTCTCCTTCCTTTATGGGTGCTTGGTAAGCCTTGAGTAGAATTATTGCTGATAGAAAAGTCACCTGTTTATTGGGTGCTAGAGAGGACTAACATCCTAGTTGTCAATCACATGAACTTCTGGTGTTTCCAGACCTTCCCTACAAACCTATTCAAGTCACCCTGCTGCATAAAGAACCCCTGGGCAGTTTAGAACTGGCACATTGTCATTTCTGCCTCATCCAGAATAAAACATGACTGAGCCCAATGTCAAGGTGGAAACATATTGTACACCAGTGGTGGAGGAACTGGCACCTTCACTTGGTAAAGGGAATGCATACCGGGAAGGATGAACAATTGAAGACGAGGCAATCTCCCCAGGAAGGAGAGACTAGGGAGAGGCCTGCCCTATGAGCAAATGTGGGGGGGGGTCACAACAGGACTGCGAGGTGGCTGGTCGGACTGAAGAGGAAGGTCCTTGGGTCGAGTATGTGAAGAAGGGCTTTGAGAGACTGGTCACTGATGGCAGCCAGATTTCCATAGGTCAGATGAATCCAGTGACTTCCCTTTGCACTTGGAATCAAACCCAAAGGCACTAACCTGGAGCATCTGTAATGCTAAGAAGTAAGAAAGTACAAAACAAAACAAAACCCAAAAAACAAACAATAAAAAGAGCAACTATAATAACAGTACATCAGAGAGACCCAGCAACCAATGGGAAGAGCCTCAGTGGCCAAATCTGGAACAATTTGAGCAACAAAATAAAGTAGTACTGGACTATAATTCGTATGTATAAGATAAATATCCAGACTGATAGAAATACAAGATTAAATAAATAAGAGAACAGACGAATCTCCCATGTAGAAAAATCCCAGAGCTCTTGCCTAATCTACATGGCCCCATGTGATATTGCCCCTGCCTACCTCTCCAACATCATCCATTTATCCACAGTATTCTAGCTATACTGCATTTCCTGGGGGCTTGGCATGTGGTATTCCTTCGCATGGAACGTTCTGCCTCCAATTCTTCACACAGTTGACTGCCTCTTGGCACTTAGGTCAAATGTCACCTCCACAGAGGAGTCTTCCCTGATTACCCCAACCATTCCCTCTTCCTTTGCCACCTCATTTCCCTCACAGCACTTGGTGTTTCAAACAGGGTCTTATTAATTTTTATTAACTGGTTTATTTGTGCTCTCTGGTTTACAAAATAAACCATGGGAACGGGAACCTTGTCTGTGTTCTTTACCACTGTGTCCCTGATGCCAGGCACATAGCAGGTGCCAAGTAAGTATGCATAGAATAAATGGGTGAGTAAATGACTGCTTACCGACCTCCATAGTCACGAAGCCAGGCACAGGGCCTAGTGTGGAATAAGGATGAATGCTGTTTGTTTTGTGGATGTGTGCATGGATTAACATACAAATAAATGAGGAGATTGATGAATGAGCAAGGGAAATGAGGACCGAGCATGAATAAGTGAGTAAACTATGTCTTTAAGACCTTGGGCTGCCCCCGTGTAACACATCAGTAGTGAATGCATTAGTCCAGGCTGGTTCTGCAAAGTTGACCTGCATATCGCATAGAGAGCCACCCTCGTTGGATTTATGGATCATTTGGACCTCAGCTTTCGGAAATGACTATTTGGAGAAGGGTAGGAAGGATACCCATGAACTTTTCCTCTCTAAACATTTAATGAGGCTTTTGGAACACATCATTTGGAGAGGATGCTCAGCTCTGTGAGGCCCAAGGTATAAAAATAGATGGATTTACTTATTGAAATGATTCCCTGCCATATTTTCCCTATGTGGCATAATGATTAAAACTCATAAATTACCGTTAAGTGTGAAGTGAACAAACATTGAACCTGTGAGTATCTCCTCCATCCCAGAACTGGGTCTTGGGAGCCCTCAGGAAGTTGTGATCATCTGTAGCAAGGCACTTCAACTGGAAGCCCAGAAGCCACATCAGGAAGGAAGCTCAAAGGGCTCACGGTCCCCAGACACAGAGTGAACGAGTGCTTAGCCGCTGGAATCTGCGGCTGGAGGGGAAGGTCTAGGAGGATGAGGGGCTCAGGACACCTCATCACCAGGGGAAGAATTCTCTCAAGTTCTGTGGCAACTGTGTGTGCAGTGTGTTGTTGAGTGTGGAAGGACCATCGTCCACACTCCTTAAATCAGCAAATCAAGGACCGTCCCCCACACTCCTTGAATCAGCAAATCTGTAGTGCAATCCTGTTTGGCCCAGTGGAAGGCATCTGCCATCTGAGGACCCTGGAGAAAGGAAACATGCCTTGCTTGTCCCCATGTGGTCCCAGCAGGGCTTAGTGTGGTGAGTTCTAAACTAGTTATTGAATCAGCACCATCTTAAATTTTTTTTTTTTTTTTTTAATGTGCGAATGCTGTTAGTATTTGTCCAAAGTATCCTTCTTTTTTTTTTTTTTTTTTAAATTTTTTTATTTTAATAAACATATAATGTATTTTTATCCCCAGGGGTACAGGTCTGTGAATCGTCTGGTTTACACATTTCACAGCACTCATCATAGCACATACCCTCCCCAATGTCCATTTCCCCACCACCCTCTCCCATCCCCCTTCCCCCCCGCAACCCTCAGTCTGTTTCTTGAGATTGAGTCTTTTATGGTTTGTCTCCCTCCCAATCCCATCTTTTCATTTTTTCTTTTCCTACCTCCCCCCAACCCCCCCCACCTTGCATCTCCACTTCCTCATATCAAAGAGATCATATGATAGTTGTCTTTCTCCGATTGACTTATTTCGCTAAGCATGATACCCTCTAGTTCCATCCACGTCGTCGCAAATGGCAAGATTTCATGTCTTTTGATGGCTGCATAGTATTCCATTGTGTATATATACCACATCTTCTTTATCCATTCATCTGTTGATGGACATCTAGGCGCTTTCCACAGTTTGGCTATTGTGGACATTGCTGCTATAAACATTCGGGTGCACGTGCCCCTTCGGAGCACCACATTTGTATCTTTAGGATATATACCCAGGAGTGCAATTGCTGGGTCGTAGGGTAGCTCTATTTTCAGTTTTTTGAGGAACCTCCACACTGTTTTCCAGAGTGGTTGCACCAGCTTGCATTCCCACCAACAGTGTAGGAGGGTTCCCCTCTCTCCGCATCCTCGCCAGCATCTGTCATTTCTTGACTTGTTAATTTTAGCCTTTCTGACTGGTGTGAGGTGGTATCTCATTGTGGTTTTGATTTGTATTTCCCTGATGCCGAGTGATGTGGAGCATTTTTTCATGTGTCTGTTGGCCATCTGGATGTCTTCCTTGCAGAAATGTCTGTTCATGTCCTCTGCCCATTTCTTGACTGGATTATTTGTTCTTTGGGTATTGAGTTTGATAAGCTCTTTATAGATTTTGGATACGAGCCCTTTATCTGATATGTCGTTTGCAAATATCTTCTCCCATTCTGTCAGTTGTCTTTTGGTTTTGTTAACTGTTTCCTTTGCTGTGCAAAAGCTTTTGATCTTGATGAAATCCCAATAGTTCATTTTTGCCCTTGCTTCTGTTGCCTTTGGCGATGTTCCTAGGAAGAAGTTGCTGCGGTGGAGGTCAAAGAGGTTGCTGCCTGCATTGTCCTCAAGGATTTTGATAGATTCCTTTCGCACATTGAGGTCCTTCATCCACTTTGAGTCTATTTTCGTGTGTGGTGTAAGGAAATAGTCCAATTTCATTTTTCTGCATGTGGCTGTCCAATTTTCCCAGCACCATTTGTTGAAGAGGCTGTCTTTTTTCCATTGGATATTCTTTCCTGCTTTGTCGAAGATTAGTTGACCATAGAGTTGAGGGTCTATTTCTGGGCTCTCTATTCTGTTCCATTGGTCTATATGTCTGTTTTTGTGCCAGTACCATACTGTCTTGATGATGACAGCTTTGTAATAGAGCTTGAAGTCTGGAATTGTGATACCACCAACTTTGGCTTTCTTTTTCAATATTCCTTTGGCTATTCGAGGTCTTTTCTGGTTCCATATAAATTTTAGGATTATTTGTTCTATTTCTTTGAAAAAAATGGATGGGATTTTGATAGGGATTGCATTAAATGTGTAGATTGCTTTAGGTAAAATAGACATTTTCACAATATTTGTTCTTCCAATCCATGAGCATGGAATATTTTTCCATTTCTTTGTGTCTTCCTCAATTTCTTTCATGAGTACTTTATAGTTTTCTGAGTATAGATTCTTTGCCTCTTTGGTTAGATTTATTCCTAGGTATCTTATGGTTTTGGGTACGATTGTAAATGGGACTGACTCCTCAATTTCTCTTTCTTCTGTCTTGTTGTTAGTGTAAAGAAATGCGACTGATTTCTGTGCATTGACTTTATATCCTGACACTTTACTGAATTCCTGTATAAGTTCTAGCAGTTTTGGAGTGGAGCCTTTTGGGTTTTCCACATATAGTATCATATCATCTGCAAAGAGTGATAGTTTGACTTCTTCTTTGCCGATTTGGATGCCTTTAATTTCTTTTTGTTGTCTGATTGCTGAGGCTAGGACTTCTAGTACTATATTGAACAGCAGTGGTGATAACGGACATCCCTGCCGTGTTCCTGACCTTAGCGGAAAAGCTTTCAGTTTTTCTCCATTGAGAATGATATTTGCGGTGGGTTTTTCATAGATGGCTTTGATAATGTTGAGGTATGTGCCTTCTATCCCTACACTTTGAAGAGTTTTAATCAGGAAGGGATGCTGCACTTTGTCAAACGCTTTTTCAGCATCTATTGAGAGTATCATATGGTTCTTACTCTTTCTTTTATTAATGTATTGTATCACATTGATGGATTTGCGGATGTTGAACCAACCTTGCAGCCCTGGAATAAATCCCACTTGGTCGTGGTGAATAATCCTTTTAATGTACTGTTGGATCCTATTGGCCAGTATTTTGGTGAGAATTTTCGAATCTGTGTTCATCAAGGATATTGGTCTGTAATTCTCTTTTTTGGTGGGATCCTTGTCTGGTTTTGGGATCAAGGTGATGCTGGCCTCATAGAATGAGTTTGGAAGTTTTCCTTCCATTTCTATTTTTTGGAACAGTTTCAGGAGAATAGGAATTAATTCTTCTTTAAATGTTTGGTAGAATTCCCCTGGGAAGCCGTCTGGTCCTGGACTTTTGTTTGTTTGGAGATTTTTGATGACTGTTTCAATCTCCTTACTGGTTATGGGTCTGTTCAGGTTATCTATTTCTTCCTGGTTCAGTTGTGGTAGTTTATACATCTCTAGAAATGTATCCATTTCTTCCAGGTTGTCAAATTTGTTGCCATAGAGTTGCTCGTAGTATGTTCTTATAATTGTTTGTATTTCTTTGGTGTTGGTTGTGATCTCTCCTCTTTCATTCATGATTTTATTTATTTGCGTCCTTTCTCTTTTCTTTTTGATAAGTCTGGCCAGGGGCTTATCAATCTTATTAATTCTTTCAAAGAACCAGCTCCTAGTTTTGTTGATTTGTTCTATTGTTTTTTTAGTTTCTATTTCATTGATTTCTGCTCTGATCTTTATAATTTCTCTTCTCCTGCTGGGTTTAGGCTTTCTTTGTTGTTCTCTCTCCAGCTCCTTTAGGTGTAGGGTTAGGTTGTGTATTTGAGACCTTTCTTGTTTCTTGAGAAAGGCTTGCACTGCTATATATTTTCCTCTCAGGACTGCCTTTGTTGTGTCCCACAGATTTTGAACTGTTGTGTTTTCATTATCATTTGTTTCCATGAATTTTTTCAATTCTTCTTTAATTTCCTGGTTGACCCATTCATTTTTTAGAAGGATGCTGTTTAGTCTCCATGTATTTGCGTTCTTTCCAAATTTCCTCTTGTGATTGAGTTCGAGCTTCAGAGCATTGTGGTCTGAAAATATGCAGGGAATGATCTCGATCTTTTGGTACCGATTGAGACCTGATTTATGACCCAGGATGTGGTCTATTCTGGAGAATGTTCCATGTGCACTAGAGAAGAATGTATATTCTGTTGCTTTGGGATGGAATGTTCTGAATATATCTGTGATGTCCATCTGGTCCAGTGTGTCATTTAAGGCCTTTATTTCCTTGTTGATCTTTTGCTTAGATGATCTGTCCATTTCAGTGAGGGGAGTGTTAAAGTCCCCTGCTATTATTGTATTACTGTCAATGTATTTCTTTGATTTTGTTATTAATTGGTTTATATAGTTGGCTGCTCCCATGTTAGGGGCATAGATGTTTAAGATTGTTAGATCTTCTTGTTGGACAGACCCTTTGAGTATGATATAGTGTCCTTCCTCATCTCTTATTATAGTCTTTGGCTTAAAATCTAATTGATCTGATATAAGGATTGCCACCCCAGCTTTCTTCTGATGTCCATTAGCATGGTACATTGTTTTCCACCCCCTCACTTTAAATCTGGAGGTGTCTTCGGGTCTAAAATGAGTTTCTTGGAGGCAGCATATGGATGGGTTTTGTTTTTTTATCCATTCTGATACCCTGTGTCTTTTGATTGGGGCATTTAGCCCATTAACATTCAGGGTAACTATTGAGAGACATGAATTTAGTGCCATTGTATTGCCTGTAAGATGATTGTTACTGTATATTGTTTCTGTTTCTTTCTGATCTACTACTTTTAGGGTCTCTCTTTGCTTAGAGGACCCCTTTCAATATTTCCTGTAGAGCTGGTTTGGTGTTTGCAAATTCTTTCAGCTTTTGTTTGTCCTGGAAGCTCTTTATCTCTCCTTCTATTTTCAATGATAGCCTAGCCGGATATAGTATTCTTGGCTGCATGTTTTTCTCGTTTAGTGCTCTGAATATATCATGCCAGTTCTTTCTGGCCTGCCAGGTCTCTGTGGATAGGTCCGCTGCCAATCTAATGTTTTTACCCTTGTATGTTACAGACTTCTTTTCCCGGGCTGCTTTCAGGATTTTCTCTTTGTCACTAAGACTTGTAAATTTTACTATCAGGTGACGAGGTGTGGACCTATTTTTATTGATTTTGAGGGGCGTTCTTAGCATCTCCTGGATTTTGATGTTTGTTCCCTTTGCCATATTAGGGAAATTCTCTCCAATAATTGTCTCCAATATACCTTCTGCTCCCCTCTCTCTTTCTTCTTCTTCTGGAATCCCAATTATTCTAATGTTGTGTCGTCTTATGGTGTCACTTATCTCTCGAATCCTCTCCTCGTGTTCCAGTAGTTGTTTGTCTCTCTTTTGCTCAGCTTCTTTATTCTCTGTCATTTGGTCTTCTATGTCACTAATTCTTTCTTCTGCCTCATTTATCCTGGCAGTGAGAGCTTCCATTTTTGATTGCACCTCATGAATAGCTTTTTTGATTTCAACTTGGTTAGATTTTAGTTCTTTTATTTCTCCAGAAAGGGCTTTTATCTCTCCGGAGAGGGTTTCTCTAATATCTTCTATGCCTTTTTCGAGCCCGGCTAGAACCTTGAGAATTGTCATTCTGAACTCTAGATCTGTCATGCTACCTATGTCTGTATTGATTAGGTCTCCAGCCTTCGGTACGGCCTCTTGTTCTTTTTTTTGAGGTGAGTTTTTCCGCCTTGTCATTTTGTCCCGGTAGGATTTGCTTTCTCCTGCTGTGGAATTCCGCTGTTCTTGGTGACTGAAGTTGGTTTTGGATGGTTTCTTGTTGATCTTCTGGGGGAGGGGCCTGTTGTAGTGATTCTCAAGTGTCTTTGCCGCAGGCGGAATTGCACCGCCCTTGCCAGGGGCCGGGCTAAGTAATCCGCTCGGGTTCGCTTTCGGGAGCTTTTGTTCCCTGAGCGCTTTCCGTAGAGTTCCGAAGGACGGGAATGAAGATGGCGGCCTCCCAGTCTCCGGCCCGGAGGAGCGAGAGCTTGGGGTTCCGCTCCTCAGTGCGCTCTCAGAGCAAAGCGCCCAATAGCCCCGCCTCCCTGGCTTGCGGTCGCGCCTCGAGGAAAGCAGTCAATTGTTGGAGCTGGAGAAAAGCGCCGGGTCGCTTTTGTCTCCGTGGCCTCCGGCCGCGCTCCGAGCCCACCCAGCCTGCGACCGGCACAAGGTAACCCCGGGCTTAGAGCTCACTCCTCGGCTTTGTCGCTATAGCCGGCTTCCCCGCTCTAATACCTGCGAGCTCTGCGGCACTCAGACACCCCCAGTCCTTCTGTGACCCCGCGGGTCCTGGGGTTATGCTGACCCCGCCTGGGTTTCCCCCCAGTTTAGCCTCTGGAGCGATGTCTCCCAGTGGAGCCGACTTTTAAAAGTCCCGATTTTGTGCTCCGTCGCTCCGCCGCTTGCCGGGTGCCGGCCCCTCCCCCCGGGGTCTATCTTCCCGTCGCTTTGGATTCACTTCTCCGCAGGTCCTACCTTTCAGAAAGTGATCGATTTTCTGTTTCTGGGATTGTTGCTCTTCTTCTCTTCGATTTCCCGTTGGATTTATAGGTGTTCACAATGGTTAGATAAGCTATCTAGCTGATCTCCTGCTACCCGATGTCGTCTCAGCCTGCTACTTCTCCGCCATCTTGACTCCCCCCCCATCTTAAAATTTTTTAAACAAAAATTTCCAGGTCCCAGCCTGGGCCAATGAGTTAGGATCTCTCAGGATGGGGGTCAAGGAAGCTGTGTTTTTAAAAGCCCCCTGAGTACCTTACTTGCCTTCTCTCCATCATTAAAATAGAAACGAACAAGACGAATGGGGCACTCGTTTCCTGGCTGGGTGAAATGCAGAATTGTGACCCCAGAAAGAAGGGAAACACTTACCACGAAGATACTGCATCTGTTTCCCAGCATGTTTGCCCAGGAATACTTTCTTAAAGGCAGAAAGAAGGAGACCCAAGCAGACTGTGGTGGTCTGATAGAGCTGAGCAGAGTTTGGAGTCCAGGCTGCTACAGCTGGAATTTGAGGGGTAAGGCACTGGAGGGGAGATCCTTCAGAAGGGGGTGTGGGCATGTCGCCCACACATGTGGGCCTTGGGTGTAGCCTGGTCTTTGGAAGCCCAGAGTAGGACTCAGTGAGGCCCAGCAGAGGGCAGCTGCTTAGGGCCTGAGGACAAACTGGAAATGTCAGAGGCTATGCAGGGTTTGGCGCTCCAGCTCCACCAGAATGGGGAAGACTTGGCGTGCATCCCAGCGAAGGCTGCAAAATCACCACATACTAGGGTAAGACCAAACTCCTGAGCAGAGCTTCTCAACCTCTGCGCCCCTGATACTCTGAACAGGTAATCCTTTGTTGTGAAGGCTGTTCTGTGCATTATAAGATGTTTAGCTGCTCTACCCACTAGATGCCAATAACACCCACCCCCATTTGTGACAGCTCAAAATGCCTCTAGACATTGCAAAATGTCCTCAGGGGGACAAAATCACCCTCAGGTGAGAAACACTGTCCCAGAGTCAGGGCTACATCTCATAACTAATGAAGAAACTGAAATAAACCAGAAATGACCTATCCTAACAAAATTTACAAAAATAACACCAGTCCTAACAACAACAACAAAAAAAGCCAAATAGGATCAAGAGGATTCACCAGTAATTTAAAGGTCTGTAATAACTTACTGCCCCTAAAGGAAAAGCAACATAATCCAGCCTGCCTATATGTCATCATCTACAATATCCAGCATACAGTGAAACATTACTAGGCAAGCAAAGTAGGAACATGTGACTCATAACCAAGAAATGCGTAGTCAAATAGTTCACGACACTGTATTGTATATCCAAAAATTTCTAAGAGAGTCAAACTTCTAAGTTCTCGGTAAAAGAAAAAGAATTTGTGCCCACGTGAGGTTATAGATGTTAACTAAATTTATTGTGGTAGTCACTTCACAGTATATGCGTATATCAAATCATTTTGTTGCGCATCTGAGCTTTATATAATGTATTATGTCAATTATATCTCAACAAAACTGGAAAGAAAGGAAATTGGTAATCAATAGAAACAGATTCTTAAATGGCACAGGTATTGGAATTAGCAAAAGGACACTCAATCAGCTATTATAAATATACTCAAAAACTTAAAAGAACAGATGGCTATGATTAGCCAAGAAATGGAGAACTCCAGCAGAGAAATGGGAACTATGAAAAAGAATCAAATAGAAATGATAAAACTGAAAATTCCAATATTTGTAATGAAAAATTCATTAAATGGGGTTAAGAAGAGATTGGAGACTACAGAATAAAGGATCAGGAAACCTGAAGGTAGATCAATAGAAATGATTCAACATGAAAACAGAGAGTAAAGAGTTGTTTTTTTTTTTTTTTTAAAGGCACAACCATCACGTTATACAGTCAATTGTTTTTAGACAAACATGTCAAAATTATTCAATGGGGAAAGAAAGTCTTGTCAGTAAATAATGTTAAAACAACTGAATAGCGATATGAGGAAAAAAAGAACCACACATCGTATTGAAAAATCAACTTGAGATGAACCATACATTTAAACATAAAATCTAACATCTGGAGCAACATAAAATCTAACACCTGAAAGAAGACCTGAGAACATTTTGGGTAAGCCAGGGTTTTTTAAATAGGACACAAATAGCAAAGAACAATATCTGTATATAAATAATAAATTAGATGCCATCAAAATTAAAACTTCTTGTTCCTCAAAAGATACCATTAAAAAAAAATGGATTCACCACAGATGGGAGCTACACTTGTGGTGAGCACAGCATAAGGTATGGAAAAGTTGAACCACTATGTTGTACACACAAAACTAATGGAATGTTGTGTGTCAACTATCCTCAAATTAAAATTTAAAAAAAATTTTTTTAAATTTTTTATTTCTTTTCAGCGTAACAGTATTCATTGTTTTTGCACCACACCCAGTGCTCCATGCAATCCATGCCCTCCCTAATACCCACCACCTGATTCCCACAACCTCCCACCCCCCGCCCCTCCAAAACCCTCAGGTTGTTTTTCAGAGTCCATAGTCTCTCATGGTTCACCTCCCCTTCCAATTTCCCTCAATTCCCTTCTCCTCTCCATCTCCCCTTGTCCTCCATATTATTTGTTATGCTCCACAAATAAGTGAAACCATATGATACTTACTCTCTCTGCTTGACTTATTTCACTCAGCATAATCTCTTCCAGTCCCGTCCATGTTGCTACAAAAGTTGGGTATTCGTCCTTTCTGATGGAGGCATAATACTCCATAGTGTATATGGACCACATCTTCCTTATCCATTCATCCGTTGAAGGGCATCTTGGTTCTTTCCACAGTTTGGCGACCGTGGCCATGGCTGCTATAAACATTGGGGTACAGATGGCCCTTCTTTTCACTCCATCTGTATCTTTGGGGTAAATACCCAGTAGTGCAATTGCAGGGTCATAGGGAAGCTCTATTTTTAATTTCTTGAGGAATCTCCACACTGTTCTTCAAAGTGGCTGCACCAACTTGCATTCCCACCAACAGTGTAAAAAATTGATTCACTGTCCTTGATACCATGAAGACTATTCATGATTCATAGAAAGAAGTAAAAAATCACCATGAATGGGAATTTGAAAGAAGTTGATCCCAACCCCCATGGAGGATGTTGAGGGGTTCAAGATCTCAGTGGAGGAAGTATCTGCAGATGTGGTGGAAACAGCAAGAGAAGTAGAATTAGAAGTGGAGCCTGGAGATGTGCCTGAATTGCTGCCATCTCATGACAAAACTTTAATGCATAAGGACTTGCTTCTTATGGATGAGCAAAGAAAGTGGTTTCTTCAGATGGAAACTGCTTGCGGTGAAGATGCTGTGAAGACTGTTGAAATGACAACAGAGGATTCAGAATATTTCATGGACTTAGTTGATAAAGCGGCAGCACCAGGTTTAAGAAGATTGTCTCCACTTTAAAAGAAGTTCTCTGGGTAAAATGCTACAAAACAGCATCGCATGCTGCAGAGAAGTCGTCTGTCAAAGAAGAGTCAGTGGATATGGCAAATGTCATTGTTGCCTTATTTGAAGAAGTTATCACAGTCACCCCAGCCTTCAGCATTGAGGCAAAACCCTCCACCAGCAAAACAATTACTACTTGCTGAAATCTCAAATGCAGTTAGCATTGTTTTAGCGATAAAAATGTTATAATTAAGTACGTACATTGTGTTTTAGACACGATGTTGTTGTACACTTAATGGATGACAGAATGGTGTGAACATAACTTTTATACACACTGGGAAACCAAAAAATTCATTCGACTTGTTTTATTGAGATATTCGCTTTATCGCAGTGGTCTGGAACCAAATCTGTAGTATCTTTGAGGTATGCCTGCATAGTTAATTGATTTTTGGTAAAGATATCAGGGCAATTTAGTGGAATAAAAGAACTATTTCCACAAAAGGTACTGGCACAAACAGATAACTGCATGGGGAAAGATTAACTTCCTCCTCATACTAAACAAAAATTCAATTTGTACTGGATCAAAGACATAAATGTAAATGCCCAAACCTACAGTTCTAAGCGTCTAGGAGAATACTTATGAGAAAATCCTCAGGTCTTGAAGTAGGCAAAGATTTCTCAGCGAAGGCCTTATACACACAAACCATGAAAAGTCTATAAACTGGACTTCACCAAAATTTTAAATGTCTCTTTATCAAAAGACATCATTAAGAGAAAGAAAGGCAAATCACATACTGGGAAATGGTATTTGTATATCTGACATATATCTGACAAAATGCTTGTAGTATATCTACTGTGTATTTGTATCTATCTATCATCTATCTATCTATCTATCACCAATCATCTCCTACAATTCAATAAAATAGAACACCCAAAAAGATGAACCAAAACTTGAAAAGACACTTCATGAAAAATATATATTTGAATAACAAATAAGCTTATGAAAACCACTTGTCATCTGGAAAATTCAAGTTACAATTCTTTATTAGAATTCTTATTGATTCTACTTTACACCCACTAAAATACCTGCCGTCACAAAATGTTGAAAACAATGTGAAGCAATGGAAGCTGTCATATTTGCTGGTGGGTGTGCCAAAGATTACAAGCACTTTGGAAAAGTCTTTGGGAGTTTCTTATAAAATTAACTGTATACCTACTCTGTGACCCAGAAATTCAGCTCTAATGCTAGCTGCATTGCTAGCAGTGAAAAAGGAGGTAACCAAATGAAGATAATTTGAGATTGTAGATGTGATCCGGTAGTGCTTTAACCTGCTTAGCAAGGTTGTGGTGGGGTTGGCTGCTATTGTTTTTATTAGTCTGCGAGATCCTTGAAGGCAGAGATGGTTCTGAGTCATTCCTAGCCTCTAGCACAATGCCTGAAGACATTCCAAACATGTTTTACTGAGTGGCTGAGTCGGAATGAGTGAATGAACTCAAGGAATGAATGGAAACGGATGAATCCAAATCCACAATTAAAAGAAGGCAATTAAGCCCCAACTCAGAAAATACTAATAAATATGAACAGGCACTTAGAGAAGGGGTTAGACTGGAGATGCCTGGAAGGCTTCCTGGAGGAGGTAAATTCTGCACTGGTTCTCTAAAGAAGGTTCAGAAGCCCGTGGATGAATAAGAGAACTGGCAGGGCTAGAGGGGAAGACTCAGATGAGACAAACACTCTGGAGAGAAGCCTGGTTGGAGACACATGCACCTGTGGGCAGGTGGCATAAAAGACTCTGCTGAGACTTGTCACCTGACAAGAAGGGGTTTTTCTCAGCCCTTCTGCCCGACATTCCACTGACACAACCTACCAGCACTCAGCACCTTCATGCATGCTTCTCTAGGTGGTGGCTTAAGTGCTATTGTCACTGTGCCATCCTCCTCTGGCCCTGGTGGAGTGTCCAACCAACATTAGGCCTCTTTCTCAGCACGCTTGGCTGACCTCCGAGCAAGCAGCTGATGTGGGTCTTGTTCCAGAGGTGATCTGCAACTGCAGCAGGGGTGCGGGAGGAGGTGGGATGGGGCCATAGCCAATCTGAGCCCTGACCTCAGATTTAAACTAGCTGCACCAATCTGCTAAGCCCTGGGGGGGGGAAAAATCCCATTTTTTAAACTGAGTCATAAATGTAACCTAGATCATCTTTAAAACATCAATGAACCAGGGCGCCTGGGTGGCTCAGTGGGTTAAGCCACTGCCTTCGGCTCAGGTCATGATCTCAGGGTCCTGGGATCGAGTCCCGCATCGGGCTCTCTGCTCAGCGGGGAGCCTGCTTCCCTCTCTCTCTGCCTGCCTCTCTGTCTACTGTGATCTCTCTCTGTCAAATAAATAAATAAAATCTAAAAAAAAAAAAAAAAAAAAAAAAAAAAACATCAATGAACCATTTCAGACTAGAAACTTTTTTTTTTTTTTTTTGTCCTGAATGAAAGACCTAACATGGTGGTCTTCCAGCATTAGTGAAGATTAGCTTCATCTAGTGGGCCTGTTTGACCACAGATAGCTGAACCTCACCCAGAGTTTCCCACCCTGAGGGTCTGGGGTGAGGCCTAAGAACTTGTATTTCTAAGGAATTGCCAAGTGGTACTGATGCTCCAGGCCCAGGGATCACTCCTGAGAACCACTAATCCAGATGATCTAGGAGCACCACAATATACTCCAGACCTGAACCGTGCAGCTCTTTGGTTGCTGTTCTTATTAAAACCCTGCTTTGGAGTGAGAACCATAACACTGATAATTGTACTCCTTGAGCAGCCTCCTCTCATGCTGTGGTTCTTAATCTTCTTGGTTGTTTAAGATTTCCTTTGAAAATCTGGTTTGAAAATCATGGGAGCCAGTTCCACAGAAAAATGCATGCACACACAGAATTTTACCTGCAGTTTGCTGGGGTTGAGCCCAGACCAATTTCCAGAGCAGCAGAAAGCCTGCTAAGTAACAATAGGCTGCACCCGTAGTGGAGAGCAGGGTTTCAGGGCTCTCTGCTGTGTGACGTTGAGTTAACAGCTTACCCTCTCTGGGACTCTGAAATGAGGCTCATCAAACCTTCTTTGGATTACCTTCAGAGAATGGGGTCTTTTGGGGGAAACTGGATAATGAATCTTCACTTTTGATAGGAAATTCTATCTTGATTGTTTTAAAATTTTGGCCATGTGTAAATTAAAACACAGGCACACCACACTTGACTCTTGCATTATAGTCTTCTGAATACATGTACACAGCCCTTTTCATGAAATCCAAATCAATAGCCAATTAAAAACCTTGAAAGCCTGTGTGTGGTGCATACAAATGAAATTTTAAAAATCCTCAGCCGTGTTAGTTTTTAGTTCCCATGTATACGGCAATGAAATCACACTAAAATGGCAAATAATTCAAGCTAAGTAAATGTGGTATAAATATTAAACACGTACCATCCTCCCCGGGTTGTTTGAGACTCAAGTGGGAAAATGTACGTGAAAGAACTTTAGAAACGTGTTGTCTGCACTTAAAGGTTGTTTTGATTGGTACGACCGTCATGCTAATGCCTACGGGGCTTGGAACCCTACCAAGGGCCCCCTATAAGCTCCTTTCTGCGAGTTTCCGAAACCCATCCCCCTCACACTTATTCTCAGGTTGGGGGCGGGGGGCTCTTCTCTGAGAGAAGCTCAAGTCCTTAACTCTAAATCCGTGTGTGTGTGTGTGTGTGTGTACATGTGTGTGTGCCTGGGCAGGTGTGTGCATGTGTGTGTGCGCACCTGGGCCAGTGTGTATATGTGTGTGTGTGCACACCTGGGCAAGTGTGTGCACATGTGTTTATGGTCTTTAAGGTGTGAATGTATGCCCCCCATTCCTCCTCTCTCCCTCTGTCTCTCTGTCCAAACATACACACACACACACACACACACACACACACACACACAAATGAATAATAACAAATGACCCGTAAAAGCCATGAGCTTTCCTTTCCTTGGCCGGCAGGGCCTGTCCCCATGTTGGCCCTCTTGCCCTGCTTTCCCTAAGTCATCAACAGCTTCAGAGTTTTTTCAGTGAGCTCATCACCGAGGTCCCCGTGGTCCGTCAGTGACTCCCTGGAAGTGCAATTAGTGTCCACCTCACACAACGAGCAGGTTCTAACAGACTCCAGGTCCCCTGCCCTGAAGTTCTCATCTCCTGCTGTGGTGACGTCCTCAGCCAAGCTGCCCTCATTAAGGCTCCTGGCTGTCCTCACCTGACACTGCCTATACCAGACTGAGTCTGGGAGGTAGATGGAGCATTGGCCTGGGATCCGGGACCCCAGGTCTTAGGCAGGCCCCACTCTGCCTGACTTGTGAGCCTTGCTTCACGTGCTTTCCCGCTCTGGGCCTCAGTGTCTCCACATATAAAATGTGAACAGCTGAATTAGACCTATGGTTCTAAGCCTTTTGGGGGAGCTGTGGGGCCCTTTGAAGAGCTAATGAAGCAATGGAGTCCTCTCCCCAAAAAAGCCCACATGAACATGCAAGCAAAAATAGTGCATGTTTGATTTTAGGGGTTCAGCAGGACCGAAGACACATCCATAAACCCTAGGATAGCCCTGAGTTTCATTCCAGCACTACCAACTACGCAAGGTGATGGTACACTCTCTTCTCTCTTCCCCCAGTCTGTCTCTCCTCTCTTTCTGTCCCTCAGTTGGGTTAGAGGGATCAAAGAGGCAATGAATGGAGAAATTGAACATGCGAGGTCTGGGTCATATTATCAATACAGAGGCCGCGCCACACCTCTTTGTTAACTCCATGTTGACAATATCTACCGTTTATTAAACAACTACTTAGTGCCAAATGACGTACTAAGAGCTGTCTGTGCATAATCTTATTTAATTTTCAAATTAATCCTCTGAGGGGGGTACCACTACCTCCATTTTGCAGGTGAGAAAATGGATCACACAAATTTTAATTACTTTGTCTGAGATCATGCTGTCGGTAAGCGGCAAAGAGCAGATATGTTTTAACTGAGGTAGAAGAGCCAGATAATGGGTTGTCCAGGTTCTCTGTCACAGGGATGACTGGAGGATGTCACAAGGATGACTGGAGGAAACAGTAAAAGTGATCCCTGGACTGAAAGAGCAGGGCATCTGCTCAAGGACAGACACATGCATGTGCACATATGCACATACATGTGTACACATAGACACACACACATACATGTACACATAGACACACACACAGGGACCAAGGAAGCCAAGTTAGACCAGTATAGATGGACACAGAAGTTGAAGCAGCCTTGAGATTGAGGCGCCTAGAAGGACCAGGCAAAGAAGTTAATCAGGGGCACTTCCCAGAGGAGGAAAAACTGGGCTAAACTTGAAAAAAAAAAAAAAAAAAGGAAAAGATAAACAGGTAGTGAAGGACAAAGAGGGGCACTTTCTAGGCAGGAGGACTAGCTGAGACAGAGGGAGCCTGAGCTCATTCCAGTTTGGCAAACATTCACGGAGCACCTACTATGTGCACTTTGCTGCAGCGTGAAAGGTCTTGTCCTTCAGCCACTCAGTGTCTAGTGGGGCTGACAGGAGGCATGCAGCACTGCCAGCCCATGTGACTCAGGCAGCCGAAGGGTTTATAAAGAGCCCAAATGTGGCTTCAGAGTCCATCAGTCCTGGGTTTGAGTCCAGCTCTGCCACTCACTGATTGCATGGTAAACTTGTTAATAAATTACCTGCGACAGCTTCAATGTTCTCATGTGTGAAGTGGGATCAATTACCAGATCTGCCTTGAAGAGCTGTTGAAAGTGTTAACTGGGGAGGCATGGGTGGCTCAGTTGGTTAAGCATCTGCATTTCTCCCAGATCATGATCCCAGAGTCCTGGGATTGAGCCCTGCATGGGGCTCCCTGCTCAGTGGGGAGTCTGCTTCTCTCTCTCTGCATGCCACTCCCCTGCTTTGTGCTCTCTCTGACAAATAAATAAATATAATCCTTAGGGACACCTGGGTGGCTCAGTAACGTTAAGTAGCTGCCTTCAGCTCTGGTCATGATACCAGGATCCTGGGATCAAGTTCCACATTGGGGTCCTAGTTCACTGGGGAGCCTGCTTTCTCTCTCCCTCTGCCTGCCACTCTGCCTGCTTGTGCGCTCTCTCTCTCTCTCTGTCAAATAAATAAATAAAATCTTAAAAAAAAGAAAATGTTAATTGAGATAATGCATCTGGAGATCTTAGTATAGTACTGACCAAGAACAAGCACTAAACGGTCGTGACTTTTATCGGCCTCATCATTTACAACTGTAATAAAGTTATTAGCATGATGCCCGGCACATACTAGATACTTAAGTGTTAGTGTCTGTTCATTCAAGATAGAAAAAAAAATTGCTTTATTGTATCTAAGGGAAAAGGAGAGTGTCTGCTTGGCTCCCTTGACTGATGTCCGGGGAGCGAATCGCACAGTTCTTTAGAAGAGAGGCAACGTGCTAATGAACTGTACGGATCTGGAGAACTGGACACTCATCAGTGACAACCAGTAACTCTGACAGGTGAAATTGAATGCTTAGAACATTTCACTTGATTCCTTTCAAACACACACACAGAGACGGGCCTATATCTCGGCTTTTTCCTTAATTGGTCACATTTTGAAGCATGCTGCTTACTTGTGACCCCGGAGTTAATAAACAGCCAGTCGGAGCCCTCACTATATCGAAAGCAGTTTACAGGAAGGAGATTTGCTGGGTGCCAACAATCATCCTCTGGGGTTTTAGAGCAAATTACCCATCCATCAATTTCTCTTCTCCTAGGAGGTATTGTTTCAGGCCAAGGGATCCTTGCTAGAAGTGAGATCAATAAATAGAAATTCAAATTTACTCTAAAGACACCTAAAATACAACACGTCCCCAAAGGGCTCCATTTCCTTGGCCTCCCCCACAAAGCGAGTCTCCCTCATGCCTCGGACGGAGGGAGAGGCTGGCACCAGGCCGTAGGCTCGGCATCTTCCCTGCCACCTCCCTCACACCCCACCTTTAATCAATCTCCAAATCTGATGATTCCCCTTCCGAGATGTCTCTCCACTCCCATCCCCACCGCCCTAGACCCTCGTCTGGTGCTAATGAGACACCTGCCATTGTCTCCTAACGGCTCCCCCTGCCTCCATTCTAGCTCCCTTTCAAGCTATTCTCCGTGTGGTTGCAAAGCAGATCCTTCTAAAATGCAAATTCAGTCCCATCATGCTTCGATTAAAACTTTCCAAAGGCTCCCTGTTAACTTCAGGATAAAGTCTCAGCTTCATATGATGGCAAGCAAGGTGCTTCAACATCCCAAGGCTGCCTACCTTCCTGCCTCCCTGTTCCCTTTCCTCTGCTATGATAGATGCTTCAGCAGGACCAAAGGCCCTAAAAAGACGCCTGGTTCTGCCCAGCTATGCCTCCAGGCCTGGAAGCCCTCCTTTCCTTGTTGGCCTGGAAACTTCATCCCTTGCCCTGCTGCAAAGCTCCATGCTGACATTATTACCTGTGTGAAGCCTTCTGCAGCAGCCGTCTCTCATAGAAACAGAGTTTATCACCCCGTCTTGTAACAATGTGAATATATTTCAATTGTGGAATACATGTCACTGTATTAAAACTCTTTACATTCAAGCCTGCTCTTTATTCCAAAATGAGGACGAGGTGATGTCAGGATCCTTGTATCTCTCTATCCAAAGTGCAAGCCCACACGGGCTTCACGTGGATAATTTCATTTCACCTTCACAATAGTCATATTAGGTGGGTACGATTACTGTTTCCATTTTACACAGAAAGAAACCGAGGCTTGGAGAGATTAGGCAGCTTGTACAAGATCACACAGGCAGGAAGTATGAGCAGCAGACTTGAACTCAGGGCTGAGTGACTCGAAAGAGCTCAAGAAACACTGGTTTCCGGGGCGCCTGGGTGGCTCAGTGAGTTAAAGCATCTGCCTTCGGCTCAGGTCATGATCCCAGGGTGCTGGGATCGAGGCCTGCATTGGGCTCTCTGCTCAGCAGGGAGCCTGCTTCCTCCTCTCTCTCTTCCTGCCTCTCGCCTACTTGTGATCTCTGTCTGTCAAATAAATAAATAAATAAATAAAATCTTAAAAAAAAAAAAAAAAGAAACACTGGTTTCTTTACTGGATGTTAGTTAATCGGGCACTCGCTCTTTTAAATCAGATTCTCCCTAACCTGAAAACACATTTAGAGCAAGAGCCTAAAAGACCCTGATGGGAATGTTCAGGGGTGTATTTAGTGTATCAGGGGAGTCTACGTATATGGACTTTTTCAAAACAAAACTCACATAAACATGTAGTCATGGGAAGAGCCTGAATGTAGAGAACCCAGGTTCTGAACCGCTCTGATCATTTTATTTGTTGCATAACCTTCCTCAAGCCAAAAGCTTCAGGTGCCTGCCGCTGGAATGGCGGGACCAGCGGGCTGTGAGTGGGGGCAGTGACAGCATCTGCTTCAAGCAGTAGCCATAAATTACAAGATTCCATTCACTGACCATTGACAACTGTGCTAAGCACGCGGCATGACTTGGCTCTCTGATAACTTGCCCAGGGTTGCACTGTGCCAGCAAGCAGCAGAGCTAGTACTAAACCCCACGTCCACCTGAGGCCAGAACTCAGGTTCTGGCCACTATTACACGACTACTACACACTGCTGCACCTTATGGCGTACTAAGAATTAAGAAATGTCAGGAGCTGGAAGGGACCCCCAAGGTGGAGCTTCTGGGGTCCAAATGCTTTGCCCAGGCCAAGTGATGAACGTGTCATGTGCACTGGGACTGTGAAGACCATTACAACCAGGGAGCAAGGGTCCAACTGCCTACGTGAGCCTGGCGTCTCATCTTCTGTGCTAAAAACTTTACTTCCGCCAACAAGGACTGAGACCTCCTCAGCATCCTCAGGAAGGTAGAAGCCACAAAGAGGTCAAGGGAACAGGAAACCTCTGCATTCTTGACCAAAACAAAACAAATAAAAAAATTCCTGACGCTTCTCCCAGCGTGGCACTGGAAGAGTTAACCTGAAACTGCCTCTATGATGAATGGCTATAATACTGTCTATGTAATGGGTTTCCTATTTAAATTTTGTGAGGATTTAATCAGTTGGGCGCAGCTGTGCAAGCTGCACCATAAACTATGTTGAAAAATATGTAGACATATACATTTATCTGCTACAAATTAAGCTCACTTAGAGGTGGTCTTAATGGCCCATGTAGCCATCATTACAAGCATAAATTCTAAACTGTCTGTTTCCAGTGAATTTGCTTTGAGAAAAAAATTAATGCTCATCCTTAGCAGAGCACAGTAATAAATGAAAGGACCCTTAATTTGCAAAGCGCTAATAGCCCGGCCATTTTTCATTAGGAACCCCACACTGGATCATGTATGGCAGGGTGGCTTCATGGGGGATTCCGCTGCCCAGGCTGGGGAGGGATGGGCACACCTTTCTGGAGCCCTGCCCTCTGGGGTCTACCTGATATGCTCAGAGGAAGACCGAAATCCTGGTTCCAAGGAGAGGCTGTTGCCCGCATGCCCCTCAGTTTGGGCAGGACCCTTTCATCCAGGGAGACACACCAGGCTTTGCTCGGCACACAGACAACCCAACAGTTAGCACACATCTTGGTGCTAATGAGAATCTATAGCAAAAAGAAGTTCTGCCCCCTTTCTCAGATCCCAGGACTAGAAAGGGGACAAGGTGTCAGAGTTTGAGTCCCAGCCTGCTACTCTGGCACAGTCTCATCTTGGCAACTCTCTTCTCCTTGCAGAAACCGAGAGCTGCCAGTTTGTAAGAAATTCTCTTTTCTCATATCTCAGTTGATCCTCAGTTTACTTATAACAACCCTAGGAGATAGGTACCATTATTTCCCCCACTTTAAATATGGCGACAGGCCCTGGACAGGGGTGTGGCAAGAGAAGCACCTATATGTAAAGTTCGGGAAATCATTCACTCCCAGGCCCCTGCAAGTGCCAAGTCTACATTTGCATGACCCTGACATCGAATGGCTCCTTAAACTTGGCTGCTGAACTGCCACTCTAGTGTCACCCTAGTCCCACTCCTGGATGGGGACCCCAAGGCACAAAGAAACTGAGTGACTTGCCCAAGGACGCATAAGTGCCACATGAGAGAGCTAGAGTCTAATTCATAGCCAGCTAACTCTAAATTCCGTATCTTTTCCATGTGCCCGATGACGCCCATTTAAATTGAGAAGTTTGGTTTTGTTCAGCCTATCGTGGGCACTTAATGTGAGTCAAGCTGTATAGCAGAAACTTTGACATATTTGCCCTGTCTCATTTTGGGGTTGCACAAGAAAGTAGCAGAAAGGGGGCTCCTGAGTGGCTCCACTAGTTGAGCATCTGACTCTTGATTTCCGCTCAGGTCATGATCTCAGGGACGTGGGATAGAGCCCAGCACTGGGCTCCATCTGTGCTCAGAACAGAGTCTGCTTATCTCTCTCCCCCCTCCCTGCCCCTTCCACTCTCTCTCTGGTTCCCCCTCTCTCTCTAAAATAAATAACACATAAAAATGTTAAAAAAAAAAGGAAGCTGTGAAAGGATTAAAACACTGAAAATCAGAATTTAAAGCAAGCAAACAAACAAACAAGCCTATTGAAGCTGGACCAGTGATGAAGACAGCACTGTTCTCCCAGGAGTGTCCTGAGTGGCATGCTAGATAACTCCTTTCCTGACCTAGGAGACATCTCCCAGAGCTCTTACCCTCTGCATCTGGCCACTGGACCAGACTCCTTATTTGAGACAAGTCATCAAATGGGGAGACAAGTTATTTTTCCTCTAAGCCCCTTCTAGGAAGGCTTCAGCATGCCCTGCACCATTTCCATAGCAAGCACCAGGGGAGGAGAATAAATCTTTGCAGATCTGGCCTGCGGTTCTGCACAATTTAACAATTGACAAGATTGTGGAAACAGGCAAGTGTCGTTACTGAGTTAGCATCATTGCTTTGAAACAGATGATGAAATTAGAAGCAGCCAAATAGAGGCGCTTGCCCCCCATGCTGAGTGTCTGGGAAAGGTGATCATGGGAAGCAGCACTTACCCCATCCCTGGGCGGGTTCCAGCAGGTGGCGACCACACCGGACAGTCTCAGTGGGCACTGGGCAGACTGTGGGAGTGGGGAGCCAAGCACAGTTTTGGAATTCACATGCAGAAAAGACCAGGCTGAAACCCTGACATATTGCACTTATATTTGAAGTTAAATATATGGCTGGACATTTCACAGATACTAAAATGTTTTACAGCAAGTAGGGGTGGAACTCATCTGAACCCATGCCTGATGCTAGGGGCCTCTTTTCTGCATTAGCAGTTTCTAAGCCAGCTCCCCTCTGCTCGTGGGACCCCTCATCTGACTCACCTGATGTCATTTCCTCTCGAATGCTGTCTCTGGTGCTTTATCCTGCTCCAGACTGATTAGAAGTCGCTTGTGGCATTCTTGGAACTCCTGCAAGGTACAACTCTGCCCTCATTTCAGCCCTTCCTGCATGAGCTCTGTCCCCCATGCAGCCCTGGGAGGGCAAAGGCCACAGTGATTCACCCGCTGAACCTGCTCATCTCCTAGATCTAACCACCCAGTAGAGCTTATAACAAAATAATGGTAATAATCAATACTGGTCAACACCAGAGTTTCCCAAACTTCAAGGTATATGTATAAACCTGGTTTAAATCATGATTCTGATTCACCAGGTCTGATAACTGGCATCTCCAACAAGTTTCCAGGTGAGGTCCATGCTGCTGAACCAGGGACCACCCTTTGAACCGGGAACTTCTATGTCACCATGTGGACTGTGATAAGTCCAGAGAGATGGGACCCCACCCCAACTCTAATATACTGAAACGAGGTGATCAGGCTGCCTGAAATCTCTCTCTCTTTCATTTCTTCAGAGCAGATGGGCAGTCAGCACACACTAGCCCTAAAGAGCATTTGACTGGATGTTCTAAGAGTAAATTTTACCTCAAATGAGAGGCTGATACACAGGTTGGGATTTGGGGGACGGGGAGGTTCCACTGAACATAGGGGCCAGCATAGCCCTGCTGTGACATGCCCAGGCTCTGGGCCAGCCTGTGTGGTTTGTGTCCTGACTGTCACTTACAGCCTGTGGGGCCCTAGGCAGGTTACTCAACCTCCCCATGCCTCAGATGCCCCATCTTTAACATGGAGATCATTATAACTCTTCTTCTGTGAATGAGGGCTCACTCACAGAGAGCTGGCCAAGAAAACATATTCTGGTTGGTTCCTAGCACTGGATCAATGTCAGTTGTTACTTAATGTACAAATGGAGACCAGTCTCTGCCTTACCCCAGAAGAATAACTTCAGGGCAGTGCTTGAAGCCCAAACTGGAGACCCTGGAGGCCAAGAACGTTGTCACTATTGGAGAAGAAAGCCGCAGGCCCAAAGTGGAGTCACTTGCCCCTGGGAGAGCAAACCGAGACTTACTTGCAGTTCCAGCCTCTTTATGAGTGGAATTTTAAGCCAATCAATACAAATTTTTTTTGGTCCCCACCAAGGAGGTTATCTGCTGCATAGGCTCTCTCCATCCCCCAAAAGGGAGATGAAGTTATCTGCATGATAAGACCCCCTGGGTGGCTCAGTGGGTTAAGCCTCTGCCTTTGGCTCAGGTCATGATCCCAGGGTCCTGGGATCGAGCCCTGCATCGGGCTCTCTGCTCAGCAAGGAGTCTGCTTCCTCCTCTCTCTCTGCCTGCCTCTCTGCCTACTTGTGATCTCTCCCTCTGTCAAATAAATAAATAAAATCTTTAAAAAAAAAAAAAAAAGATCCCCAGCCCTTGCCTCTAACGGAAGGCGACCTCCCTTGAAGCAAACTTTTCTTTGCTTTTGTAATAACTTCCCTGCCCTGCCCTCTCTCTTACAACAACCTTCCACCTTGTATGACTCCTGAGAGCTCCTTTCAACGTGCTGGATGGGCTGCTGCCCCATTCATGAGTCCCTTCACAAAGCCAGTTAGATCTTCAGATTTATTTGATTGAATTTTGTTTGTTTAACACTACCCAGATGTTACAATTTAAATGGCATAGAGTCATCTGCCTGTAATAACTCTTAAACAAGACACTTGTTCCCGTGTCGACACATGGAGATCTAAATTGGAGCTGCAAATCTCCCCCACAAATCTCCACCACAGCAGAGCTCTGTGGTGCCTGACTCACTGTGCAGGTCACCTTGCCTGGCTGGAACCCGGCCTCACTTTCTGGGGAGCCCCCAGAACCTTCAGGTCCCCTGGGACCAGCACTTTCCAGGCATCCCCATCTCTTCCCACAGAGTCTGTTTCCTAATTTAGCAAAATATAGGATTTTGAAACTGAGTGTTTCTGATGCGGGAAACAAAGGCAGAAGAAAAATTATTAAATTTCCTTACTACCTATAGCCCCTTGACAATTCCTTGAAACAGGCAGTGGGACATTCCTTTAGGGACTCAACTGCCTCGATATGAAGACTTCGCTAAGGGCAAAAGACAATCCTAGCCTGACCGCCCCCACCCCCAGGATCTTGTAAGTCTACTTTAACATACAAAAATTCCTTTAGAAATTTCCGTTATCTCTAAATCCCCCAAGATACAAGCTGGCAATCACCCCCCAAGCATATAGCTCTCCAATATACACCTGAAGGGTCTCATGACTAAGGTTTTGTTAGACGGTAATAAGTGACCTTTTCCCAACAATTGCTAGACCCCTGAAGGTCCTGGAAACATTCCTTCCAAAAATTTGAGACCCAGGCTATCCCTAACCCCCTCCCAACCTCATGACCCTGGTGCAGCTCTTTCTGCCCACAGGTCCTGTCCCTCTACTTCAATAAAACCACCTTTTTGCACCAAAGATGTCTCAAGAATTCTTTCTTGGCCATCACCTTCGAACCCTAATATTCTTTCCTATATGACCAGATGGAAGAAGATTCTCTCCAATTTCATACCAGATAGACAATGGCAGGTGTGATATTGTCATTCATAAAAAAAATACTTATTTAGTCATTCAGATGACCAAAATTTATTTCTTGGGTATATCTGGTCTTTGACCATAGTTTCTGGCTCAGAGTTCCCAAAACCCTTAGAAATTTCTGAGTGATAAGAGCAATGGGAACATTTTTTATTACGACACTTTGTCTTGTCTTCATTCCTAAAATCACATCAGAACCATAAAAGTAATGTGAATGTCTTGTTATTCATAATCTAACTTTCCACCACAACTGGGGGTATATAAATGAGGTGACTTTGAGAAAGCACCGAAGGACAGGGACTGGTTGACAGAGAAACCAATCACAGAGGGTTGGGATTTTCAGTCCCACCCACTGATGTCCAGAGAGGGGAGGAAGCTGGAAGTTGAATCAATCACCAATAGCCAATGATCAAGCCTATGTGATTCCTATATGATGAAGCCTCCATAAAAACCCCAAAGGACAGGGTTTGGAGAGCTTCCAGGTTGGGGAACCGGAATGCTTTCAAGTGCAACCATGCCAGGCCCCAAACTCCACAAAGACAGAAGCTTCTTTGTTTGGGACCTCACCCTATGCATCTCCTCATGACTGTTAATTCTTATCCTTCAATATTTGTTATAAACTGGTAATCTAGTGAGTAAGCTAGTTTCCCTAGTTCTGTGATCTGTCCTAGCAAATTAATTGAACCCAAGGAGGGGGGGTGGGAACCTCTGATTTCTAGCCAGCTGGTCAGAAGCACAGGTGACAACCTGGACTTGTGACTGACATCTGAAGCAGAGGGCGGTCTTGTGGGACTGATCCCATAAGATGTGGAATCTGATGCCATCTCCGAGTAGATAGTGTCAGAATTGAGTTGGATTGTAGGATACCCAGCTGGTGGCAGAGAATTGTTTGCTGATGTTGGGGGGAACTCCACTCCTGTCATGTCTGAATCAGTGATCAGACCCTCTAGCTGTACACAATGAAGCAGAAAGGTGAGTCCATCCTAAAGAGGAACAGCTACGTCACTTCTGGGTTAAAATAATTGAGTCAATCCCTGTTAATACAGTATTTCTTACCTGACCTTAAGAAATTTTCTTCCTCAAACACTCCAGGAAGAGAGACCCTGGTGCTGTCCAACTCATGGGCACACTCTTGTCTCATTCTCATTCCAGGGTCTTCTCTCAAGCTCTTCCCTCTGAGTCATGCATGGCTTGGTCATTCTCACCCCTATGGTCTTGCCCTGTATACTCCCTTCTGGGGCTTGAGCAGATGCCAAGATGCTCAGATGTAGCCCCACCATCAATCTCTCTCAGAACACCCTGCTTGTTTCCTGCACAACACTTGCCACTACTTCTAGTTGCATATTTTTGTTTGTTTACTTATGTTTTGTCTTTTTCTCTGGCTAGACTGTAAATGCCATGAGGGCAGGGCCACACCTGTTTTACTCACTGCCCCATCCCTGGCACGTAGCCCTCAGGCATAATGGGTAATGTGTACTGCTTCCTCCCTCCACACTCACACTTTCTTAAGGGATTTTCCCTGCTTTATCCCCTCCTTTCTTTCCCTTTTCCCAACCCTCCTTTGAGGTCCTATTATTAGACTCATTTCTATAAACAAGGAAACCAGAGACATTCAGTAACTCATTCAAGGTCACCCAGGAAGTAGTAGATCCCTCAGCCTTTCCAGGTTAGGCTGACATCGGAGTTGGCCCTCTAGGACAGGTAACAGTGCTCAAAAAAAATGGATGCTCAAAAAAAATCTGCTGAATAAATGGATGATTAGATGCACTCAGCACAGTACAATCCAGTCTGAACCCATCCAACTCTGTTAACTCAATTCAACCAATACTCACTGGGCACTTTGTTGTGTGCCACAGGTGCTGTAGGGACCTTGTCTTCAAGGAAGTTAATGGCGACTCTTGCAAGATAAGCCAGTGTGTGAATAAGCCAGCTAACTTCATCTGCTTCTTTCCCACATTCCTGATTAGCTTGTCGGGTGCCCTCGGGATACTTGAGTCTCATGAGTGAGTCTGAGATGCACAGATTCCTTGGTCTGGGCTTTGCCCTCATCCTTCTTTTTATATAGGTGCAGATGCCAGGGCTCAGAGAAACTAGATGAACTGCCCAAGGACACATAGGTAAGTAGGAGTAGAAAGAGGATTAGAATCCTTCCAGATTGGCTCTGGAACCCCCATTGTACTATACAATCTCAGGGGTTAAAGACTAATAATAATAATAATAGTAATAATAATAATAAAGATTTAAAAGAACATACTAGATTCATTCAGCATGAGCTTTCTCACATGCAGTTGAAGATAGTCAGCGGCAGAAAGTCAATGACTTGTTTGCAGGAGTACAGCCAGGGAGGGGCTGAGCTGTGACCCTCCGGACAGCACAGTACCCCCAGCACAGTACCCAACAAGCCTCCCTATATGGGCATCTATGTGGGCAAAATACTGTTTCTGATTAAGCGAATGATCAGGAATAAGAAAGAAAGAAATGTCTGATAGAATACTTCAAAATGGACGAGAGCTATGCAGGCAAGAGAAATGAGTTCAAGTTCAAACATCTTTTTTTCTGGAAATTCTCTCCAACAGACTTAGTTCAGCCCTGAAGCTATATATAGGAAGTACCTGGTACAAAGCAGTAGTTTGCAAGTTTCAGCCATTCACATCGCTGCTTTATACCCTTTCTTCCCTTCTCAAGCTTTGTCATATCCGTAAAGCACCTATAGTGTTACTGAATGCTTTAAATAAACTCACTTTTAAAAAATTAAATGAAATTATTTTTTAATTTATGAAAAATACAGGTATTTAAAAATAGTCATTAAGAAGCTCTAAGTGGGAAATGAGTAATATTAGGTGGTAACATTTAAAATAAACACAATGAAAACAAAACAGTGTTATTAAATTCAAAACAGATATTGTTACTTCCTCTCAACAGGAGGTCGGCTCTGCATTTGTTACAAAGGGAGAGAAATCCTGTTACAGATGAATGAAAGGCAAGCTAGCAGCAAACTAAGCCTTTCATCTTGTTATGATCCAGAGCAAAAGTAAAATAAATTTGAATCATTTCAATCTGGATGAGTCAATATAATTTAATGCCATTTGATGCCACGGGCCACCCAAAAACACTTTGGGCATTATCCGTACCACACGTCAGACTGTGGGAGATGCTGGGGGCCGGGGGGTGGGGGAAGGAAAGAACACGACTTCACACCTTTTCTCTGCCACCTGCAAGCTTTGCGACTTTAGGTAAGTCCCTTCTTTACTCTGGACGCTGGTTTTCCCCCCTGTAAAATGCAAGGTCAGACTAGAATTTAGTTCCTACGTGCTCTCTCTGGTCTTTCTGAGTCCCACACTGTGTAACTCTATTCGGGGTGAGCGATAGTACTTGCCGCAATCTGCTGTACTCAGAAATTGAGAATGTGCCCTGGAAGACCAGTTCAAAACCACCATCATTTCCACCTAGGGCTCATTCCTGGGCTGAAATCAAGTTTCATGACTTTCCAGAAAGGCTTCTTCCATTGGCAAAGGCCATTCAGTCTTGTGAAGAAGGCCTTGGCGGCTCGGGCGGGAGGAGGACTCAGCAAATAAAAGCCTATTCGATGCAAGAACACCGGCCTTAGTGGGCGACTGGAGCGGCTCACTTTGTTTAGAATATTTTGTAGCCAGCAGGATTATCTGCAATGATAAAATTCATACCTCCCGGCCTTCAAATAAAGATGAGCCCAGGAGGATATTGATGGCATCATTGTTGTTGGAAAGAGAAAGAAAGAGTGGCCTGGTGATCCCATTGTGTGTGGAATAAAAGGGCCGGAGCAACAGATCTATTTTCGTATTGCAAAACCGCACACTATTGTGCCCCCAGATCAGCTCATTCTTGGACCACGACAGCTCCTCTCTGGGAAGCCAGGATGTGTTTCCAGCAAACAAGCACAGGCCTGGACCCCCTCGGGGCAAGGGCCTGATTTAGGGGCACAAAGAAATACAGGCACCATGTGCTCCTACGCCTGCCAGGCGTGCATTCTCACACACCTGGGCCCACAGCGGCGACTGCCCTCCTGGCTGCAGCTTCTCCGCTGCAACAGCAAACACTGCCCAACCCCCCCCCCCCCCAACCCGCCGTATTCTTCTCTGCCCATCAGATTGTCTCCAGCCACCCCTGGGGACACAGTGAACTAAAAGACAGCACTCGGCCCTGCTTAGGGATGGAATGGCTCGAGAACCATAAAACCAACAGCTTCATCCCCTGGGATTAAGCATGATTTATGGCTTCCAAATTCGGCTTGAAGACCCCAGGGCTCCACCAGAAAGTGTCAGAGCCAGGATTTGAGCCCCAGCCAACCGTCCGGAGTCTGGGCTCTGAACCACTCTGAAAATCTCTGACCACAGCAGACAGCCACTGTGCGGACCGAGAGCCTGGCTCTGGAAGGCTGCCCACCTTGGGTTTGAGTCAGAGTTCTGCCATGTACCCCCTCACCAAGCCTCAGTTTCCACTTCTGTAAAATCGGGGTAGTGAGATTAGGTACCTCACAGAGTATAAGCTTATTCTACTCTCCGCACAGTGCCTGGCACACTGTGCTCACTAAATGCTAAGGGCTTATTACTAAATTAATGCAGCCAAGAGTAATTACTTGTCCCTCCTCTCTGCTCACCGCAGTCCCCGCCTGTACCTGTAACCTCCACCATGGAGTTCCCACAAGCGCCCTTGAACCTTGTCTTGGGTGTCCTTGGAGGTCAGCTCCTTGTACTGACTTCACCCTTAAGGGCTCGCATCTTCCTCCAAACCTGGCTCCCTGGTGGGGCTGGGCCAGCCCAGGAAAGGGGCAACCTGGGCCCATAACTCACCCAGTCACCTGGCAGCGGCTCCTGGCACAGAAGCCGTTAGCTATACACCTGCTCTCTGCAAGTCCAGAGGCCTTCTTCTCCCCTTCCTCCAGCAGGCTCGGGCCTGCTGTCGTTGTGTTACCTCTCAAATGTCAGTCCCATGAGGCTCAGCCAACTGATTTCAATCACCCCTTCTTATTGTGTCCTGTATCCCCATCCTGTCCCAGGAGTCACCCCCCTCCTAAACCTGGCCATATCCAATCCAAGGAGTTAAACCAGATGTAAAAATCACTAAAAATAATTGACCGATTCATCACTTGAAGGGCTAAGTCATGGGTGAAGCAAGGACCCTATTCCTGACTGAGGACATGAATCCTTCCCCCATCCATTTCCCTGCTTAAGAATGATGGTTGTCAGCTCTGGAGAGATTTTAAAAATTCCACTGGGTAGGCCCTCCCCAGACCAGGAAATCAGAAGCCCTGCAATCTGGGCCCGGCTTGGCGAATCCTTCCGGGTTATTGTAATACCAGCCATGGCTGAGAAGCACAGGTGAAAACTTGATTTGGAGGGAATAAAGAGAACTTCTCTGTGAGTCCTCATCAGTCACCATTCAAGGCTGCAGAGGCCTCCCAGCCACCAGCCTGTCTCCAATGGCACAGGGATCATGCATCCAGGCTCTGGAGTCAGACCACCTGGGTTCAAGTCCTGTTTTTTTTTTTTTTTTAAAGATTTTTTAATTTATTTATTTGACAGACAGAGATCACAAGTAGGCAGAGAGGCAGGCAGAGAGAGAGGAGGAAGCAGGCTCCCCGCAGAGCAGAGAGCCTGATGCGGGGCTTGATCCCAGGACCCTGAGATCATGACCTGAGCCGAAGGCAGAGGCTTTAACCCACAGAGCCAACCAGGCGCCCCTCAAGTGATACCTGGCCACACGGGCACATCCCTGGGACTGAGGATGCCTCTTTCATCAGCTGTGCAGTGACCGGGTAGTGCTGACATCATAATGGTACTAAAGGAATGACATGGGGCTGTGTTAAGAGGCTCCCAGAGCAGATCCAGCCACAGAGTGGGTCCTCAGCGAATGTGTCTATCTTTCCATCTCAAGGTGTTGCCCTGCGCTGCACCCACACCTTTTCTCCAGTGCTTCTCTGGAATCAAACAATATGATGACATCTTCCCGAGCTGGCCACGCTTCTGCCTCCGCATCTTGTCTCAGTATCGGTGAGCTCCACGAGGCATGTCAAGGATGCAAATGCCAGAAACGGGGGTTTCTGCCAGGATTGCTGTGGAAAACAAGACGCAGAAAAGCCTTCCATCTCTCAGTACTTGTTAGAACAAAACCACAATGATACCACTTTATTTATTATGTTTTGGTGACTCAAGATTTTGTCAAATCCTCTAGATTTTTAAATGTACATACTAATGCTCTTTTTAGAAAGTATGCTCTGCAATTTGGATACAAATCCTCACTTTCAAAGCTGCAGATGATGGTCCCCATCATAAACACAATGAGGATCTGTGCCTGTGTTTTGCCCCTACTGCATGCAGACCGCCTTAAGGGCAAGGGTGCTCATTCTTTGAGGGGCCTGGCCTTGCTGGTCGCTGGTCGGAGGAAACCAGGCAGGCCTTTGAGGGGACATCTTTTTCCTGCTGCTGTTTCCTTTCAACCCTTTACTGAGTCATCTGGAGAGGAAGCGAGCAAGTTTACTTCGGAGTTTGGGTTTGAGCTTTCCTCTTGAACTACCAAGTCACAGTGACTTTTGGAGTTTTGTCATCCATGGAATGGGTAACATTTGAATAATGACATTTTCCTCGCTGGGCTATTGGGGAGTTAAGTGAGATAATGTATGCCTGAAAACACCCAATTCACTGCAGAAAATGGAGGGAGTGCAGCTTGAACCAGCTGGTTCTTTTCCTAAATCCTTCATCCTGGGACATGCAAGCCAGCTCCTCCTGCCTCGATGGGGAAGCCCTGGATCTCTGGGAGCCTATTAGCTGAGCCAAGTGGAGAGTTAAACATCCAAACTGACAAGGGGGTGCAGAGCTATTTCAGAGCACCCCACTGCCCCAGCAGATGGTTCTGGGCCAGACGGCTCCAGAGCAGGGGGCAAGGGGGAGGCAGCCAGGTGTTTGTTGTGCCAGCAGAGATGTGAAAGGAAGAGTTCACCTGTCCACCGCCCTGCTCTCCCTCGGATTTCTACTCCAGAGGGGCCACTGCCCAGTCCTGACAGATGTGCAGTCTGGGAAGGTTTCCAGGTGCAGTGTTGGGTAAGTGGGCAATTAACCCCATGCCAGGACCTGCTCTGGCAAGATGCAAAGTAGGTGAGTGTGTCTTGGTGTTTTTTGGCTCCCCTCGTTCATGTTTCCTCACCTTCAACCAAAGACCCTCTGCAAGGTAGGGGTCTATACTCCAACTTGACAACTCCTACCTCTCTTTCTCCCCAACCCCTTAAAACTTACCCATCCTAGTTCTGTTTTCCCTGGGGCTTTACTCCCATCTGCTGAAGTGATTAATCCAATGCAACAATCCATTCCAAGAATTCAGACCTTAATGTGTCTCCCCCTACCCCCAGGACTTCCCATGTGAAGTACTCTTGGTAGAATTTCAGCATCACCACAGCTCAGAAAGGGAGCAGGTGCAGTGGTTTTTCATACTGTTTGGGAGAGTACCTGGCCTACCCATGGGAGGGGACACTGCAGAGAAGTCCAGGAACTCTGCCACTTGCTAGTTGTGTGACTCAGCTTTGAGCATCCAAGATTGAATGGAAATAAGAGGAAGGAGTAACAGAAATATGCACAGATCCAGAGGGAATCAACATGGAAATGAGGAAATGTGTTTCCTGCAGTTGCCACAACTTCTTTCTTTCACCCTTCTAATGATGAGCCACATTTGGCCAGAGCCCAACCAAGAACTCCACTCAGTGGAGAAGTACTGTGGCATAGGGTCCTGCACTAGTGTTCATGGGCTGCTGTGACAAAGGACCACAGAATGGGTGGTTTATGCAACAGACATGCATTGTCTCACAGTTCTGGAGCCTGGAAGTCTGAGGACAAGGTGTCAGTAGGGCTGGTTCCTCCTGAGCGCCGTGAGATAAGGGTCTGCTCCTCGCCTCTGTCCTTGGATTGTAGACGACCTTCTTCTCCCTGTGTCTCTTCACTACATCTTCCCTCTATGAACATCCATGTCTGTGTCCAAATTCCTTACCTGTATAAGAATGCCAGCCATATTGAATTAGAGGCCCACCCTATTTGTTATGCCCTCATCCTAACTCATTACATCTGTAATGATCGTATCTCCACATAAGGTCACATTCTGAGGTACTAAGGATTAGGACTTTAACATATGATTTTGTGCACGTGTAAAGTGGGGAGGACATAACTTGACCCCGAACAGGGTTACACATGACTCTGTTGTCATACAGTCTTGAATTCCAGTGATGGGGGACCTTCTTTAGATGAGTCCTTCAATAACTCTAAGCCTCAGTTTCTTCATCTGTAAAATGGGGCAAAGGGGCTCTACCTGGGAGGGGTATTTTCAGGAAGAGCAAAGACATGGTCTGTAAAGCATTCAAATTAAGACTTGGAACAGGTGAGTCTTCAAGGGACATCAATTGTTATGAATATTCCACACGTGATGCCTCATGGGAATTCTCCACACTAGCCCAAAATAAGGGCACATCAGGGCATGGTACTGAGGAATGAGAGGCCAGACCCATTCCTCAACTGTGTTTCTAACCAGGTCTCTTGTTGCCCAAGGCTCGAGGAAATGCTGTATTGAAAAGAATAAAGATTTCCATTGCAATGAGGATTCCTTTGGTAAAGAAGCAAAAGATTTATGAGAGTAAGGAGTATGAGGCAGAATTAATCATTCAGATAATAGCAATGAATGCTATTTTATGTTTTTAACAGAAGCAAGATTTTTTTTTTTTTTTTCAAGCAGACTCTTCCTTGAATCTTGGTTTCTTTTGTCTTTGGAGAGAGCAAGCAGTTCAGGACTGAAGTTCTAGCAACTCGGAACAATTCTCTGGGAATCCTCCCACTTTGCCCATTTCAGTCTCATTTTCAAATATTGTGAGTGACCAAAAGGGAACAGATTCCTGCTGAAATGTGTCTCCAGTCCCCCACACCTAAAGGTCTCCTGTCTGCAACAGAAAAGCACCACAATGGCCATGTTCCTATCCAATTAGGAGCCTGAGCTGATAAAATATTTCCTGCCAAGAATAGCAATTCAAGAGAAAGAGAGAGAGATTTTCTTCTTCAAAAGTATGGAAAAAAGGCTTTTAATCAGAGAAGCAGATCTTTCCTTTTATTACTGAGGATAATATGATATGAAATTCTCCTCAAAACTGCACATAATGAAGGCAAAGGAATCATGGGAAAATTCCCTCTGTTTCTGTAAAATTCTGATGGGAAAGGGAGCGTTGTGAAATGTTTGGGTTAGTTAGTCTGAATTAGTATCTACCTTTTCTCAAGAGAAGGACATTCTCTTTTTAGTCAAAGAAATAACCTGACTGCCTGTGGTAGGCTGAATAATGGCCCCTCCAATATGCCCATATCCTGATCCCTGGAAATTGAAAGTTACCTTAGATAATGTGGCAGTTAATTTTATATGTCAGCTCAGCGAGGCTATAGTAGCCAGTTGTTTGGCTGAACACCCATCTAGATGTTGAGGTGAAGGTAATTTGTTGTTGTTGTTGTTAATTTTTGGATTTGATTAACATTACACCTGTAGTTTTTGAATCAAGCAAATTACCCTTCATAATGTGTGTTGAGGGGGGGCTCATCCAATCAGTTGCAGGCTTTAAGAAAAAGACTGAGATACCTCAAAGAGGAAAGAATTCTCCTTAAGACTGTCTTTAGGCTCAAGACAGCAACATTGACTCCTCCCTGGGTCTACAACGTACCCTGACAGCCTGCCCTACAGACTTTGGACAGGCCAGCTCCCACCGTCATGTAAGATAATCCCTTAAAATAAATTACCTATCTATCCATTTACCTACGTATCCATCTACACATCCTACTAGTTCTGTTTTCCTGAAGCATTCTGATTAACACATATGGAAAAGGAGACTTTGCCAGTGTGATTAAGTTCGGACTCTTAAGATGGGGTGAGTATCTTGGATTATCTGAGTGGGCTTGACATAATTACAATGAGCATTATAAAAGGAATGGATGTAGGAGAAGTCAGAATCAGAGAAAGTATGTGCTGACAGGAGCAGAGATTGGAATCATGTGCTTTGAATATGGGAAAAGGGACCACAAACTGGGGAATAGAGGCAGCCATTAGAACTATAAATGACAAGGACATAGATTCTCCTCTCAGGGCCTCCTGAGAAAACAGCCCTGTTGACAACTGACTTGACTTCGGGTCTTTCGACCCTGTAATTGTAAGAGAATAAATTTGTGTTGTTTTAAGCCACTAAGTTTGTGGTAATTTGTTACAGCAGCAATAGGGCACTAATATAGTGACCCAGAGCTACCAAAGGGAAATTGTTGAGTATGTGAAATTAGAAGTGCTTTTAGAGCTCTGTATTTTAAATATGTATAATTATTGCCGTTAAGGAGTCATATTCTTACTAGGTAAATAGCTCTTATAAATAATTAAAAAGGCAGACATCTCACAACAAAGACGATTGATGAGAAACTCACAGAAGAGATGATACCAAATAAATATCAACAAATATTTTGGCCCTGCTGATGATGCTAGATATGTAAGACAAAACAATGAAATATTGTTTTTTTGTCCACCTAATTAACAAATGCCTTATGTGGTAATAGAGGGGAGAAGGCTGTAGTGAGGCAATACTTTCAAACATGCTAGTGGAAGTGTAAATGCAAACATTCGGAAGTTATCTTCACAACACATATCATGGGCTTTGAAAGTTTGTATCCTTTCACTTACATGTTCATCTGAGGAATCCAGCCTAAGAAAACAATTGGGGATGTGAACAAAGATGAATGCACAGGTGTTATACCTCTCTACATGATATAATGAAAATAATTGATAAATGTCCATCAATGTAACAACAGTTAAGGAAATTATAGCAAATTTTATACAACCATTAAATAGAGTGTTCTAAAAGTCTCTGTGCTGCAGCGGTGCTAGCAAAAATAATGGAGTAAGAGATTCCAAAAGTCCACCACTCCATAAAAGCAACGGAAGAAGAAATTGGCAAAAATGGTCAGAATCTACTTCTGACAACTTAACTAAAAAACAAAAGCAAACAGCAACCAGGGGAAAACTTAATCAAGAAAAGTGGCTGAATCTCCATTAAATAGTGAGCCTTGTCATATTTTAACTGGCCCTGGTCCATTCCCTGCTCCCCAGCTCTCTGGTAGCCTTGAAAATAACAGCTCGTAATCCCAATACTGGTTGCAGAGAAGCAGAACAAACCTCAAAAGTTGTAATTATCCATATACACTGTGGAATATTATGCCTCCATCAGAAAGGACGAATACCCAACTTTTGTAGCAACATGGACGGGACTGGAAGAGATTATGCTGAGTGAAATAAGTCAAGCAGAGAGAGTCAAGTATCATATGGTTTCACTTATTTGTGGAGCATAACAAATAATATGGAGGACAAGGGTAGATGGAGAGCAGAAGGGAGTTGAGGGAAATTGGAAGGGGAGGTGAACCATGAAAGACTATGGACTCTGAAAAACAACCTGAGGGTTTTGAAGGGGCGGGGGGTGGGAGGTTGTGGGAACCAGGTGGTGGGTATTAGGGAGGGCACAGATTGCATGGAGCACTGAGTGTGGTGAAAAAACAATGAATATTGTTACGCTGAAAATAAAAAAAATAAAAAAAAAAGAGTTGTAATTATTAGTTTTGAGCAATTTGGTGTTTCCCTGGAAGACCAGTTTAAAAAGCTTGCCATTACTTTACCTAACGCAGTATTCACCCAGTTCGGAAGCAACTACATGGGAGCATTTGTCAAAAATACTTACAGGCAAATGTTTTAGCTACTGCTGCTGGAGGCAATGAATAACAGTTGGGGCAAACAATAGATTAATCATAAAGCTTGGGAGGAAAGGCAGGGGAATGAAACGCTTTGGGGAATAAAGGGTTTGAGAAGCTCCAACCTATTCCTGGGAATCTAGAAGGCCATGTGCATTTACAGGGATGTGCACATGCTCAGGAAAGAACTGAGAAAGCCCCAAACTCTCACCTCTGTCTGACCTTGAGATTCTGCACCAACAAGTGAAGGGTAAATCGTAGTTATAAATTTCCTAGCTCATTGTTGAAGGCATGTCCTGATACTCACACAGTCTTTCTTCAAAGACTGGGAAACTTCTTTATGCCAGGCATTTAACAAAATCTCTGTCTAATTATTATCTGAACACTAAGCTGGTGGGACAGAGACTTCAGTGGCCATACATGACAAAGAATACAGACTTTACAAAATTAGTTTAGAAAAGCCACTAAAGAAACAGCCACTACAACAAGAAGCAATGAACCCATAAGAGGTGGGATCATCTGATTTCCAGAGTTTCCATGTTAGAATATTCAAAATGTCAAGTTATCAACCCAAAATTACAAGTCTTGTAAAGAAACAAGAAGTATGGCCCATATCAAAAAACTGATCAATGCAAATAGCCCCCATGAAGTCTGGACATCAAACTCATTCTCATCAAAAGATAGACATTGGCAGAATGGGTAAAACAAAACAGAACAATATGAAACGAAACAAATCCACTGTAAGCTGTCTATGAGACAACAGAGACCCCAAATACAGGAAGGAAAAAAGGACAGAACAGAAGTGAGAAATAGACAGTTCAATTGTGATAGTCAGACATTGATAGTCCACTTTTGACTGTGGAGAGAAGAAGTAGACAGATGATCAGCAAGAAAACAGCAGACTTGAACAATGCCGTACAACAGCCAGACCTAACAGACACCTGTAGAACACTATACCCAACAGTAACAAAATACATATTCTTCTCATATGGAACATTCTCCAGGATAGACAATATGTTAGAGCACAGAGGGAGTCTCAGTAAATTTTAAAAGATTGAAATTATACAAAATATATTCTCTGGCTATAGTGGAATTAAGCTGAAAATCAAAACAGAAGATAATCTGGAAAATTCACAAATATGTAGGAAGTAAACAATACATTCCTAGATGACCAATGAGTCAAAGTCACAAGAAGTCACAAAGGAAATTAGAAAATACTTAGATGAAAAACATGAAAATACAATGTACAATGTACCTATGGGATGCGGTAAAAACAGTGCCAGAGGGAAGTTTATAGATGTAAATGCCTACAATCAAAGAGAAATCCAAAATTAATATCTTAACCTTCAACCTTAAGAAAGAGCAAAAATAAGAACAAATTAAACCCAAAGCAAGAGGAAGGAAGGAAATAATAAAGATTAGAGCAGAGATAAATAAAATGGAGTCCAAAAAAAAAACAACAGAGAAAATGAACAAACCTGGAAGTTTGATCTTTAAAAAGATCAAAACAATGGATGGAACTTTAGCTAGACTGACCAAGGAAAAAGAAAGAAAACTCAAATTACTAGAATGAGGAAGGAAAGCAAGGACATTACTACTGACCTTACAGGAATAAGATACGATTAAAAGAGAATACTATGAACATTCGGTTTGGAAAGGGAAGTCCTTCCAATAAATGGAGTTGGGAAAATTGGATACCCACATGTGAAGAATAAATTTGCCCCTATTTCATACCATATACACAAATTAACTTAAAATGGATAAAAGTTTAAAATTTAAGAGGTAAAGCTATAAAACTCTTGAAAGATAAATCTTGGTGACCTTGGATTAGGCAAATATTTTCTTAATTACAATACCAAAAAAGCAAGCAATTAAAGAAAAAAAATAACTAATTTGGACTTCATAAAATAGAAAACTTTTGTGCATTCAGGGTATTAAATAAATAAATACATAAATAAAATAAAATGAAAAGATGACTCATAGAATGGGAGAAAATATCTGCAAATTACGTATTTGATAAAGGCCTAACATTCAGAATATATGAAGAACTCTTACAACTCAGCAACTAAAGGACAAATAACCCAACTGAAAAATGGACAAAGGACTTGACTAAACAGTTCCCTAAAGAAGATATGCAAATCGTCAATCAACACATGGAGAGATGCTTCATATTAGTCATCAGGGAAATGCAAATCAAAACCATAACAAGACACCACTTCATACCCACTAGTAAATATATCATTACATAAATGGAAAACAACAAGTGTTGGCAAGGACAGGAAGAAATCAGAGCCTTTGTACATTGCTTGTCAGAATGTAAAATGGGGCAGCCACCTAGGAAGACACTTTGGTGGTTTATCAAAAAGTTAAACATAGAGATACCATATGACCGAGCAATTCCACTCTTACTTATATACCCAAAAGAACTGAAATCATATGGCAGCACAAAAACTTGCACACGGACGATCATAGTAACATTGTTTATAATAGCCAAACAATGGAAATAATCCAAATGTTTATCAGCTGATGAATGCAGAAATGAAATGTGGATATCCAGACAATGAAACATTATTTGGCAATAAAATGAAATTGGAAGTACTGATACATGCTTCACTGTGGATGAATCTCAAAAACATTATACTAAGGGAAAGAAGCCAGTCACTAAAGAGCACATATTGTATGATTTTGTTTGCATGAAATGTCCAAAATAGTGACATTCTTATAGAAAAGAAAAGTTGATTAGTGGTTTTCAGGGACTGGAGGGATGGAGGAATGGAAGTGAATTCCTAAACGATGTGGGGGTTCTTTTTAAGGTATTGAAAATGTTCTGGAATTAGCAGTGACTGTTGCAAAAGACACCAAAAACAACTGCATTGTGCAGTTCAAATTGGTTAAATTGGTAACACTTAATCTTTTGTGAATTTTGTGAGTTTTATCAATAAAAATTTTTATTTTTTAATTTTTAATTTTTAAAGATTGTATTTCTCTATTTGAGAGAGAGAGAGATTGAGAGGGAAGACTAGCAGGAGCAGTGGGAGAGGGAGAAGCAGGCTTCCCGCTGAGTGGGGAGCCCAACGCAGGTCTCAATCCCAGGACCCTGGGATCATGACCTGAGCAGAAGGCAGATGCTTAACAACTGAGCCACCAGGCGCCCCATCAATAAAAAAAAATTAAAATAGTAACTGTATTAGAGTAAAATTTGTCACTTAAAACTATTAAACAAATTTAAAAGAAAACTGCCATGACACAGGAAATATTTAATATTTAATATTTAATAAAATTACGGATATATCAGTTCCCAATTATGTAAAAAATCAAATGTGTGTTATAAGCAAGAAAAAAAAGACATAACGCTAAATGTTCATGATGATTATCTTTGGGTGTTAATTTGTAATTTTTTTCCTTATAGCCGATCTACATATCTGTATTTTAAAATTATCTAAGTGAACATTATTAATTTTTGTTTTTCAGTTCCATAGGTAATGTGAATATTCTCACTGTAAAAAGAGAAATAAAAGAGTACAAACAAGTCAAGAAATGACAGATGCTGGCGAGGATGCGGAGAGAGGGGAACCCTCCTACACCGTTGGTGGGAATGCAAGCTGGTGCAACCACTCTGGAAAACAGTGTGGAGGTTCCTCAAAAAACTGAAAATAGAGCTACCCTATGACCCAGCGATTGCACTACTGGGTATATATCCTAAAGATACAAACGTGGTGCTCGGAAGGGGCACGTGCACCCGAAAGTTTATAGCAGCAATGTTCACAATAGCCAAACTATGGAAAGAACCTAGATGTCCATCAACAGATGAATGGATAAAGAAGATGTGGTATATATACAATGGAATACTATGCAGCCATCAAAAGAAATGAAATCTTGCCATTTGCGACAACGTGGATGGAACTAGAGGGTATTATGCTTAGCGAAATAAGTCAACCGGAGAAAAATGGAGATCACAACTATCATATGATCTCTTTGATATGAGGAAGTGGAGATGCAATGTGGGGGGGAGTTGGGGGGAGGTAGGAAAAGAAAAAATGAAAGAAGATGGGATCGGGAGGGAGACAAACCATAAAAGACTCAATCTCAAAAAACAGACTGAGGGTTACTGGGGGGAGGGGGGACGGGAGAGGGTGGTGGGGATATGGACATTGGGGAGGGTATGGGCTATGATGAGTGCTGTGAAAGGTGTAAACCTGGCGATTCACAGACCTGTACCCCTGGGGATAAAAATACATTATATGTTTATTAAAATAAATTGATTAATTAAAAAAAAATTCCCCTCCAATTTCCACCTGCCAGTTGGCCAGTTTAAGCCTAGCATAATCCTCTGGTTCATGTTTCTCCAGATCATTGTCTCTTGGTTTACAGGTGTATATGCATGCTCATTATTCTGCAGGTGTCCCATCGTACCCATGCATCTCAGAAAGCTTCCGGAGCTCTAGCCTCTCATTTTTTTTTTTAAATTTTATTGATTTGACAGAGAGAGAGAGATCACAAGTAGGCAGATAGGCAGAGACAGAGAGGGGGAAGCAGGCTCCCTGCTGAGCAGAGAGTCCGATGTGGGGCTCGATCCCAGGACGCTGGGATCATGACGTGAGCCGAAGGCAGAGGCTTTTAACCCACTGAGCCACCCAGGCGCCCCTAGCCTCTCATTTTTAACATCTCCCTGAGACCCCACACTATCAGTGTAATGCCTGTATTCAACCATTCTCTTTTTGGATAAAAGGTTTATCATTTCTCTGTTTTTGCTCTACAAATAAACTTTGTTGGTTGTGCCTCTTTGAGTACATGGGGGAAGATCTCCCCAAGAGCGCTACCAAGCAGTGGCATTACTAGGTCATGGGTTCTATGCTCTTAAAAACTGTTATGGGGGCTCCTGGGTGGCTCAGCGGGTTAAAGCCTCTGCCTTCGGCTTGGGTCATGATCCCAGAGTCCTCGGATCGAGCCCCGCATCGGGCTCTCTGCTCAGCAGGGAGCCTGCTTCCTTCTCTCTCTCTGCCTGTTCTCTGCCTACTTGTGACCTCTGTTTGTCAAATAAATAAATTGAATCTTAAAAAAAAAAATTGTTACAGACTCTCCCACACTGCCCTCTGGAAAGGATGTCCTGATGGCTCTCCCACCTGCAATGTACGAAATAACACGCCCTGCCATTGTGGGTGTTATCAATGTTATTTTTCCCACATATTCCTTTGTAATTAGAAAAGAACTAGGCATTTCCAATGTCTTTTCCTTTAGCTGGGGTATCAATAACCACAATGGGCACCACCAGACAGAGGGACGCAAGTTTTAACACTGGTGCTGACCGATTTATCAGGAGAAACCTCACTTACCTCATTTTCGTTATCTGCAAGTGAGGATAATTAGAGTGGTCCTTGGAAAAACAGTAATGAGTCTGATATCTGTATAGCTATTTGCAGTTTGCAAGGTACTTATGATCCACAAGTCACCCTGTGAGCCTCAAGGCACTTGAGCAAAGCAGTGCTAGATCTGAATTCGGGTTTCTCCCCTTACTGACTAACTGGGTAATTGTGGACCCCTTGCTCAGCTTCTCTGAGCTTCCATGCCCTTGTATGTGGTAGAGTGGGGCTTATAGCAGTGCCCACCTCATGGCTGGTGTGTAAGTGAAGTGAGATGACATGCTTGGCACATAGAATGCCTCCATAATAATCAAATGGATTATATTAGCAGCGCATTACTACACAGCTTATTGTATTATGGAGGGTGGTTATCTCCTCTGGTTTTCTTTCTGCTGCAGTGGAAGGACAAAATGTGGTTTACCTTCACTTCTAGGCAGATCATACAAAGAGGAATATGTCCCTTCACACACGTTTTTTAAAAGCTTGGTTGCTAATGTTTCTAGTTCTGAGTTTGATGTCCAAGTTCTAGTGTTGAAAGAACCAAGTGAGAGGAGTGTCTTAGGGGACAGCAAGAGAAGGAAGGCAGGGACTCCCATCCCAACCTCAGCAGAGAGTCACACATCCCGCACTTGGAAAAGCAGCAGCAGAGAACCAGCTTGGAGGGACCATGAGGACTGGGATGGTGGACTTCTCCAGAGGAAACCTTCAGTGCTTAAGATTTAAAGGGCCTGTGCTATCTTGGGGCTTTTGGAAGACCCCAGGACATTTGCATACCCAGGGATGGGGGAGGGGGAGATACAGGTCTATAGCTCAAGCTGAACAGTTGAAGGGAAGATATATTATGTCTTTGGTTTTGTTACTGCTTTGTTTTTTAAGTCTACTTCATTTATCTCAACTCTTTTTCAGTTATGAATTGTCTACCAATTCAGCCATGAATTTAAGACTACCATTACCAAGTTATCATAAATTTTCAAAATTCTATAAATTATTTACAGAGATGTTCTGGTAGAGTGGAGTCCAGTGCATTCTAAAGCATGGTACACAGGCCCTCAACAGCAGAGAAGATGGTTATTGGAGTCCCACCAGCATTTTTTAGTAGTTTATTATTTTTAGTAGTTATTTATTTATTTTTTTTAAAATTTTTTATTTATTTTCAGCGTAACAGTATTCATTGTTTTTTCACCACACCCAGTGCTCCATGCAATCTGTGCCCTCCCTAATACCCACCGCCTGGTTCCCCCACCCTCCCACCCCGCCCCTTCAAAACCCTCAGGTTGTTTTTCAGAGTCCATAGTCTCTCATGGTTCACCTCCCCTTCCAATTTCCCTCAACTCCCTTCTCCTCTCCATCTACCCTTGTCCTCTATATTATTTGTTATGCTCCACCAATAAGTGAAACCATATGATACTTGACTTTCTCTGTTTGACTTATTTCACTCAGCATAATCTCTTCCAGTCCTGTCCATGTTGCTACAAAAGTTGGGTATTCGTCCTTTCTGTTGGAGGCATAATACTCCATAGTGTATATGGACCACATCTTCCTTATCCATTCATCCGTTGAAGGGCATCTTGGTTCTTTCCACAGTTTGGCGACCGTGGCCATTGCTGCTATAAACATTGGGGTACAGATGGCCCTTCTTTTCACTACATCTGTATCTTTGGGGTAAATACCCAGCAGTGCAATTGCAGGGTCATAGGGAAGATCTATTTTTAATTTCCTGAGGAATCTCCACACTGTTCTCCAAAGTGGCTGCACCAGTTTGCATTCCCACCAACAGTGTAAGAGGGTTCCCCTTTCTCCACATCCTCTCCAACACACGTTGTTTCCTGTCTTGCTAATTTTGGCCATTCTAACTGGTGTAAGGTGGTATCTCAATGTGGTTTTGATTTGAATCTCCCTGATGGCTAGTGATGATGAACATTTTTTCATGTGTCTGGTAGCCATTTGTATGTCTTCCTTGGAGAAGTGTCTGTTCATATCTTCTGCCCATTTTTTAATATGATTATCTGTTTTGTGTGTGTTGAGTTTGAGGAGTTCTTTATAGATCCTGGATATCAACCTTTTATCTGTACTGTCATTTGCAAATATCTTCTCCCATTCCGTGGGTTGCCTCTTTGTTTTGATGACTGTTTCTTTTGCTGTGCAGAAGCTTTTTATCTTGATGAAGTCCCAGAAGTTCATCTTTGCCTTTGTTTCCTTCGCCTTTGGAGACATATCTTGAAAGAAGTTGCTGTGGCTGATATCAAAGAGGTTACTCCCTATGTTCTCCTCGAGGATTCTGATGGATTCCTGTCTCACGTTGAGGTCTTTTATCCATTTCGAGTTTATCTTTGTGTACGGTGTAAGAGAATGGTCAAGTTTCATTCTTCTACATATAGCTGTCCAGTTTTCCCAGCACCATTTATTGAAGAGACTGTCTTTTTTCCACTGGATATTTTTTCCTGTTTTGTCAAAGATTATTTGACCATAGAGTTGAGGGTCCATATCTGGGCTCTCTACTCTGTTCCACTGGTCCATGTGTCTGTTTTTATGCCAGTACCATGCTGTCTTGGTGATCACAGCTTTGTAGTAAAGCTTGAAATCAGGTAACGTGATGCCACCAGTTTTATTTTTGTTTTTCAACATTTCCTTAGCAATTCGGGGTCTCTTCTGATTCCATACAAATTTTAGTATTATTTGCTCCAGCTCTTTGAAAAATACTGGTGGAATTTTGATTGGAATGGCATTAAAAGTATAGATTGCTCTGGGCAGTATAGACATTTTAACGATGTTTATTCTTCCCATCCAAGAGCATGGAATGGTCTTCCATCTTTTTGTGTCTTCTTCAATTTCTTTTAGGAGTGTTCTGTAGTTCCTCGAGTACAGATCTTTAACCTCTTTGGTTAGGTTTATTCCGAGGTATCTTATGGTTTTTGGTGCTATAGTAAAAGGAATCGATTCTCTAATTTGCCTTTCTGTATTTTCATTGTTAGTGTATAAGAAAGCCACTGATTTCTGGACATTGACTTTGTATCCTGCTACATTACTGAATTGCTGTATGAGTTCTAGTAGTTTGGAGGTGGAGTCTTTCGGGTTTTCCATATAAAGAATCATGTCATCTGCGAAGAGAGAGAGTTTGACTTCTTCCTTGCCAATCTGGATACCTTTTATTTCTCTTTGTTGTCTGATTGCTGTTGCTAGGACTTCTAATACTATGTTGAACAAGAGTGGTGAAAGTGGGCATCCTTGTCGTGTTCCTGATCTCAATGGGAAGGCTGCAAGCTTTTTCCCATTGAGGATGATATTTGCTGTGGGTTTTTCATAGATAGATTTGATGATGTTCAGGAATGTTCCCTCTATCCCTATACTTTGAAGCGTTTTAATCAGGAACGGATGCTGGATTTTGTCAAAAGCTTTTTCTGCATCAATGGAGAGGATCATGTAGTTCTTCTCTCTTCTCTTATTGATTTGTTCTATCACATTGATTGATTTGCGAATGTTGAACCATCCTTGTAACCCATGGATGAATCCTACCTGGTCATGGTGGATAATCTTTTTAATGTGCTGTTGGATCCTGTTTGCTAGGATCTTGTTGAGAATCTTAGCATCCATATTCATCAGTGATATCGGTCTGAAATTCTCCTTTTTGGTAGGGTCTTTGCCTGGTTTGGGGATCAGGGTAATGCTGGCTTCATAAAAAGAGTCTGGAAGTTTTCCTTCTGCTTCAATTTTTTGAAACAGCTTCAGGAGAATAGGTATTATTTCTTCTTTGAAAGTTTGATAGAATTCCCCAGGGAATCCGTCAGGTCCTGGGCTCTTGTTTTTTGGGAGGTTTTTGATCACTGCTTCAATCTCGTTACTAGATATCGGTCTATTCAGGTTGTCAATTTCTTCCTGGTTCAATTTTGGGAGTTTATAGTTTTCCAGGAATGCATCCATTTCATCTAGGTTGCTTAGCTTATTGGCATATAACTGTTGATAATAGCTTCTGATGATTGTTTCTACTTCCTTGGTGTTAGTTGTGATCTCTCCCTTTTCATTCATAATTTTATTAATTTGGGCTTTCTCTCTTTTCTTTTGGATTAGTGTGGCCAATGGTTTATCGATCTTATTGATTCTTTCAAAAAACCAGCTTCTAGTTTCGTTGATACGTTCTACTGTATCTCTGGTTTCTACCTCGTTGATCTCTGCTCTAATCTTGATTATTTCCCTTCTTACGTGTGGAGTTGGTTTGATTTGTTGTTGATTCTCCAGTTCTTTAAGGTGTAGAGACAGCTGGTGTATTCTGGATTTTTCAATTTTTTTGAGGGAGGCTTGGATGGCTATGAATTTCCCCCTTAGGACCGCCTTTGCTGTATCCCATAGGTTTTGGAGTGAAGTGTCTTCGTTCTCATTGGTTTCCATAAATTGTTTAAGTTCTTCTTTGATCTCCTGGTTGATCCAAGCATTCTTAAGCAAGGTGGTCTTTAGCTTCCAGGTATTTGAGTTCCTTCTGAACTTTTCCTTGTGATTGAGCTCCAGTTTCAAAGCATTGTGATCTGAGAATATGCAGGGAATCATCTCAGTCTTTTGGTATCGGTTGAGCCCTGATTTGTGACCCAGTATGTGGTCTATTCTGGAGAAGGTTCCATGTGCACTTGAGAAGAATGAGTATTCTGTTGTTTTAGGGTGGAATGTTCTGTATATATCTATGAGGTCCATCTGGTCCAATGTATCATTCAATGCTCTTATTTCTTTATTGATTTTCTGCTTCGATGATCTGTCTATTTCTGAGAGAGGCGTGTTAAGATCTCCTACTATTAATGTATTCATATCAATATGACTCTTTATCTTGATTAATAGTTTTCTTATGTAATTGGCTGCTCCCATATTGGGGGCATAGATATTTACAATTGTTAGATCATCTTGGTGGATAGTCCCTTTAAGAATGATGTAGTGTCCTTCTGTATCCCTGACTACCGTCTTTAGTTTAAAATCTAATTTATCTGATATGAGAATCACTACCCCGGCCTTCTTTTGAGGCCCATTGGCGTGAAAGATGCTTCTCCATCCCTTCACTTTCAGTCTGGGTGTATCTTTAGGTTCAAAATGGGTCTCTTGTAGACAACATATGGATGGGTCCTGTCGTTTTATCCAATCTGCAACCCTGTGTCGTTTTATGGGTGCATTTAGGCCATTCACATTGAGAGTGATTATTGAGAGATACGTTTTTATTGACATTGTGTTATCTTTGAAGTCTTTCTTTCTGTCGATTGTCTCTATATTTCTGTTCAATGCTATTCTTAGGATTTTTCCTCTTTTATAGAACCCCCCTTAATATTTCCTGCAGTGTCGGCTTGGTGGTTGCATAGTCTTTCAAGCCTTGCCGGTCTTGGAAACTCTTTATCTCTCCATCCATTTTGAATGTCAGTCTTGCTGGATAAAGTATTCTTGGCTGCATGTTCTTCTCATTTAGTGCCCTGAATATATCTTGCCAGCCCTTTCTGGCTTGCCAGGTCTCTGTGGACAGGTCTGACGTTATTCTGATGGGCTTTCCTCTGTATGTAAGGAGCTTCTTTGTCCTAGCGGCTTTCAAGAGATTGTATCTACAATTATGATTCCTCAATTTTACTATGAGGTGCCTGGATGTTTTTTTTGAATTTATAATCTTGGGGGGGGGACCTTTCTACTTCTAGTACATGAACACTTGTTCCATTCGCAAGATTGGGAAAATTTTCATGAAAAACTTGTTCCACTATATCTTCTAGACTTCTTTCTTTCTCCTCCCCTTCAGGGATTCCAATAATTCTGACGTTGGAACGTTTCATGGCATCATTTATTTCCCTGATTCTGTTTTCGTGGCTTCTAAGCTGTTTGTTCCAGGCTTCCTCCTGATCCTTTCTCTCTATTTGTTTGTCCTCCAGATCACTAATTCTATCTTCTGTCTCAGTTACCCTAGCTTTTAGAGAATTTAGATTAGATTGGAACTCATTGAGAGCGTTGTGAACCTCATCCCTGGTGGCCTTCAGCTCTGCCCTAACATTATGAACCTCCTCTCTGGTCGCTTTCAATTCTGCCCTAATCAATTCTGTTTGGTCATCCATGGCTTTCTCCAACCTAGCTATTGCCTGGATAATTGTTAGCCTGAATTCTCTTTCTGACATATAGTCTATGTTGATAGCCGTTAGCTCTGTTGCAGAAGGCCCATCCTCTGTATTTTTCTTCTGTTGGGGATTCCTCCTCCTAGTCATTTTGGTGAGAGATGACTGGACAGATGTAGCTGGATGTATTGACCGTGGTGCAGTCAAGGTGCACCCTGGAACGCTTCTGAGCACTCAGGATTCCCCACCCAAATGAGAGAAAAAAGAAAAGAAAAAGAAAAAAGAGGGAGAGAGAGAGACAGGAAAAAAAGGGAAGATAAAAGTGAAGGTTCAGCCCAAATGGGCCCCAGGGTAAGGTTTATGACGTATACAAACAAAAACAGACAAACAAAAAGACTGATAAAAGTATATGACGAGAGAAAATATATATATATATATAAGCAAAAAAAAGGAGGAGCCTCGTCAAGAAGAACCCCAAGTATAAGATTTATATACTATCCGGACAAACATAAATACACAGAGACACTGGCAGAAGAAAAAGATGGGAGCATGGTTATAGATTCTCGGTGTGGGCGAGGAAGGTTATTTTGATTCTTCCTGGATGTATCTTGATATCTTTGTTAAAGGACTCAACTTTCCTAAGAAAAAGGGGGATTAAAAATTGGTTCACCTATAGGGGTAGCATTGCTTGGAGAAAGGGGATTACCTTGAAGTTTAACTCTATATGAATATTAGAAAATAAAAATAAAAAAGGAATAAACTGGACTAAACTAAATTAAAAATTTTTTTAAAAATTAAGAAAATAGAAAAGCAAAAGAAAAACACATGTGTATGTATCAAAAAATTCAGGTTAGAAGTTTATCATGGAATTTGATGTACTGGACATCTCACTGTGATGGTAAATAGGTTAAAAAATTATCTATATAAAAAAAGAAAAAAAATGAACCAGAATAGTGGGAAAGAATTAAAAATAAAAGTTGTATCTATGAAGTAGTGGTGGTTGTTCTCTTGTAGTCTTTTTTTTTTTTTTTTCCTGATTTGTTTTCTGAGGGAGGGGGCTGCCACGTGGGTTTTCAGTCAATGATGTTCCCTGAGTTAAGTCCTCCCGACCCCCTCAAGGGGGTGGGCTCTGAGAAAAACGTTTTTTTTCAGGTTTTTGTTCTCTGGAGGTTTTTATGTTTGTTCACTAATTTTCTCTCGCCTTGACAGCTTTTGATGGTTTTTGGAGGTTTAGAGGAAAGAAAACTGCACCCCAACCTCCCTCTCAGAGAGAAGCCTCAGTCTGCTCCCCTGCAGGTGCTGCAGCCGCTGGGCCGCTGGCAGAGCAGGTTCTGAGTCACGGTCCCTGGGGACGCAGGATCTCCTGCTTGTACGCAAAACCAAGGCAGCTGTGGCTGTCTGGGCAGCTCCAGACCGCCAGAGAGGTTCCAAGCAGCAATCGCACACTGAGATTTTCCCGCTGGCTGGGGCTAAGAGCTCAGGTCTTGCGCGCACCTCTCCCAGGGGATGGTTTGGGGCGCGGCGCCTCCAGCTCTATCGGCTCTATCGCCGCGTGGGTCTATCGCCGCGTGGGTCCCAGAACACCAGGCTGGGCGTGCACCTCTCTCAGGGGAGGTTGAGGCACGCGCGCATCTCCAGTAAGGTGCGCGTTCTGCCGTCTGGTGTGGCTCCCAGCCCCTCACGGGAGCCGGACTCCACCCGTTCTCGGGCGCACTGGCGGCTCCGGGACAAAGACCAGGTTTCTCCGCCGCACTCTCCGGCTCAGCGCCAGGGGATGCTGCCCTGGGTCTGGGGACTTAAGCCCCTATCCCTATCCGCCCCGATTCCCACAATTTCCCCGCTCGAGTCTTTGCTCTTTTGAGTGCTTTCAACAAGACTCCAAGTTAATGCTGGTCCCCAGATGCCGGGCACTCTCGTATTGGGGTATTATTTTCCAGTTGGTCGCCTCTGGTGGCTCCCTCCCCCTTTTGTTTATCTTCCGATATCAGTCCGACGTTCCCACTCCACTTTACCTGCCCACTGGCGTCTTCTGGCCCCCGTAGAGATCCAGACATGTATAATTCTGATCTCAGGCTGATTTCATGGGTGATCGGAGTTCTTTGGTAGGTAATCAGCTCACTTTAGGGTGCAGGTTGAAAAGGCGCCTCCTCCTACTTCCCCGCCATCTTGTCTCCACCCAGTAGTTATTTAATATGTACACATATACCTATTATTTTTACTGGTTTTCTGTTTGTGATAGTTATGTGAAAGTTCCTTTGTACATAAATTTATTTAAGCGTATGAATCCATTAAAAGGAAATAATTAGGAGAACTATAGGACAAGTAGTTCTAGGATATCACAATAATTATGCAATGATTAAGATTTTGGGAAATCTTACAGCAGGCAAGAGCAATCCACCATGCCTGTTCATAAATGAGTGGCATAACCCGTTCTTAAACCTCTTTGGGGCCATGTGGAAGTAGAATAATGAATCAAAGCAATTCTACTCCACTTTACAGCCATTTCTTTATAAGTACCCCCCACCCCCGCCCTGACCCGTGCCATGTGGCAGCAAAGTTCTCTCTTACATTCCATACCATCCAACCACCTGTTTCCTCCAAGTGAATTTCTTACGGAGAACACACATGTTGCCCTAGAGAACGTGTTTGTGTATCCCAGTTCCAAAAGGCGACCTCTTAGAGCACCCCCTGCCTCCTGATCTGATCTTTGGTGGAGAGCTGGCTAAGAGCTTTCAACTTGTTCCTATTGGTTCCATTTTATAAAATTTCATCAGAGGATCTCACCAGGAAAATTAAAATGATTTACCTAGCATGTCCAAATTGGCATCATTTACAGATATGAAGAAATGTAACTTCTGGAAAATCTTTGATTTTTACACATTTTTACACATTTACACATTAGAAATGTTAATTAAACACATGCTAACCTAAGGCTGTCAATAGGAGAAAATATTTGTTAAGGGTAAGTTACCCAGTGTGTTGTGTGACTTGGCAAAGTGTAAATATCCTGGTGAGAACGTCGTGTTTAGTTGCAAACACTTTAGGCCTGGAGTTTGCAGATGGGAGTTCTAGTCCCACCTTTCCTCTGATTATCTAACTAAATAAAGCAGTTCTCCAAACTATGCCTCAGTTTCCTCATTTGTAAAATAGAGGAGCCATGACCTCCTTCATGTGATGATCGAGAGGGTCAGATGAGACAGCTTCTGGTGTCTTGTGAAGTCAAGAATGTTTTCTGAATGCCTCGTCACTGTGTTCCAGCCCTCCTTTTTCCTACAGCCCAGCTCTGAGGTCGAGGGAACAGATGAAGAGTTTGCGTCCTCCAGCTCCAAATGGAAAGGCAAATAACTCACAGCAGGGCTGAGAATTCCAAATATTAAGAGCCTTCTTGTGTTTGTTGCTCCTCTCCAGTGCTTGGCAATAATGTAAGGCAAATATCAGGAACCCAGTGGGGAATTAATGTTAAAAAAAAAATCCTGGTGTGCTCTGGTGTAATTAAGCAGTATAATTAACGTCCTCTGGTTGAAATCAACCAACAGAGGACACAGGCCACCATTTCAGAGACAGCAAAGGTGCCAAAGTTCATTTGTTTCTTCTGAGGTTTATTCATATTTTATGTTTCATGTCATTCTGCTTCAGGAAAACAAAAAACTGTGTGCATGTGTCTCTTTTGCCCTCCCAGTCTGTAATTTCCTTGAGGGAAGATGCTGTGTTGTGTTCATCTCTGCTTCCCTCTGGGTACCTATCACAGTCTGACATGTGATTAGTCTTCTCCAACCTCAGGGAGGTCGAGTGTCTCCCAGTACCTACCATGGGAAACCCTTACTGTGGACAGAATTTGCATGCTTCTTCTGTTGATAGAAATGGTTTTTCTAATTCTGAATGGAAGAGGTGTTGAATTTATTAACAACATGGTACATTAGTCACTGGTAAGGGTGGCTTCTCAGAGTGGTACTTGGGGCCGACTGGGCATTCATTCATTCATTCATTCATTCAACAAATATTTATTGAGAATCTTTTATGTCCCAGGCAGTGTGCTGGATGTGTGGGATAAATGAGGATAAATAAGGCTGTCAGTGTCCTGGCTCTCATGAATCTTATATTCTAGAGGGGACAGAAGAGAAAGGAGAAAACCCATGTCATATGTTGACAGCTTATGGCACCTTTGATAAAGGACACCAAGGAGGGGGGGGCAGAGGGTGCATGGGGAAGGCCTATCTGAAAAGGGGACCTGAATGAGGTGAGGAAGGGAACCACAGAAAGATCTAGGGAAGAGTATTTTCAGTTAAAGAGAATAACATGTCCCAAATCCTAGGATGAGGACCAGCGTGATGTGAACAAAAAACAGAGAAAGATCAAGTTTGCTAGAACACAGAAGAAGGGAAGAGTACTGGAAGAGATACAGATAGCATCACATGACAAGGATGCCATTTCTACTTCAAGGAAAGGGGAGCCCTTGGAGGGCTTTGAGCATGGGAGTTCTGCAATTTCATCGGTCCTGTCAGAAGATCTCTCTAATCACCATGTGGGGAAATGACCACGTGGAAAACAAAAATAGGCTGTGGACCTGGGAGGCTTGTGGAAGAGGCAAACGATGGAACAGATGTTGGAAGTGAAAATGAAAGTCCAATAACATGATATGTATTCCTGTCCCATGTGGAAGACCTCTGAACCTTGGGTATTTATAGCTCTAAGAGTCTATCATTTCATGACCCCTGAGTTCAAGTCTTTCTCCCCATAGTTGGGTCCAATTGTTGGTCTGGCTGTGTTTCCTACAGCAAAGTCATGCAGGGATCAAAACTCATGATTCTTCCTCACCCTGAATCTGAAAACCAAAGTCTCTTTTTGATTTGGACACACCAGTGTCATGATCACAATCTCAGGCTACCAACTCAGGTGGGCAAGAAATATATATTTACTGACCTATTCACTGAATGTGGAAAGTAGAACAATGGCCCCTAAAAGATATTCAATCATCCTTGTCCCCAGAGGCTGTGACCATATGACAAAGGGGACTTAAATTGGTACATGGAATTAAGATTGGTTATCAGCTGACTGTAAGATTATTCTGGATTATGCAGGAAGGCCCAGTGTAATCACAGGTGTCCTTAAAAGTGGAACAGGGAGTCAGAGAGGGAGATGTGACTGTGGAACATCAGAGTGATCCAATGTTTGAAGGACTTGACCCACCATTACTGGCTTTGAGGATGGAGGAAGAGACCTCAAGTTGAGGACCTGGGGAGCCCTGCAGAAGCAAAAGAGACAAAGAAGCAAATTCTCCCCTAGAGTATCCAAAAGAAATACGGTCCTGTAAATGTCTTGGTTTTAGCCCAGTGAGAAAAAGTATCAGACTTTTTTTTTTAAGATTTTATTTATTTATTTGACAGACAGAGATCACAAGTAGGCAGAGAGGCAGGCATAGAAAGAGAGAGGGAAGCAGGCTCCCCGCTGAGCAGAGAGCCCGATGCAGGGCTCAATCCCAGGACCCTGGGATCATGACCCGAGCGGAAAGCAGAGGCTTTAACCCACTGAGCCACCCAGGTGCCCCCCGAGACTTTTAATCTTCAGAACTGCAAGAATTTGTGTTGTTTTAAGCACTAAATTTATGGTATTTGTTACAAAAGCAAAGGAAATTGACACACTGAACTTCATCATCATCATTTGTCCCCTTTCAACTAGGTAGTAGAAAGTTACACCCAGCCAATTTGAGATTTCCTTTCCCCCCAGGATTGTTACTACATGCTAGCGGCAGGGTTTAATGGGAGCCAAGAGGTTGGAGTGGGGTATCTGGTCGTTGGTTGTCATCGATCCACGCTGGTGTCCTCTAAAGAAGTATATTGTATTGACTGATTCTCACCTGTGACTGTGTCATCCTTCACTCCTGACCTTAGGGCCTCTCCCAGCCTGGCTTCTGCTGTTAGCTACTTGTGCGTTACTCTCAAAGTAGGGAGGAATGGCTGTTCTCCAACCTCACTCTGAAACCCCAAGAAATGCTGGGCAGCCGGGTGTGCCCTTTCTGTCTAGATGTGCCCTGTGGCTTTCACCTCTACTGCTTCTCTATGCTGGGTACTGGAGAATTCCTAGTGGGAGGCTCCGAAAAAGGGCGATGGTGTCTCTGTCTCAGGTTTCCTAGGGCGGAAGAGCTCTTCTTAGGAAGAAACCAGTTTCTATCCCCCTTTATTCCCATTCAATTCTCTCTCTCTCACCCAGGCTAGAGAAGTTTTATATCTTTGGGGGCAGCAAAATCTGCCAGAAACTACCAAAAATTCTTCTAAATCTGTTTCAAGCCTGCATCTTGCTTATAAATCAGATTCCTTTGCTCATTGATTCCAATGGGACACCCCTCTCTTGAAGACCACTGGATGGTCCATGGCTTCCTGCCCGGTGGGGAGGGCTATGAGATAACGGGAAATATCTCGGAGGGGGAAACCTTGATTAAGAAATACCTCCTGATATTGTCCCTCTCTATCAGCAGTGCTATTGGCCAGTCACTGTCACATTTGCAAGAAAGCAGGCCTGACCCCCATGACTATGACTGGGATGGGATGCAGAGGACCAGAGAAGAATGGGGTGGCTGGGTGTGAGATAAATCTGTGGCAGAGTCATCAGGAAAACCAGACTGTCCAGTCTGGAATGTGAATCAGGGATTGGGGAGTGGCCCAGTTGGCTGCTAGTGATTAGAGGCAAGAGGATCCACAAAGAGCAGCAGAGACACTGATGATCACAGCAGAGAAGAATAATGGGAATGGTCCAGAGTGTTTCTTGTAAGGGAAGAGCCTGCAACAACAGGTCCCTGAAAGCTTGTTGGCCCAAAGCGCTGACAGCAGCCTTTTCTGGATGCCAAGAGATCCCTATTCTCCCCAGGCTCAGGTGGCCGTTCAACCATCCCATCCCTTGAGGCAGCTAAATGGAGCTCTAACACAACATTTCATCTTATTGATTCCAAAGACCTTGTGTCCCCCGAAATTCATACATCGAAGTCCTAACCCCCAGTACCTCAGAATTTGACCTTATTTGGGTGCAAGAGGTGATTCAGTTTCAATGAGATCCTGGGGTTGGGCCCTCCTCCAATGTCACTGGTGTCCTTATAAGAAGAAGATGTCTCTCTGGACATAGCTGGGTGCAGACATGTCCAGAGAGAAGACCATGTGAAGATGGATGGCATCCACACGCCAAGGGGAGAGGCCCTGGAGGAAACCAACCCTGCTGACCCTTTGAGCTCATAGACTTCCAGCCTCCAGAACTGTGAGAAAATGCTTTTCTCTTGTTTAAGCCAACTGGTCTGAGGTACTTTGAATGCAGCCCTAGCAAACTAATGCAGGCCTTAAAACCCTTTTTTCTATGGCCACGCGGCTGAGGGAGAACGGCTTTGAAGGGCAACAGGAATTTTCTTTCTTTTTATTTTTCATTTTTTGCCTGCTCCTGGAAGTAACTTTGGAAAACACCCCTCCCTCCTAGATGGAAAATGGTGGCCTGTCTCCCAGCCTACCCCTCCCCCATTCTTCCTTATGCTTCAGTTTCCTGATTGGATTTCTAACCCCAAAACGTTTGATATCTTTATCTTGCAAAACCAATCAATTAAAGCTTTTGGTGGGGGAGAAAAACACATCTCCAAACTGTATCCAGAGGTGTTGCTTCTTTCGTGCTCAGGCTCTGAATTCAAATCCTCCTCAGCCACAAACCTGGTGTCATGACCTCTCTAGATATTTCTGGGGTACAAAGTCCTTCCCACTGCCTCTAGAGCAGTGTTCCAGAAGTATCAAAACTTTATCGCTCGGTGCTCACAGGAAGACGTTAGGTGGTATGCAGAGAGACATTTTCCATATTGATGGTTATATATTTATTTTCATGTGTGGTAGAAAAAAAGCCAGCACACCAGACTTGCGATTTCAGGTACTGTTGTTTACGTGGAGGCTAACACAGGTGTTCGGATGTACTAAGTACTACTGACACAAAGGATATGGCAAAAATCGGGCATAAGAACGGCGGAAGCTTTGGGGTGTAGGACTGTCACAGGCAAGCAAGGGCAGCATTGATGGCTGAGAAGGCAGAGGGGGATGGACCACAGGCCTGGGAACAGGTGGCTTGGGAGGTGGCAGGCGTGGAGGGGCAGGAGAGGTTTCCTGTCTGCCCCCAGGTCTCCGTTCCTCCCTCTCTGTGATTGCCCCCAGATAACCCAACCTCCCGTGTCTGTGTGGCAAGGCTCCAACACACGTGGAACGTTGCCAGGGAAGCCAGGAAGGCCCTCGGGAATCCGTGCTGCTGTGGGGGCTTCTGCTTCCGAATGAGTATGTGTTTCTGAGGCGGGACGGGGCTTCATTTTTCCCAAACTCCCTGGTCTTGTCAGAGGCTAACAACCTCAGCTGTGAAATGAATGTGACTCCCTCTGTTTATGCAGGAGACAAACGCGAGCCCTTTACCTGAGCCCAGCCACTCAGCAGCACCCCTGCAGGGAACACAACTGTCACAGACAACGACAGAACCCACCCCGCTGAGAAGCCGAAGGTGGCATCCCAGGGAGGGCGTGGAGGAGAGGAGGCAAAGATGCAGGGGGTACCTGCAAATGGTCAGTCTGCGTGGCACGGACATTCAGGTGAGCGTGGAGGCCTGTGTCCCCAAGCACAGGGTGACACGCCAGCAGCCGGATAGGGTGGGGCTACCTCTCCCTGTGCAGCTGAAAGATCACTTAGCTGCAAATAGTTATGACTCCCTCATTTGACTGAGTTTTAGCTTGTTAGTTCTAAGGAGCTGTTAAAAAATTGAGTATTATGGGAAAGCATGCAACTGTGTGGGCCTTTTCTGATGTAACTGTACGTCTCTGGCTATATTCATCCAATGGCATTTAAGGCTCATTAAATTTTGAATCCTGTGTCACCTGCCTTCGTCTCAAAATAGTTCTCCGTGTGCCTTTTGTCTCTCAACTCCATTTTAATGGAAATTGTTTCCATTCACCTCTCTGTTCCCTTCTTCCTGCTAGTGACACCCGAGCTTTAATAATCTCCAATGCCGAATTATTCACTCTGTGACCCTGTCATTTGGAGAATACATTGGACGTTGGCGGATGTAAACAGCTGATGGTAAGAATCTGGGGGTTGCTATTAGAATGTTCCTTCTCCTCCTCCTCCCTGTTCCGGCCATACACAGGGATGCCCCCGCACCTGCTCACCGACAATGTTGCCACTACTGGTAGCCTTGTCAGAAGGTGGGTCATGTCTCCTGTCTCAGCACAGGAAAGTTTCTGGGTCTAACACAGGAGGAGCACACACCCCATCTAAAGGCAGCAGCCATTAGTCATAATAAATAAATCTCACATCGCCCTTGATAAGTGCAAGGTACCATTCTGAGTGCTTATAATTGGATGACTTAGGGAACTGTCCCCCTTTGGTGTAGATGAAGTGACTGAAGCACAGAGAAGTTAAGTAAATTATCTGAAGTCACACAGCAATTAAGCTCTGGGTTTGAACCCAGACCATTGAAGCCAGAAGCCATACTTGTGGCCAATTCCCTATACCTGCCACTACACCTCTCCAACTGATGATTTCCACCTAATATCAGATAAGAATTGCATGTTCTTGTATTTTTTCTGAGAATCCAGAAATCTGATTTCATTTACATGAACTGTCTCAATTTTTTAAAATTGGCAAGGAAAAATCATTTTTTTTTAACTCTTCAAGGGCCAAGCAAAATGCATCTATGACCAGGAACTGGTGTGTATGCTACCTGTGTGAGACCTCTGGTCTAAATGAACTCCCCCCCCCCCAGTGGAAATGTGCTATAAAACACTATTTATATTATTCTAAAAGTTCTTACAGTATTTCTTTCTCTCTCTCTCTTTTTTATTATGTTATGTTAGTCACCATACAGTACCTCATTCGTTTTTGAACTCTTCAAAGAGAACCAAACAGCCATCAAATTCAAACCTATCTGCTCCCACAAGAAACTTTCTTCCCTTGGAGCTGACAGAGAGCCCAAAGAGCGGGCGGATCCCAGGGCGGGAAAATCGGAAAGTCACTGTGCCTCACAGAGCAGGCAGATTCTCCAGTCCTGACTGCTACGCTGCTCGAAAGAAGGGTTCAGGGAACCTGCTTTTGCGATTGGTTGACACCCGCACAACGTTCAGTCAATGCGGCAAGTGTAGCAACCAGCACCAGAAATGTCAGCTCTCATTAGCCGGCCTATAAATCTGCCTCCGTGAGAAGTGGGATGAGAGAACCACAGAGAAAATGCCAGGAAGCAGGAACATATGTTGATCACACAAAGAGAAGCTCCGACAATGGGCGTCTTCCTCCCCAGCCCAGGCACCTGGAACAGGAAGGCTTTGTTTTGCCTCAGCCCTCGGTGCCCCCGTAACAGGAGGCTGGGCAATGTGTTCCATCATCCGTGGTGGGAGGTTCTGCTAAGTGTTTGCTGACACAGCTGAACAGTCGTAAAATGTCATAAAGAGTAAATGACTTGATAATGCAAACCAGTAATTACCATGTGGTACATGTTCATGCTATTTACATATTTTAACACCCTGGTATTAACGTGCCTTTCCAAATAGTACATAAATGCTCTAGGCTTTGTGTAATTCATTCCCAGCAGCCACAAACGGGCATCTCTAGAAGGAAGTGCCCTTTTCCCTTCCTCTTTCCTCATTTTGGATCTGCATTCCTGGAGGCCCACTTGGCAATGATGAAGTTTAGAATATAGGTGAGGTCCAGCGGGGTGGACTCTGGAGCCCACGACCAAGAAAGAATTCTTGAGACATCTTTGGTGCAAAATGGTGGTTTATTAAAGCACGGGGACAGGACCTGTGGGCGGAAAGTGCTGCTGCCCAGGGTTGTGAGGGGTGGCTGGTTATATACTAAGGGGTTGGGGACCTAAGGAAAAAGGGAGGTTTCAAAAGAACTTTCATCTGCTTAAGAGGGCCTACAAGATACCAGAGGCCTTGAGGCCTTGCCATTGTCAGGTTAAGGTTGTTTTGCCCCTCTAGCAAGGTATTAACATAAGATGGGAGATTCCTGGAAGAATGTCACACGTGTCCCACCCAGGAGTGAGGGGTGGGGGGGGGTTGCAGGGTGTCAGCCTGTGTTGTCCTCAGCTGGCCTTCTGTTCCCTCATCAGCCGGAATGTGGCCAGTGGAATGCGGGTGTGGATACCATTGGAGGAAACTCAGGAGAAGCTCTGCCTTTTGCAAGACATCTTACTGCCCGTGGTCTGAAGGGGCGGTAGGTAATCAGCATGCTGATACATGGGTAAAAACAGCTCTCCAAAAAAAAAAAAAAAGAATCCCTGATTTGCAGTTTGCCAGTTTCCATGGAGTAAACACTTCCACTATGGTCAGTTTCAGGCTTCCAACACAGAACACGGAGTTGGGAAGAGATGCACACGTTCTGCTCTGGGGAGCCAAGCTACCTCTAGAACAGCGTTAGCTGGAGGTCATGGGCCTGTTATCTAATTGGTCTCAGCCACTGCCTTAGCCCCTCCCTGCATGCAGACGAATATGACGTGACCATAGGTATAGAATTATACTCCATTCCGTATATTTCCCAAGATGCCAAGCCCCACATCTCTTATTGTGCAAAAGAACTTTAGTTGGGGAGCCGGTAAGAAATCACATTCCAGACCTGGAGTGGGAAGGAATATGTGCAACGGGACACAGCAATCTGCCCTCAGCCTCGACGGCTGGAACTCACCTCTTCTTATTCTCAACTCAATGCTCTTTGCACTAGAGCCTTTCTTCTGAGCATCCTGATTGCTACCCAGTAGACACAGCTGTCCTTTGTGCCTCAACGGATCTCCTCCCTCACTGGGCCCTGTGTGTGTGTGTGTGTGTGCGTGCGCGTGTGTGCGTGTGTGTGCATATTGGAACACGGGGCCTGGCAGGCTCCCAGAGCCCTGCATGGTGATGATGGTTGCCAGGTAACAAGAAGGCATCATGGCGGGGAGCCATCCTTGACAGTTACAGGTAAATAGGTGCCGCAGGGAATAGAGCCTCCCTGGAGGAAGAGAATTGGCAATGTCTGGTGTGAGGGTCTTGAGTCAGAAATGGGGTATACAACCCAAGGAGGAGGGCCTGCGGAGACATTACGGCTAAAACAGACCTTGAAGAGGAGCTGGTTCATGCCCATGTGTACTCAATAGGGAAACTGAGACCTGAAGCTAGGAAAAGACTTGCCCAAGCTCACACCTTTAATTGGTATCAGAACTAGGGCAACTGGCAGTTGCCAGTTCCCAGGATGAGGCAGGATGTGAGGCTCCCACTGAACGTCACCAAATAGGAAAGAAGCCTCATATGACAAACCAGCCCCAAACACCAAGTGCTGGAAGTTTAACAGTAACATCCATGGCTACATGTCTGGAATGAGTCCTGCAGTGCTGTCCCCGTGCACCGCGGAGCCTTTCCAGCCCTTCCCACGCCAGCCCCCGGGGGAGGGGAAAGAGCCAGGAAGCAGCAAGATGGTAGAGAAGAAATGATGCTCACGTCATGGTGTTGGCGGGGGGGAGAAGTTCCGAGGGGTCACTCGGCTGAACAGATGGCCAGCAGATATTGGTTTCAACCCTCACATGGTTGAGTAAATAATGTTTAAGTTTTTCTTGCCAGCCTGGGGAGCCGAGCAGATCACACCGAGTGGAGGTACCTCCACCTCCTGCCCGCATCATCTGCTCTTCCCGGGGTTTTCATTTCCTACCCTGTTTGTGCTTTAGAGCATGGCTGGCTGGTCAGGAAGCCTGTGCCCTTGGAGGCAGGAGTATGTGTGCAGGAAGAGAGAGGGAGGAGGTGGAACAGGGCAGGGGGGCGGGGGCAGCCTGGCATTTGATTGCAGCATGTGCCTGGATAGCACCTGTCAGGTTAAATCACAGTCAAGGGCATCACAGGAGAATTGCCGAGGGGGGTGGTGGTGGTCATGTTTTAATTCTTGATAACAAAGAACCTCACAAGACAAAACCAAAGGGGTGCCCTTGATCTGCCTGCCAGTAGGATGGTTTCTCCCTCCACCGATCAAAGAGCTGGATTTGGTGAAACTTCCAGGCGAGGCTCCTCTGTTCTGACCCTGATTCAGCCACTCACTGGTCTTAGGCATTTCTCCCAATTCCTCAGAGCCTTGGTTTCTCTTTGTGTCCCATGAGGATGTTGGCATTGGCCTGGACTATCTTCAGGGGGGGAGACATAATTGAATGAATGAAGAGGAAGAAGGGAGACGCACATGATGGATTAGGCCAAAGAGTCTCTGGTACAGCAAAAATAGATTCACTCAACCAACATGTCTAGCCCCAACCTGATCAGGCCTTAGAACACAGAAATGAAGCAGGCACAGCCCCATGCCCAAGGAGCTCACCTCTGAGTCAGGAGACAGATAAAGGAACAAAAAAAGCACAAGAGTCACACTGCCCAAGCTCACATTTCTGTTTGTCACCAACATGCTGTGTAACCTTGGGCTGGTAACCTCTGTGCCTCAGCTCCCTCATCTATATAATGGGCATCATGATAGTAGCTACCTCACTGAGCTGTCTGAGGACAACAGAAACATAAGCGAAGCCAGTAGCAAGGTGCTCTGACCCATGGCAAAGGCTCAACAAATGTCAGCTCTTGTTATTACCAAGTTTTATGGCAGTGATAGCTCGTGATACTGAGGAGCACAAGGAAAAATGTCACCCCGGCCTTGGTAGGGGGATGGTCAGAGAGGGCTTGTGGAAGACTCAGCTGAATCTTAAAGAGCAAGCTAAGGGTCATCCAGGAAAAAAAGCAAGTTCATTCAACAAATACTATGGAGCAAGGACTTTGGCAAGAGTGGAGAGTGAGACAGACAGGGTCTCTGTGTTTTTGTATCTCTCATTCTGGATCTGGGGCCAGTAAACCTGTTCCATGGAGGGTCAGACAATAAATGTATCAGGCTTGTGGTCCATACAGTTTCTGTCACAAACACTCATCTCTGCTGTTGTCACAGCTGTGAAAACAGCCACAGACAATACAGAAATGAATGGGTATGGCTGTGCATTCATAAAACTTTAATTTTGAGGATGTTAGCTAGATTTAATGTGGTGATCATTTTGAAATGTATACAAATACCAAATTATTATGCCATACACCTGAAACTAATATAATGTTATATATCAATTATATCTCAGTAAAAACCTTCAATTTTGAGCACTGAAATTTGAATTTCATATCATTTTCATACCATGCCAATATTACTTTTCTTTTTTACCTCCAAACATTTGAAAATATAAAAAAAAATTCTTATCTTCTGAGCCATACCAAAAATAGCTTATTTAACCCATGGGCCATAGTTTTCAGAGTCTTGTTTTAAAGTAACAACAGACACAGAATCAATAGAAACATGAAAATATTGGGTGGCACTAAGGAGATAATTACTCCTAATACTATGAGGCAACCATGAGGAAGAAGGTTCTGATTTAGTTCAGGTAGAAGGCTCTATGAGGAGTCGAAATTCAGGGTGAAATCAGAATGATCAGATAAAACCAAATATTTCAAAGTCTGGACCAAAGGAGGATCCACTCAAAGGTAGACTCAAACCCTGGACATGTTGAGAGCCGAGACAGCCAGGATGTACTTGGAGCATAGGAGTTGTAAGCAAGAGGGAGGAATTGGCTGGAAAAGAGAAGGAAGAACAAGAAAAATAGAGAGTATCTGTGGAACTGGCCTTGGTTAGACCGAAGGACAATATTTGAAAAGGGATTCACTATGTAAATAACTTTTGTGATTTCTTTTTACAGCAGGGGCAAAAGAGGGAAAGTATGAAATAATGCTGAAATGCTCAGCATTGGTCATTATTGTCTATGGGCTCTAATGAGTCTATTTCTCCCACCAAGGATGGGGTCAGGCTGAGTTCTGCAGGAGCTCCAGGCATGGACCCTGAGTGTCTTCCCATGTGTACGTAAGTCGTTCCCCAGAGTGGAGTGGAAATGATGAACCAAGTGTCCATGCATCGGATTTTGCTAATCCCTGCCTTAGCTCTCGGGTGGTGTCACCAAAATACTGTGACGAGATTGATTGAGTCAAAAAGTCAACTTCCAAGATGGGGGTGGGGGAGACAGTTCTGGCATCTGATGTTCTTCGTAATGGTATGGGTCTTGGTCCCCTGCCCCACTGGTCCCTCTCACTGACCTTGCTGTTCTGGTGGAAAAGAGACTTAAATGTCTTATAAGGAATTTTTATTAAAAAAAACAAAACAAAACAATACCTATCAAAAGAGGCTTTTCTACACATCCCTGGGTTGAAGGTCAGAAAGAGGGATATTTCCATGCTTGGGCATTTGTACCAGATGAATCTTTAATTTCGGAGTGTTGGGAATCTGGAGCCCCACCTCTCTTCACATGCACGCACACGCACGCCCACAGGAAAACTCAAGCGCATGGGTGACTCCTGCGATCCCGCACTAAGTGATTTGTAAGCCATCCCCAGTTTAACTTGAGCTTCTGTGGTTAAATAAGTACCTTTTTTTTTTTCCATTCCACAGCTGTTGCCATCTGCCTAATTTCAATCAATTAACTTTTGCTTAAAAACATTAAGTTTCTTAATGCTGTAGCATTGGGCCAATTTTACGGTAAATCCTGAGTGTGAAGGTGACAAATCACTCATGCTGGCCTTCCTGCGGAACAAAGCCACCATCAGAACAATGTCTTTGCAGGAACTGCAGGCTTCATAGGTGGTGTGGGTCTCCCAGAGCCTGGGATGCCTCGCCCCCACCTCGCGGGTCACCTGGCCGCATGGCGTCCCTTTCGGGAGCCAGAGCAGGCGCTTGCAGGGAATTGCTACACAGGCAGAGTAGGCTTCTTCATGGACAGACATTGCAAGGCTGATTTAGAGACCAAGCATCAGAAAGACAAAGGGAAACATGAGAGCTTGAGCAGAAGGTAGGGAAGGGAAGTGGGATGAACCATTAAAAGCCTGAGGAGAAGAGGGGAGGCCTTTCTGCAGCGGGAGCCCCCTCAGCCCACCTGTCTCCACCTCTTTGGGCTAACTGCCTCTAATCAGTCTGTAAGGCGACCTGATGCTGAACTTGGGGAAACACAAGGTTTTCTTTTAACTTTCAAAAAAATGAGCAGAAGACATTAACAGACACTTCTCCAAAGAAGACATACAAACGGCTAACAGACACATGAAAAATGTGCATTATCATTAACCATTAGGGAAACGCAAATCAAAAGCACATTGAGATACCACCTTACACCAGTTAGAAGGCCAAAATTAACAAGACAGTAAACAACATGTGTTGGAGAGGATGTGGAGAAAGGGGAACCCTCTTGTACTGTTGGTGGGAATGCAAGTTGGTGCAGCCACTTTGGAAAACAGTGTGGAGATTTCTTTAGAAATGAAAAACAGAGCTACCCTATGACCCTGCAATTGCACTACTGGGTATTTACCCCGAAGATACAGATGGAGTGAACAAAAGGGCCATATGTACTCCAATGTTCATAGCAGCAATGGCTACAGTAGCCAAAATGTGGAAAGAGCCAAGATGCCCTTCAACAGACGAATGGATAAAGAAGATTTGGTACATATATACAATAGAGTATTATGCCTCCATCAGAAAGGATGAATACCCAACTTTTGTATCAAAATGGATGGGACTGGAGGAGATTATGTTGTGTGAAATAAGTCAAGCAGAGAGAGTCGATTCTCATATGGTTTCACTTACTTGTGGAGCGTAAGGAATAACATGGAGGACATTAGGAGAAGAAAAGGGAAAGTGAATTGGGGTAAATTGGAGGGGGAGACGAAGCATGAAAGACTGTGGACTCTTAGAAACAAACTGAGGGTTTTCGAAGGGAGGGAGATGGGGGATGGGAGAGCCTGGTGGTGGGTATTAAGGAGGGCACGTATTGCATGGAGCACTGGGTGTGGTGCATGAACAATGAATCTTGGAACACTGAAAAAAAAATTAACTTAAGATATCAAAGAAAAAAAAAAAAACCCTTGTGGGACACTTGGGTGGCTCAGGTGGTTGAGTGTTTACCTTCAGGTTCAGGTCATCATTTCCGGTCTGGGGACTGAGCCCCATGTCAGACTCTCTGTTCAGCGGACAGTCTGCTTCTCTCTCTCTCTGTGTCTCTCTCTCTCTGCACTCTCTATCAAGGAAATAAATAAAATGTTTTAAAAAATAAAAAATAAATAAACACCAGCCCTGCCCATCTCCCAGCCTTGCCCTGATCTCTCACTTGCTCTGCTCTGGCCATACTGGCCTGGGAGATGCTCCACCAACAGGCCCGGCAAAGCTTGTCTCAGCAGAACCTGTGCTGCTGTCCCTGCGGTCATGCTTCTTACTCCAGAGAGAGCTGCCTCCTCCCCATCCCCACTTCTTTTTTTTTTTTTTCTTTTTGGCGTAACAGTTTTCATTGTTTATGCACCACCCCCAGTGCTCCATGCAATACGTGCCCTACATAATACCCACCCCCTGGCTCCCCCAACCTCCCACCCCCCGCCCCTTCAAAACCCTCAGAGTCCATAGTCTCTCATGGTTCACCTCCCCTTCCAATTTCCCTCAACTCCCTTCTCCTCTCCATCTCCCCTTGTCCTCCATGTTATTTGTTATGCTCCACAAATAAGTGAAACCATATGATACTTGACTCTCTCTGCTTGACTTATTTCACTCAGCATAATCTCTTCCAGTCCCGTCCATGTTGATACAAAAGTTGGGTATTCATCCTTTCTGATGGAGGCATAATACTGCATAGTGTATATGGACCACATCTCCCTTATCCATTCGTCTGTTGAAGGGCATCTTGGTTCTTTCCACAGTTTGGCGACTGTGGCCATTGCTACTATAAACATTGGGGTACAGATGGCCCTTCTTTTCACTACATCTGTATCTTTGGGGTAAATACCCAGTAGTGCAATTGCAGGGTCATAGGGAAGCTCTATTCCCACTTCTGCTTGTTCTCTAAGGAGCACAGCCCTGCCCCACGTCCAGCATTGTCTCCTCACTCCATTATCCATGACTAAAATTCCACCTCCCATCTGTCCATTCACTGTTGAAGGCCCAGTGTGCAAAACCTCCCAGCACACAGTAGGTGCATAATAAATGCTTGAGGAAGGCTGACATCTGAGCCTCTGATGGTAACCACAGTGCTTTCTGGCCTCATCCCTGAGGCTTCATTTCGGTCTTTACACTCTGATGGTAGCAGCTTTGCCTTGCTCAAACACACGCTGCCCAGGCCTGTTGCTGAGCCCACACTGCTGTTGTCCCTGCCCCAATTCCTGCATGAAATACCCCCCAACACACAGACACACAGACACACACACACACACACACACATATTCATGCTTACCCTTCTCCTGGAACATTTCCCTGACCACACCAACCTCCAGCAATCATTCATTTCTTCCCCCGAGTTTGAGTACCATGGACTCTCCAACCCATCAGAATTACTTGGGAACCTCTGACTGGTCCAGACGCCAGCACCCTCTCCTGGAGACTCAGATTCAGGAAGCTCATTCTCTAAGTTCCTTGGTGGTTCTGATTGTCAGTTAGTTGGGGGACTCTGGTCCAGTGGTTCTGCTTAGTCCGCAGCTCCTTTAGACTCTCCCAGTGAAACACTAAGTGGCTGGAAGTGTGTCGATGTTATTGACTCCCTTCCCAATATCCAGCGCATTCAAGCAAACAGTAAGTGCCCCATAAATGCCACTTAAGAAAATACAGGTTACAGAGAGCCAGGGGGAACCTCCTGAATGTGGAAGAGCAGAGTGCTGGACACAGCACTGTCAGGACACACACCCTGGCATTTGGAGTAGAATAGACCTGGGGTTGAGTCCTAGCATGGACACTTACTCCCAGGGTGACTTTGGGCAACTGAGTTCATTCCCGAAGCTCTATTTCCTCCATCAAACAATGAGGATGATAGTAACCACTACCACCTGGGGTTGTGGTGCGGACTTGATGCCATCTATCTTGGTACCACCTAGGAGAGCACTTGGCATAGTGCCTGGCATGCAGTAAGTGCTCCATAAATGGTCACTAATGCAAAGTTTTGTCACTAAAGCAAGGTTTTTCCAAAGAGGGAGAGGGCTCTGACCCCCTCCATGTGCATCCGGAGCTGACTCAGTAGCAACACGGGAAGCCGCATTGTTACTGTCCAGTTCGTCCACCCCACCATCCCCCACCCCTCTGATCCCAGCTGCGGTTGGGCGTCTACTCGGGCGGCTGCAGAAGTGCACATCCTGCCCGTGTCCCCTCCCAGGCCTCCAATCCCACCCCACCTGCCAATCATGCCACATGGCCGCCCTCCCTGCCCGAGAAGCCTCGCCGTGCAGCAGCCTCACAGCACACGCAGGGCTCACACATGCTCGCCTGGCCACCCGGCACGCAGGCCTGTGTGCTGCCATGGCACGGTGCCCACTCCTGGGCACAGCTAGGCCAGTGCACGGCCTGGCAGATGGCAGCAGGGTGGGGGCTAGGAGAAGAGTGAGAGCTCCTGCTGGTGCTTTAGGTGAGGGTTGGGGTGGAGGTGTCGGCGGGGGAGGGAAGGAAGCTTGGCGGGCAGGCAAGAGATGCTGTAATGGCTTGTGTCTGTGGAGCGGACCCCGCACTGCAGTTCCTGGCTGGGTTTTCCCGGAGGCCTGGCTCCACCCAGCCTTGGCCATGACATGACATCAAGGCCATCGGCTGATGAAGGCTGCAGTTAAGGACGATTCTGGGACTGAGAGTCCAGGTATGTTATATTTCTCTGTTTCCAAGTCTGAAACCCATTCCCGTCCCAATTCAATTTCATCAAATCCAACAATGATGTAGGGAGTGTCTTCTCCCATTCCAGCCCTGAGAATTAGCCTGGTGTCCTGTCAGAGTGCTGGACAGAATTAAGGGCGTATGAGGCTAGTGCTGCTGGACATGCCATGCCTCAGCCCCTCAGAGCCCTGGCTGATTCATCCAGGTGAGGGATGTGGAGGTTACAGTAATGGTTAAGTAAGATGCTGGATGTACATGGCCTTGACAAGTTGTTGGGCGCTGTAGAAATAGTGGGCTTAGCCGCACATCCTTAGAGAGAGAAGTAGGAAAGACACGGGTCTGAGTGGCATTTCAGGGCTTGGGGAGAAGGGTGCACCATGTAGGTAGGACTTGGGGAGCTCAAACGAGGGAGGAGAGAATTTTTACAGAGACTACTTAACAAAGTGGCCATGATCATGGGCTCCAGAGTCAAACACACCTTTATCTTCAGTTCTGGCTCTGCCATGTGTAAACAAAGTCAGAAAGTTAACTAACTTCTCTGAATGTCACTGCCTTGATTTGAAAAAAGGGGTCAGAATAGTTCTTACTCCTACAGTCCTGAGAATTTAATGACATCAGCAAGCACGGAGCCTGGGGCACAGTTTAGATGCTGTTTTTACTACTACTATCAATCCAAGAGGACTATGGAAATTAAGAACTTACTTCCCTCAAGAAACCCTCTTAGTTGTTGACATATTCCTTTCAACATAACCGATAGCCAAAGCTGGCTTGTATTTATGGAACATTACTCCATGCTAGGTGTTTCTAGAATTTCACTACCACATCTAACCCTATCAATAACCATGACAAATGGGTACACTATTATTCCCCACTTACAGGTGGGAAAAATGGACCCCAAGTTATGTAACATACTCAAGACAACATTATTAGATTTTATCCATGGAGATTTTGTCACCTGACTTTAAGATTCTTCATCCTTAAATACCTCATTGCACTGCCCCCCAGGGAATGTTCCCAGGCATACCTCACCCAACTCCCTGAAGCCAGCAGTGGAGCAAGTTTCTTTAGGGACCAGGCATTGGACAGCCTATTGGGCATTTTGTTCCCAAGGACTTTGGAGGATACATAGTATAGGCCAGTACTCCAACCCCCCCCAACCACACACATTTCCCGTGGCCTGCACACTGTGTGACCTGGCCCCTGCTAACCGCCCTAGTCTCCACTCTTCGCCCTGGTTCCTACCAGGTCCTCCAGCCTCCATGCTATTGCTCAGACTCTCCAAGATCATTCCCAGACCGTTCCTTCCAGCCACACGTCCTTGACTTGCTGTTGCTTCTACCTGGGATACTTCCTCTGGTCTTCACGAGGCTGCGTTGCATTCAGTTCTCAACCCATGTGTCAGTTCTTCAGAGATGTCTTCCCAGGCACCCCCACCCTGCACCATGCCACTATGTCCCTCAGATCTGAAATGATCTTGCTTTCTAGCTGGCTCTCCATTGGAGAGTAGGAACTCTTGAATGAGAGGAAGGTTCTTATTTACCTGTTGACTGAGTGTGCTCTCCCCAGCACTCAGGGTAGTGGGGGGCATAAAGCAGGTGCTTGATGAACTCTCGTCAGCTGTATGAAACACCCAAAGAATAGAGGACCCCAGGTAGGATGATGGGTGGGTATGATGTACCCTACCTCTGGTCCAGCACAGGCTCCCTTGGCTGAGCTCTGGGTCTGCTAGGCTACCTTCACTGCTTCCGCCTGTCTTCTCTGACACTGGAGCACAAAGTCTGGGTCACAGTGACCTGCTGAATGAGGATGAGAAATGTGTCTGGCGGCAAGACCTTTTCAGATGTGAGTCATCACGGAGTCACTACTATTCTTTACAGAGACTCCTCGGGCACCCAGAACTTGGGGTCTGGAGCCCACAGATGGTCAGGGCCAGTGCCTGAGTCCCTGAGCCCGTCTCTCTGGCACCAGCTAAATGCTCCTACTTAAATACTATCGCAGATTTCTGGGGAAACTTTCTCCTGAAAGGCTTTTCTATCCAAATTATGGATACTCACCATAATGGAAGCAGAAGAGGAACAAGGGCTCTTTGGAGATGTTAAAAAGTCCTCAAGCCTAAAGATACAACTTGGGAGAGTGGGTGCCTCCTTTGGCACCTAGGTATCCCTACTCCCGCACGGAGACTGTCTGGACTGGAATGGATGTGGGCAGCTTTGGGGGCTTGAATAAATATACATACATACATACATACATACATACATATATATACACATATATATACATTTTTTAAACCATATCCTGAGATTCCAGACACTGTTGGCCCAGGTACAGGCACAGGAAAACCACACAAAAATCTAAATTATTTCACTTTGCTTTCCTGGTGATTCTCTGCTTCCTTTAATTCTCCTCCATCTGAGCTTCTCCTCTGCTATAGAATAACCCTGCTATAAAATATAGCTTCTAATTAGTAGCTGTGTGATCTTGAGCAAGTTACTTAACCTCTCTGTGCTTCAATTTCTTCACTGGGTGGAAATAGTAATAAAATACCTACCTCAAAGAATGGCAATAATTTAATGTGATAATGCATTTCAAGTACTTAGAACTGTGCCTAACACAGAATAAGCACTTAATGAATTATTGTTGTTGTTGTTGTTACAACTTTTAGTTAAGGAAATGATGTCTACTGTAATAAACCAATTCCCAAATCAGTTTGTCAGTAGTTTGACAAAGCAAAGGTTTGCCTCTTTCTCACTTCAAAGTCCACTCCACAAGTGTCCTTTCCTCACAGATTCAGGGATCTAGCCTCTTTCCATAATGTGGCTATGACCTCAGAATCTCATTTATTCCACTGTTGAAAGGGGAAGGAAGATGGAAGCTCTCCCAAAGGACAGTTGGCAGAGTCCATTCTGGAAGTGCCATTACTCCCACTCACATTCCATTGGCTAGAACACAGTCACATGGTCTTGCTTCACTACAGAGGATGCTGGGAAATGTAGTCTAGCTGAGTGCCCAGGGGAGGAGGAGTGGCTTGGTGGAGGACTGGTCTCTGCCACAATTATTCTTTTTTATTATCATGCCATACTGTCACTCAGAAACTATTCCAGGACAGAACTATTCCATGTGCACAGACAAATCTCCCATTTGCCCATTCTTCCCCAATTTGACACTGCCCTATCTCTTTTCCCCACCTTCACTTCTTTCCAATATATACCAGTTCCAGCCAAACCACCAATCTACATACCTGAAGAGGGTACAAAAAATGTGGATTGAGACAGGACTATAGGAAGCTTTTCACTGTGACTACATTTCATGGGCAAAAGTCACACCAAGCTTATCTTTGCATTGCTACCTCCCAATACTGTTCTAGAAACATAGTAGCTAAGAAATATTAACTTATGGAATCAATATTTTCATAAAGACATTCCAAATTATTTGATAATTGATCTGGCGAAGGCATACCTGATGATAAATGGCACTGATCCTCAGCTTCAGCATAAGGGAGACATTTGGGAATGGTGAGGACCATGGTGAATGGGCTGCTATTCGGTGTTAGCTAACTGTGGCCATTGGGGAGCCAAACATTACCAAATCTTGTTATTTTGCTTTTAAAGTAAGAAAGGTAGAATTTTTATGTGCAGTCCCCTGGCTTTTACATTTAACAATGTTTAAAGCATAGGATGCTCAAAATCACTTGCAAAAGTACAGTACGGATAAAAACCCCACAATGTGGGCCAAAGAGAACACATCTTCAGGCAATGCCAGCTGAAAGCTACTACTTGCAACGTCTGGTATAGACCATGATGACAGATGCAGTTCAAGAAATGTCAGGAATTTCAATGGGCCCAAATTGCTGTATATTAAAACAAACAAATTTAAAAAAAGGAATCTGTGGAGAAGACATATCTTGGCCCTTTGGTGATGACCCATTTGTGTATTCAGGTAAGGATGCTGAATATTTCTTTTAGCTCCTTCAGATGTCAAGCTTTGGGATAAATCATTACTCTATTTTTTTTCTCTCCAATTCATGGGCACTCTATTAGTCAAGGTTCTCCAGGGAAACAACCTGTATATGTATATGTATATATATATATATATAGAGAGAGAGAGAGAGAGAGAAATATTTTGTATATGTATATACATATACAGGTGTGTGTGTGTGTGTGTGTGTATATATATATATATATATATATATATATATGGGGAGAGACAGAGAGAGAGAGAACCCATATTCATATATGGGTTCTGAAACAATAGGATGTATGTATATATATCGATTCTGTTTCCCTGGAGAATCCTGAAACACACACACACACACACACTCTTTCTCTAAACTGATTCTAAAGGTCTGAGAACCAGAAGGGGCAAGGGTTTAAGTTGCAGTCGAAATTTCAGCAGGCTCAAGATCCAAGAAGAAAGAACCAGTGTTTCAGTTCAAGTTTGAAGCAGGAAAAGATTCACCTCCTAGCTCAACCATCAGGCAGGAGGAGTTGCCTCTTAGCCTCTAGCTCTAGCCAGGTCTTCAGATGATTGGCTGAAGCCCCCACCTTCCCCCACATTGGGGAGGGCAATCTGCTTTACTCAGTCCATTGATTCTAATGTCAATCTTATGCAGAAACACACTCACAGAAACCCCAGAATAACAGTTAATCCAGTGTCTGGACAACTCATGACCCAGTCACCGGACATGGAAAATGAACCCTCAGAGAGATATGTCAAGGCTCCTACCTTATCCTCCTTCAATATGGAGGCAGTACAGTGCTGTCCAGTGCTCTGTGTTCTAATCTCTGCGACCCCAGGTCCAATTCCCAGTCCCCCTGCCTCTCGTTGCTCATACCTTTGAAATAAGAGAGTTGAATTCCATGGCTCACGAGGTCTTTTCTACCCTAGCTGTAGGCTGCCATGTGGGCTTGGAATCAAAGCAGACTACATTTACCAGACACATTGCTTGTGACTTTATTGAGTAATTTGTACAAAACCTCCAAGAATAATTTATTCACCCAGTGGTGTGAGACGAGGGGAAGAAAATCAATAGAACAGTGTCTCAGTCATTTTTTATTTTCTAAACCTCAAAGAGATTTTATTTCATTTCAGGATTCTTGCAGGCACTTTACCCTACCACACGTCTTTATGCTTAACTTTCAAGAATGCCTAAAGAGATTCATTTTAGGGACTGAAAACCCTGCCTTATCTGGAAACTGCTGGAGAGAACCCTCCTGGGGAGCAGACTTTCCCAGGGCTTTTACTGATACTTGAGCGATTACTGGAGAAGGACGGGGAAGGGTTTAGACAGAAAGCAACATTCCCTATCTCTCAGACTCATCTTAAAGTCATTCTGGAAAGAAATTTAAAGGCTACTTGTTTCAAATTCAATTGCCACCTCTTAAACAACTTAACGTTGACACTCTCACTTCTCTTCCATCAATGTAATGGGCAAACTGACACTTTGCTTAAACAGACTTGCCACACTGGCTGACTGTGAAGTATATCCATATATCTTTTGTTTCCTTTTTTGCACAAAGTGGAGAGCATCACCAGGCTGGGAGCTTTGAGAGCCTCCTCTGTTTTCTGGCCCTAGCGGGTCAGATGAGAAGCAAAGTTGACAAGGGAAAGGCCTTGGATTAAGAAGATCTGGGCTAATCCCAGTATCATCACTGACCAGGCTTCAATAGGAAATAAGCTCTTCAGGCCTCAATTTTCTCATCTGTAAAATGGGAAACACACTATATACTTTGTTCATGGAGTTCTGTGAGGATAACAAAAGCTAACATCTATACTTGTCAGGTTTCTTTTTTTTTTTTTTTTTAAAGATTTTGTTCATTTATTTGACACAGAGAGAGATCACAAGTAGACAGGGAGGCAGGCAGAGAGAGAGGGGGAAGCAGGCTCCCTGCTGGGCAGAGAGTCCGATGTGGGGCTCGATCCCAGGACCCTGAGATCATGACCTGAGCCGAAGGCAGAGGCTTAACCCACTGAGCCACCCAGGCGCCCCATACTTGTCAGGTTTCTTGACTGCAAGCGACAGAAAACAACTCCGGTTATTTGAACAAAAGTAGATTCACTGAAAGCACAAAAGGGGTTCACAGAGTCCACATGATACTCCAAAAGAAGGACTGGATATGAACGAAACCAAGTCTCTCTCTCTCTCTCTCTTTTTTAAGATTTTATTTATTTGATAGAGAGAGACACTGGGAGAGAGGGAATACAAGCAGGGGGAGTGGGAGAGGGAGAAGCAGGCTTCCTGCTGAGCAGGGAGCCCAATGTGGGGCTCGATCCCAGGACCCTGGGATCACGACCTGAGCCAAAGGCAGACCCTTAGCGACTGGGCCACTCAAGTACCCCAAAAGCCAAGTCTCTTATGCCAGATACCACACCTGCTGAGTCTCAGCTCTAAATCTACCTTTCTGCATTCTGCTTCATACTGCTGGGACTTTCCAAACTACAGCCCTCCAGCTGAGTTCTGCCACAGAGTTTACTAGAGGGAAATACCCCTGCCCTTATATCTCAAATATCCCTGTCTCCTATAGGAACACCTATCATGGATTTAGGGTCTACCCCATATCTAAAATGATATCATCCCAAGATCCTTCACTTAATTACTTCTGCAAAGACCTTTCTCCCAAATAAGATCACACTCACAGGTTCTAGGAAAGCATATCAACCCACTGCAATGGGTGAACCATTCAACCCACTACAATGGGTGATTGACATCTTTCACTTTTTTGATTTGTTGCTCAGTACTTCACCCTCATAATTAGGAAAGCAGTTAGTCTCTCCCCCTTAAGGCCTCTCCCAGTCATGGCTTTTCTACTGTAGACCACTCACCAATACACTGAAGAGAACTCATACCCAGATGCTGGGGGGCTGCTGCAATTCCTCCTCAGTCTAGATCTTTGTAGAGGCTTTCTTGGGGCAGGAACAACATATCACTCCTTCAATGCCAAGCTTGATTTATGGCCCCCTGGAATTGGACCTGCAAAGGTACAACTCATTTGCTCTCCTACCACCACCTCCAGAGATCCAGGCAGCTCCAGGGACCCTGGGTAAGCCCTAGACCTATTTCTCACCATCTCTTAGAACCAGACCCACCGATCCCTACCTCTTAGGGATCTTACCCTATGAGACAGGCAAGTCCCTCTGTTTACCCTCAAATCACCCAGGCTCTACTATGTAAGCCTCCTTCCACAGACCCTGGACCTCAGCCTGTCCTCTTGAGGGAGGCACCCAAGTGAAGCCAAGGTGTCTATACCTACTCTTTGAAGGATAGAGGAGATGACCTTCAAAAACTCCAAGGTGATGTTGGCTTGGCATAGAGGGAGAAAATCCCATAAGTTTAATCTCTGGCAAAACATATTTCTGGGAATTACATGTTATTATGTGAAAAAATCAAATTGCAAAATAGCATAAAGAGTGTTGTCCCATTTCAAGTAGATAGATGTAGATCTTAAAAAGATATCCATTAAATTATTTACAGCAATTCTCTCCAGGTGATGAGATTATGGACTATTTTTATTTTCATCATTTTCTTATCTACATTTTCTAAGTTTTCCCCAGTGAGCATGTATCATTTTTGTAATAACATTTTTAAGGTTATATAAAAGACAATACTAGCACCTTGCAGTCACAGAATGCTTTGCTATGTCTCACATCTCCAATCTAATTTCCTATCTGTGAGGTCAGGAGGGCAGGTATTTTTATTCCAGTTTTGTAGATGGGGACTCTGATGAAAGGGGAGTGTGAGATATGACCTGCCCAAGATCTGAGAGCAAAGCTGGGACCAGGACCCTGGCAGGGCTGCCAGCTTTCAGTCTGGGTGGCTTCACAAGCTACCTGTGCCTGCAGCAAGCCAGCTCTGGGTAGGCATTCTCAAAGAAGGGCCCAGATACTATGAATTTGTAAGGCCAAGTCATCACATTGCCAAAGGAAACAATGGCCTTGACTTTGGTCACTTGGGAAAGTGGTAGAGGCAGGAAACTGTAGGACTATGTAAGAAGCAAGCCCGCTGATTCTGTATACCTGGCAAGGGAAGGAAGCCCTGGTGCTTGATATAAAGGAATGGAGGGGAGGTGGCTTTCCAGGTGAGGTGCTTATCTCATGTAAAGGTGAGCATAAGGTATGAGCTGTGAAGTGTCTGGGTGCTAAGAAGTCTCAGGGGAAAACTGCCAAAGTCCCATGTAAGTAGGAGTCAGCTACAAGTCCACTGCCTGCTTGGCTCATCAGTGTCCCAAGAAAGGACAGGGAGGAAATTCCCTCCCTCCTTAGATATGCCTCCTAGTTCTTCCTCGAGGGAGTGGGCATAAGATGGATGAGAGAATATACAATTCTCAAATTGCTCTGCAAAAATACACTGCTAGGCTCAGAGTGGTCACTCACCAAAGTCTGTTGAATTCATGAATTCTTTCATCCAAACACAGAGACCCCCATGAGACAGGTACGGGGTGTATTATCATTTCCATTTTACTAATGAGGAAGCTGCATTCCAGGCCATGATATGTGTAAGTTCACATTAGGGGGCAGCCAGACAGGGCCTTGAGCCTGGGTCCCGTGGATCCTGATTCAACACGGTTTCCGCCCTACGCATGGGGCTGCTTCTCAGAGGCCCACTTTAGAGACACCTGCATTTGCTCTTCTGCTACTGAATTGTCCTGAGGCAACGTCACATAAACATTACAGAAAACAACTCCAACTGCACTAATTAACTCCCAGGGACTTAGCATTCCTGCCTTCCCAACCCCAAACCACTCCAGGTTCTGAGTTATCCCACAGCAGATGTGGAAATAGAATGTAGGACAAAGTTTAAGGCAAAGTTCTGATGGGATGCAGATGAGCAGAAGAAAGAAAAGGTGTCAGATTGATTGCTGTTTTAATTATAACTTGTTTCATTGCAAGTGAGAAGAACCAGCCCAAATATGCTCAGGCAGAAAGGAGAAAGTTTGGGAAGAATGGAAAAGCAACTTAATGTAACCCTAGGAACACTAGAGTTTCTTCTGGGTCTTGGGCCAATTGAACATCTCCAGGGTTCACTTGTGCTCTCTTATTTCCTTTCTTTCTCTCTCCAGCCCCCTGTTTTGTTTTTGTTTTTATAGAGGGAACAAGGGAGGGACAGAGGGAGAGAATCTTGAGCAGGCTCCATGCCCACTATGGAGCCCAGCATGGGGCTTGATCTCACAACCCTGAGATTGTGACCTGAGCTGAATTGAAGAGTCAGGTGCTTAAATGACTGAGCCACCCAGGCACCCTTCTCTCCCCCATTTTTAATTTTAGTTCCTTTGTGTATGTGTTGGCTTGATACATTTCTGCTGCAGACCAACTTCATTCACCTAGGGGGATCATGGTGCTGAAAGCTTCTGGGCCTCACTTGTCTCAACTCCCACCATCAAAAAAGGGCTCAGCTGTTCCCTTAGATCTAGTATTTTTAAAATCCCAAATAAGGAACATGATTGGCTTATCTGGAACCAGGTGTCCGCCCCTAGGCCAATCAATAAGGCAGGGACAACGGAGTCACACCACAGAGGCACATCTGTCAGGCTGGGAGTGTCCAGTGAAGAAGCATCATCATGGATTGACTATATTTGGCTTCCAGTTTGATTGCTCATCTATGGAGACCAACTTTGTGTTATGACCTGTGCGTGATCTCATGGAGCTTCACAACTATCCCATGAATAACTATGGCCACTCCAATTAACAGAAGAGAAAGCTGAGGTCCAGAGAGGACCTAGCTCCCATCTTATAGGTGATGAGTGATGGAGACAAGATTTAAATTCATTGCTGGCTCCAAAAAATCCCCTCCCTGCACCACATTGTCTCCTTAACTTAGTAAGCATTTCAGAAGCACTTCAAGTGTGCAAAATCCTATGAGGCATGAAAAAGTAATCTGAACCGTTGCCTGCTTTTCTGGAATCTATTTGGATGACCTCACTCATCACCAAGAAGGCATCATAGTAGGAGAGGAGTTACGTGCAAGGTACCAAGTGCCACATAGTGGAAGGAAGAAAAGGAAATGTGTACTTACTGAGAGCTGACTGTGTGCCAGGCTCAGTGGGAAACATGATCATATTTATCCTCTAGACTTGCACTAAGAGTAGCTACTAGTCATGGATGCTTATTTAAATTTGAATCAATTGAAATTAAATACAATTTAACTTTCACTTGCTGTCACTAGCCACATGTCAAGTAATCAGTAGCCACTTGTGACTTATGGTTACTGTATTGGAAAACACGGATAAGGAACATTTCTATCAACACAGAAAGTTCTGCTAGATAGCGCTGGTCTAGATTGGAAGCTCCATAAGAACATGTAGTGGGTCTGCTTTTTGCTGTCCACCTTATTTCCAGCACCCTGCAGAGCACCTGACACACAGTAGACAGTAATTACATGAATGCAGGAATAGATATATATTTTAGATTCAAAGACAGCTTTCATTAAGAGATTCACCATATAATGAACATAGGGGACTGTAGGGGGGAAATAAAATAAGATGAAATCATAGAGGGAGACAAACCATAAGAGATTCTTAACTATAGGAAACAAACTGAGGGTTGCTGGAAGGTAGGGGGGTGGGGGATGGGGGATGGGGTTACTGGGTGGTGGACATTAAGGAGAGCCCGTGATGTAATGAGCACTGGGTATTATATGCAATGGATGAGTCACTAAACTCTACCTCTGAAACTAATAATACAGTATATGTTAACTAATTGATTTAAAAAAAGATTTACCATGTATTTAAACATTCTGTAAAAATTACAAAGGAAAAGAGCGGTGGGATACGCTGAATTCCCTGTAGACAGCACAACTGGGGACAGCCACAACCACCACCATCCTTACTGAGCACCTATCACTTTCATCCCAACTTATTATATTAATTTCATGGACTCCTCCTTACAATCTTATAAGATTATATCCCCATTTTATAGATTGAGGAACTGAGACTCAAGAAGACTAAGTAGCTCACGGAAAATCATGCATGAAGTCAATTTCAGAGCCTTCATAGCCCACCACAGCGCTCCCTTTCTATTTCTTCTCCGTACGGCTAGAGCCTGTCTTGTGTCTGGCATAGAGGGTTTTCAGACTTGGGGTGAATCCACCTCCCCCTAGAGCAGGCAGATGTTCAGTTCCCTTTTAGTGCCTGGAAGCCCTGGAAGACCAAGTCGTCAGCCACACCTGGCCCAGAGGTGCAAGGCCTCACAGGTTTACCTCTTCAGGCAGAGGAAAGCAACTCTTCTGCGCCCCCTTGTGGCCAGGTGGGGCATAAGCTCAGAGAAATCAGGCAACCCGGAGTTGCCTTCAGTGGGCAGGAAACCACAAGGGGTGGTCTGGGGGTGCAGAATCAGCAGGGAGCTCTCCCTCATTTTAAGAGCATCTGGGAGTGGTGGTGGTGAAGGATTTTGTCCAAGTGACCACTGTAGCTCATTACCTACGTGTGCACTTTCACCCAAAGCAAAAAGCAAATTACCTTTCTTTCAAGAGAGCCCATCTGGAAGTTTCCAGGTTGTTTTTTTGTCTAATAGCTCTTTTCTTGCTTATTTATTTATTTTTTGCTCATATTTGATTAAAACATATTATATTCTCTGGACACCCCCCCCCCCCGCAAAGGTCACTTTCCACAGGCTCGATTTAATTAACGAGTACCAACTTGAGGATGAAAGGTAGGAGACAAAAGGTCTTCCTTATCCAATCTGAGCCCAAATAAAATCATATTAACATTTCACCTTTTGTTCCTGTGCAAGAAAAGCCTATGGTGCATTGTATCAAAAGTTATTGAAATTAGAAAAGAAATTTTAAAAAGAAAGCTGTGGACAGCTGTGCAGTGAATTTGACTCCCCCCACCCTCAATCCTAACAGGAAAGAAAAAGGAAGGGAAAGAGGAAGAGGAAGAAAAACAGGAAGGAAGGAAGAGAAAGAAAGAGACAGAAATGGGGTAACAATGCTGTATCTTAAGCCTTGTTTTAAAATCAAATCAAGAAAAGACAACCAATTTGTACAGGACCTGTGAATAACCTAAAAGTATCTCTATTTTCAGATGGATCCCCGAGAATGTAAGCTCCATGAGAGCACAGCCCTTTCCTTTTCCGCAGCATCTCACCAGCCCCTGGGGACATGCCTGGCACCTGGTAGCGGCTCACCAAATATTTGTCCAGCGCACTAAGAAACAAAATCCAGGCTAGCTGGGTTCTCACTCAGTCTGTCTTTAACTCACTCTGGCCCCTGAGGCAGGGCCTGCTCCTCTCTGAGCCTGAACAGCTCCATCTGCAAATAGAAAGACAATCCTCCTCATCCTGCTTTCCTGGCGGGGAAGCTGGAGGATCAAACGTGGACATGGAGACTCAACGGAAAGGTCACAGCATCAAATGACATAAGCCACCACATTATTACCACTAGCTCACATGTTTCCCAGGTCAAAACCACAAGTCCATACCTCACCTTCACCATCACAGATGAAAAAATCAAAATAAAAAAAAAAACAAGAATGGAATCCGTACAACAGAGGAATAATAGAGGTACAGAGGTAACCCCAAACATAGGCCAACCATGTCTATCATTTGCAGGGGAGAAGGGGGCCAGGTCACACTTGTTCACCTCCATTGCTTACAAAATTGTAGCAGGTCTCTGCCTTTGTGCCAGAATTCTCCAGGCAGTAAATAAATAGTGTGTGACACACAGGGGCCCCTGCACAGGGTAAAGGTCACCAGGTGTAAGCTGCTGCAGTGAAGACTTTATTAAAGGCCTGGCAGATAAACCTTCCCACAGACTAAGCTTGTCAGCAAAGAGTCCCCATCACCCAGCGTGACCCAGGTGGCTCAACAGTCAGACCAGGCTTTCAGCCAGTTAGGGAAGGCCCTCCTCCCCCAATTCCCTTTGCTCTCGCAGGTGTTTTCTCCCCGACAGTGAAGGCTAATTACAGATGCATCTTCTGCCTGCGAGAGGGAAGGGAAGTGTGTTCCTAAGGCTGCAGGTGACACTATCTGCAGGATGAGAAAGCTGAATTCATCCCACCGAGAAACCTCCATAAGCTTTCCATCCCCCCGCCCTCCTCCCCCTGAGACTGCAGAGTCAAACCCAGGTGGCTCCATGTGTCTGATTCTTCCCAGCCTCTATTTAAATTCTTTGGTCCAAATCCATAAATCAGGACCATTTGATCTTGCTCAAGACAGCCCCTGCCATTGACATTCAGGGACAATGGGAAAGAGTTGGTCCTTCTCTCCCTTTCATGAGCATTCAGGGTTGAAGATGTGGCTTCCCACCCACTGGGCTGTCCACCTCAGTTCTCCTGGCCTTTCCTTTCTGGCTGACCCTGCTCTTCATAGCAGCATCTTTCCACTGTCTGGGCCTCAGTGACTTATTTTCATTTATTATTAACATCCTGATAGGCAGAGAAGCTGACTGAGAGATGCCACTTTTTTTTTTAAAGAGTTTTAGATGCCCTAAATAAAAATATCATAATTCAGGAAAGAAAAGAGGTTTCCCTTCTCTGGACCCCAGACATATGGGAGAACTAGGGCATTGCTGGGCATTCTCTTTGGACATTCAGCAAATATCTATTAGGCATCTGATATGCACCAGGCACCATTCTGGACATTTGGGATGTATCTGCAAGTACAATGGGGCAAGATCCCTGCCTCTGTGGAGTCCAGATTCTAGGTGATGGAGTGGGAGGTCAAAAAATAAACAATAGGCGTATGAAGCAGATTAGATAGTGTGTCATCAGGTGATAAAGGCTGGGGCAGAGGGGCGAAGGAGGACGATTAAGGAGAAGCAGGACTGCTGGCTGGCAGGATGTGTGGGGCAGGTGGCAGTGCATCCCAGCACTGTTGGGACAAAGAGGGGAAGTGGCCAGCCTAGGCTGGGGTTAGAGAGAGGAAGGGCTCGTTTTTCAAAAGTTGTTATCTTTTGATAACAGAGGGGACTGTGTTCTGGCCATGCGCACAGCAGGTTGAAAGCAGCAAATCTGGGAACTTAAGGGTTTTTTCTGGCTGGAGCAGGTATTCCATAGGGTGAGTTGTACTCAAAGTGGGGACCAGATTATAAAGTTCTTTAGCTATAGTGAGGGGTTTGGATTTTGTCCTGGGAAGACGGAAAGCTGTGGAAGGAGTATGTCTGGAGCTCTGTGACTAGAAGCAACCAGGCAAGGGAAGAAATGTGGATTTCCAGTTCTTTGCTTCCAAAATCTGTGACTGTTACATGCCTCTGCCTCCCTGAGGTTAGTTGTGGCCACGTGACCTGCTCTGGCCACTGGAATGAGAATGGAAGTGTCACATGTCTCTTCTGGTGGAAGCATTTAACGGCTGGTGCTCCATCTCCACCATGACCATGGACTACAGTCTCCCTCAGCCCAAGCTGCTGACTCACAGCATATAAGACAGTTGCTCCGAACAGTTTAAGCCCTGAAGCTGGTTGTGTCAAGAAGAAATAGTGTTTGCAGTACTACATCAGAGACTTGGGGGTTGTTTTATATTGAAGCAGGAACGTATCTCATCATAGCTAATAAAGGATTATTTCAAACAGCCCAGTTCCTCATTAGACCTTGATCTTATTCCTAGAAATTGGGCAGAATCTTCCCAATCTCAATGCAATTCATAACTCCCACCTCAAGCCCAGCCAGCAACAACCTAACTCACACTGCGCTGTGTCCTGTAAAACGATTGCCAGAAGACAATCTCCTGACAATCTCCAGAATGTCTTGAAACAGCCTGAGACTCCTATTTATATATTTTTTTAATCCGGTAGTGCTGGGAGGCAAGCAAAGAGTGACCACAATGATTCTGTTTTTGCAGGGACAGAAACTGAGACACAGGTGGGCTACACGACATGGCCAATGTCACATATGAGAAGACGTAGGGTTGGATATCAAGGCTGGGCATTCAGGGCTATTGTCTTACCTGTCCCAGGACTAGTGATGATCACTGAGGGGTGGGAGAGGGGGGATGATCTGAGATGAAGGCCACCAATTCCTAATCATTTTCCGACCCTCCTTCCTCCTCACCAGGCTGAAGTTGAGCTGGAGGCAGGGAGGCTGGGGTACATCAATGGACCCTTCTCCAACCCCATCCCCCATCTGCCACCTACCTTCCACCTGCCCAGACCAAGCAGCCATCTGACAGCTTTGGTCATAGTTGAGGCTACTGCTGCCTCACAATATCACATAGGCTGTTTCTCAGCCTCAAAAATTCTGCCCCTCCCATGGTCACCTATTCCAAATAAACCCTTCTGAGCTTGGCTTATATGTCACCTCCTCAGGGCGATCTTCCCTGATTGCTCAGACAGGTGCCATATTACTATGAGTGTAGGGACCTTTGCTGTTTTCTGATCCCAGGGTGTTGAACTTAATAAACCACACAAATATTTATGGATGGAATGAGTAAACTGTCAAAAGCTATACAAATGGGAGGGATTTTTGTCCGTCTACATTATATGGAAATTCCACCTTCCCCAGCTTAGGCAGGATTTCACACATCCTCTCACTGTAGGTGCTTGATTGCACTTTAAATAAAAAAAAAAAAAACCCAGTCCCCGGACACCGTGGGCAGCCGCATCAGAGCCTTTCCCAAGTAATGAACTTCCACAGCATTATTGCTGCATTAAATCGTGTTAATCAAATGGGAAGTGGTAAGCGGTTTTCTTCCCTCCGTAATCCTTCCTGAGCGGTACACTCTCAGTGGGAAAATAAAAAGGCCGATGTGGATCAGAGTCCAGAATGGATCAAAGACTAGCAGCAGTTTTGATTTGTGTTAATTTTGCATGTACAAAAACCCTCCTCGTTTCTCTTTATTAAAAAGAAGCAGAAGCATGACAATAACATGCTGTTTGAAGAGTGACAATCAAACGCAGAACATTTTGCTCAGACACTCAGAGGCAGAGGGAGCAGAAAAGCCACTCAAATGCAATGTCACGATGTCGCTTGCCTGCTCTGTGCCCAAGAACAAAGCCCGTTTGCTAAACCTCCCTTGAAGAATGCATATTTTCAGGTCTGTGTGGGGGTGGGAGGGAACACTGCTTTCCTTTGCATAAACTGCCTATCAGTTCAGGATTCAAATGAAGTCATCCTTCACTCCAGCTTCCAGTGACCAGTTACTAAACTCAGTGCTGGGTGCAGGGAGACCACGGAGCAGCAGTCTCAACTATCAGGATGCCCCTAGTCTGGTAGGAGAGTGGGCACAAAGCAGTCATGGGTAATATAAAGGAGAGAGTGCTGCTATCATGGAGGGAGGTCCCAGACACTGAGCGAGTACCAGGGGCAGGGTTGGGTGTTAGGCAAGAGGGTCAGGCCCCCAGTGTCCATCCTGCCCTTTTCCACTGAGCCTGTGTCATGGACAATCAGCCTTTGAAAGTGTCCTTCAGAGTCAAGAAGTCCCCAGTTTCTAGGCTCCAGACAAACTTCCCTAAACATGAGTCCTCCAATGGGTCCAGTGTCAACACACATAAGTAATTCCAGGTTGACAAAAGTCCAACAGAACGAAACAAGAGAAGGTAAAAAAAAAATCCCACTTATATCTTCGTACATTGTCATCCCCCCAAAAGAGGCCAGAGAAGCCACAAGATGTCACCCATCATCAGGGACCTTTGATATGTGCAAGGTATTGGAGAAGGAAGAAGGGAAGCAAGGCAAACAAGGTTTGAGTTAGGTAGAGCTCACCTTGATTGTAATGGTGTGCTCTTCCCTTGCAAACAGGAAGCTTAGAAGGGAATTTAGAGCAGTCATGAACCAGGATAGATGTGCTGCAAATCCTCATTAGTGAACCCTCACTATTCACCAGGCACAGGGTGTTCATAATTTTAGGTATGATATCACCTTCGATGCTCACCTATCCTTATTCCACAGGTGTGGCCAGTGAGCTCAGAGTTTTAGAAATGTGCCTGGTTCTCACAATGACAGAACCAGATCCCTGATCAGCTCATTTCCAAACCCATTTTATTTTCACCAAAGCCTGCTGAGATTTTCTGGGTGTATCTTGCAGTATTTTACGTTGTTTTGTAAAAGCTAGAAAGTAGAAAAGCACAAGTGGCCCGGTTGCTTAATATTTTTTAAAAAGCAGTTATGTTTCTTAGACTTTTAGTTGCTATGGCAGACTGTGCCCTTTTGGTATTTGGGAAATATAAGAACCAACAAGAATGCAAGGCTACTTTGCCATTTTGTGTGGTGCAGAAACTCAGATACTTCTAATGATGAGGGGCTCACAGCCTTAGGTGGGATCAGGGCCCCCAAATGCCTTAGAGTCATTATCTCTGGCAGGACAGAGCTGGTGGGATGAGACATTGAAGGGGAAGGTCAATGGCTGGGAGCAAGGTGTCCTGGCTCAAGACCCACCCTTACCATTAACTTACCTTGAGCCTCTAGGAAAAAGTCACATGTGTCTACATCTGTCCTTCAGAAAAATGATGTGATGTGTACCTACTAATTTTAAGGACATTACAATTAGTGATCATGAATGATGATGGCAAACACTCAAATAGGACTTGCTCCACAGTGTGGAGGAGCATCAGGGTATCCATTGAAATGGATCTGGAGTGGCTGCATGGAAAAGGAGGGGAAATGCTTAGCACTTAATGGCAGTATAGGAGCAAGAATGCAACCCACATCAAAAGAAATTTCATGTCTGTCTGTATGTAGACATACATACATACATACATACATGTTATATACATATACATACACATTATATGTATTTACATGTTATATGTGTGCATTTAATGTATATTACAAAAATGATATATAATACATACAGATATGTATATAATATAGAATATATATACTATAATACAATAATATTATAATGATAAGAGACACTTTTTTCCTAATTATTTATTTATCAAAATATTTCCATGTGCCAAGCCATGCCAGACATTGAAGAAATAGCAATAAACAAGAGAGACAACATTTGTTATTTCATCAAGGTGACACTCCAGTGAAGAGTTGACAGACAATAAAGGAATTCATATATCATCAGCTCCTTCCCATGGCACTCCACTTTCTTCCTCAGGATACATTTTAATTAATATTACATTGTTTGGATCATCATAATTTAGCTAATGAGTTCCCCATTTTTTGGAACTTACATTTGGAGGATTGTACAGATTAATGTGTGCATTCATGAATACTTCCTTGGGATATAAGCAAAGAAGTGTAACTGTTTGACCAAAGTACAATATGTAAACATTTCTCAGGCTTTTGGTGCAATTATCAAGATACCCTTTCATAAGATGGCCCCAATTTCTACTTTCAGTTGTAGGACATGAGTCTCAAAACCCAAACATCCTGGACTTTAATTAGACGTCAATAACAAAGATATGTGAGGGGAAATCCTTAAATACCTGGAAATTAAACAGCTCACTTCTAAATAATCTGTAGGTCAAAAGGAAATCTTATAAGAAATCAGAAAAATAGTTTGAGTAAATAATTAAACAAAAATAAAATAGAACACACCAAAGTTATGGGATGTAGCTAAAGCAGTGCTTAGAGAGAAATTTACAGCATTAAATACTTATATTTTAAAAAAGAAATGTCTAATATTAATAATCTAGATTTTTTAACCTTAGAAAAACTAAAGGAAGAGAGGAAAATAAACCCAAAGCAAGCGGAAGGAAAGGGACAGTGATGATGAGGGGAATCAATGAAATTAAAGACAGAAAAATGGAGAAATCAATGAAAACAAAAGTTGGTTCTTTGAAAATATCAATAAAATTGACAAACCTATGGTCAGGCTCTGAAAGAAATGGGAAAGACACAAATCACCATTATTAGGAATGAAAGGGAGGTTATCAGCACAGACCACACAGCTATTAAAAGTTTAATGAGGAAAGACGGTGAACAACTCTATACACATAAATTCAACTGCTTAGATGAAATCTCTTAATTCTTTGAAAGCCACATACTATTAAACTCACCCAGGAAAAAACAGATAACCAAATAGCCCTGCCTATAAGAAACTGAAATTATCATTTAAAACCTCTGAAAAAGAAGATTTCAAGCCCAGAGAGTACTCTGTAAAGTCTACCAAATATTTAGAGAAGTTTCCTTACAAATTCTTCCAGAGAATAGAAGCGGATGTAACTCTTTTCAACTTATTTTGTGAGGCCGACATTACCTTGATGCCAAAATCAGGAAAAGATAATACAGGACACTACAGAGCAATACCCCTCATGAATATACAGAAGTACTTGTCAAAATATTACAAATCGAGTGCAGCAATATATAAAAAAGAAAAATATATCACAACCAAATGCAGTTTATCCCAGGAATGCAAAGCTGGTTTAACATTTGAAAATCAGTCATTGTGATATTTCATATTAGCAAATTAAAGGAGTTGGAGGAGTAAGATGGCAGAGGAGTAGGAGACCAAATTTCATCAGGTCCCAGGAATTCAGCTAGATAGGTTATAAAACCATTCTGAACACCTACAAACTCAACAGGAGATCAAAGAAAAGAATAACAGAAATTCTAGGAACAGAAAAGCAACCATATTCTGGAAGGTCTCTTCTGATTTGGTTAGTGCATATTTTTCTGGGGTAGTTGCTACCCTTTTAATATTTTGTTCTCTCATTCATCTATTCTTCTCTGGATAAAATGACAAGGTGGAAAAAAATCACCTAAAAAAAAAAAAGAAAGAAAAAGAAAAGAAAAGAACAAGAGGCAGTACCAAAGGCTAGGGACCTAATCAATATGGACATGTCAGAACTAGAGTTCAAAATGATGATTATAAAGATGCTAGCTGGGCTTGAAAAAAGCATAGAAGATACTAGAGAATCCCTTTCTGGAGAAATAAAATCCTTCCTGTAGAAATAAAAGAACTATAATCTAACCAAGTTGAAATCAAAAAGCTATTAAAGTGGGACAATAAAAAAATGGAGACTCTTACTGCTAGGATAAATGAGGCAGATGAAAGAATTAGTGATATAGAAGACCAAATGTTGGAGAATAAAGAAGCTGAGAAAAAGAGAGATAAACAACTACTGAGCCATGAGGGGAGAATTTGAGAAAGAAGTGATACCATAAGATGAAACAATATTAGAATAATTGGGATTCCAGAAGAAGAAGAAAGAGAGAGAGGGGCAGAAGCTATATTGGAGCAAATTATAGCAGAGAACTTCCCTAATTTGGGGAAGGGAACAAGCATCAAAACCCAGGAGACACAGAGAACTCCCCTCAAAATCAATAAAAATAGGTCAACACTCTGTCATCTAATAGTAAAACTTACAAGTCTCAGTAACAAAGAGAAAATCCTGAAAGCAACTTGGGACAAGAGGTCTGTAACCTAAAATGGTAGAACTATTAGATTGGCAGCAGACCTATCCACAGAGACCTGGGAGGTCAGAAAGAATTGGCATGATATACTCAGAGCACTAAATGGGAAAAATATACAGCCAAGAATACTATATCCAGCTAGGCTGTCATCAAAAATAGGAGAGATAAAAAGCTTCTGGGACAAACAAAAACTAAAAGAATTTGCAAACACCAAACCAGCCCTATAGGAAATATTGAAAGGGGTCCTCTAAGCAAAGAGAGAGCCTAAAAGTAACAGACCAGAAAGGAACAGAGACAATATACAGTAACAATCACCTTACTGGCAATACAATGGCACTAAATTCATACCTTTAAATAGCTACCCCGAATATAAATGGGCTAAATGCCACAATCAAAAGACACGGGGTATCAGAATGGATTAAAAAAAAAAGACCCATTGATATGCTGTCTGCAAGAAACTCATTTTATTTTTTTTAAAGATTTTATTTGTTTATTTGACAGATAGAGATCACAAGTAGGCAGAGAGGCAGGGAAAGAGAGAGAGGAGGAAGCAGGCTCTGTGCTGAGCAGAGAGCCCAAAGTGGAGCTCAATCTCAGGACCCTGGGAACATGACCTGAGGCGAAGGCAGAGGCTTAACCCACTGAGCCACCCAGGTGCCCCTGCAAGAAACTCATTTTAGACCCAAAGACACCTCCAGATTTAAAGTGAGGCAGTGGAAAATAATTTATGATGCAAATGGACATCAAAAGAAACCTGGGGTGGCAATCCTTATATCAGATAAATTAGATTTTAAGCCAAAGACTATAATAAGAGATGAGGAAGGACACTGTATCATATGCAAAGGGTCTGTCCAACAAGAAGATCTAACAATTTTTTTTAAATTTTTTTTAAGATTTTATTTATTTATTTGACACGGAGAGAGAGATCACAAGTAGGCAGAGAGGCAGGCAGAGAAACAGGGGGAAGCAGGCTCCCCACTGAGCAGAGAGCCCGATGTGGGGCTCGATCCCAGGACCCTGGGATCATGACCTGAGCCGAAGGCAGAGGCTTAACCCACTGAGCCACCCAGGCGCCCCAGATCTAACAATTTTAAATATCTATGCCCCTAACATGGGAGCAGCCAACTATATAAACCAATTAATAACAAAATCAAAGAAATACATCAATAATAATACAATAATAGTAGGGGAATTTAACACCCCCCCTTACTGAAATGGACAGATCATCTAAGCAAAAGATCAACAAGGAAATAAGGGCTTTAAATGGTACACTGGACCAGAAGGACATCACAGATATATTCAGAACATTCCATCCCAAAGCAACAGAATACACATTCTTCTCTAGTGCACATGGAACATTCTCCAGAATAGATAACAACCTGGGTCACAAATCAGGTCTCAACTGGCACCAAAAGATTGGGATCATTCCTGGCATATTTTCAGACCACACTGTTTTGAAACTAGAACTCAACCACAAAAGGAAAGTTGGAAAGAACTCAAATACAAAGAGGCTAAAGAGCATCTTACTAAAGAATGAATGGAAATTAAGAAGAATTAAAAAAAATCATGGGAACAAATGAAAATGAAAACACAACTGTTCAAAATATTTGGGATACAGCAAAGACGGTCCTGAGAGGAAAGTATATAGCAAAATAAGACTTTCTCAAGAAACAAGAAAGGTCTCAAATACACAACCTAACCCTACACCCAAAGGATCTGGAGAAAGAAAAGCAAAGAAAGCCTAAGCCCAGAAGGAGAAGAGAAATAATAAAGATCAGAGCAGAAATAAATGAAATAGAAATCAAAAGAAGAGTAGAACAGATCAATGAAACTAGGAGCTGGTTCTTTGAAATAATTAATAAGATTGATAATCCTCTAGCCAGACTTATCAAAAAGAAAAGATAAAGGGCCCAAATTAATAAAATCATGAATGAAAGAGAAGAGATCACAACCAAGAGGAAAGAAATACAAACAATCATAAGAACATATTATGAGGAACTATACACCAGCAAATTTGACAATCTGGAAGAAATGGATGCATTCCTAGAGACTTATAAACTACGAAAACTGAACCAGAAAGAAATAGAAAAACAGAATAGATCCATAACCAGTAAGGAGATTGAAGCAGTAATCAAAAACCTCCCAACAAACAAGAGCCCAAGGCCAGATGCTTCCCAGGGGAATTCTACCAAGCATTTAAAGAATTAATACCTTTTCTCCAGAAACTATTCCAAAAAATAGAAATGGAAGGAAAACTTTCAAAATCATTTTATGAGGTCAGCATTCCCTTGATCCCCAAATCAGACAAGGACCCCATCAAAAAGAAGAATTACAGACCAATATCCCTGATGACGTGGATGCAAAAGTTCTCACCAAAATATTAGCCAATATGATCCAACAGTACATTAAAAGGATTATTCACCACAAGCAAGTGCTATTTGTTCCTGGGCTGCAAGGTTGGTTCAACATCCACAAATCAATCAGTGTGATACAATACATTAGCAAAAGAAAGAACAAGAACCATATGATACTCTCAATAGTTGCTGAAAGAGCATTTGACAAAGTATAGCATCCTTTCTTGATCAAAACTCTTCACAGTGTAGGGATAGAGGGTACACATCTCAATATCATAGAAGCCATCTATCAAAAACCCCAGCAAATATCATTCTCAATGGAGGAAAACTGAGAGCTTTTCCCCTAGGGTCAGGAATATGGCAGGGCTGTCCACTATCACCATTGCTATTCAACATAGTACTAGAAGTCCTAGTTTCAGGAATCAGACTAAAAGAAATCTGAATTGGCAAAGAAGAAGTCAAACTCTCACTCTTTGCAGATATGATACTTTATGTGGATAACCCAAATGATTCCACTCCAAAACTGTTAGAACTCATATAGGAATTCAGTAAAGTGTCAGGACATAAAATCAATGCACAGAAATCAGTTGCATTTATATATATACACCAACAGCAAGACAGAAGAAAGATAAATTAAGGAGTTGATCCCATTTACAAGTGCACCCAAAACCATAAGATACCTAGGAATAAACCTAACCAAAGAGGCAAAGAATCTACTCAGAAAACTATAAAGTCCTCATGAAAGAAATTGAGAAAGACACAAAGAAATGGAAAAATGTTCCATGCTCATGGATTGGAAGAACAAATATTTTGAAAATGTCTATGCTACCTAGAACAATCTACACATTTGATGCAATCCCTATCAAAATACCATCAATATTTTTTCAAGAAATGGAACAAATAATCCTAAAATTTATATAGAACCAGAAAAGACCCCAACTAGCCAGAGGAATATTGAAAAAGAAAACCAAAGTTGGTGGCATCACAATTCCAGACTTCAAGTTCTATTACAAAGTTGTAAATATTAAGACGGTATGGTACTGGTACAAAAACAGACACATAGATCAATGGAACAGAATAGAGAGCCTGGAAATGGACCTCAACTCTATGGTCAACTAATCTTCAACAAAGAAGGAAAGAATGTCCAATGAAAAAGATTGTCTCTTCAATAAATGGTATTGGGAAAATTGGACAGCCACATGCAGAAGAATGAAATTGGACCATTTCCTTACACCACACACAAAAATAGACTCAATGGATGAAAGACCTCAGTGTGAGACAGGAATCCATCAAAATCCTTGAGGAGAACACAGGCAGCAACCTCTTTGACCTCAGCCACAACAACTTCTTCTTAGAAACATTTGGGGCAAGGGGGAGGAGTCAAGATGGCGGAGAAGTAGCAGGCTGAGACAACATCGGGTAGCAGGAGATCAGCTAGACAGCTTATCTAACCATTGTGAACACCTACAAATCCAATGGGAAATTGAAGAGAAGAAGAGCAACAATTCTAGAAACAGAAAATCGATCACTTTCTGAAAGGTAGGACCTGCTGAGAAGTGAATCCAAAGCGACGGGAAGATAGACCGCGTGGGGAGGGGCCAGTTCCCGGCAAGCGGCAGAGCAACGGAGCACAAAATCGGGACTTTTAAAAGTCTGCTCCACAGAAGGACATCGCTCCAGAGGCTAAACCGGGGGGATGCCCAGGCGGGGTCAGCGTAACCCCAGGTCCCCCGGGGTCACAGAAGGACCGGGGGTGTCTGAATGCCGCAGAGCTTGCAGGTATTAGAGCGGGGAAGTCGGCTACAGCGACAAAGCTGAGGAGTGAACTCTCAGCCCAGGGTTACCTTGTGCCAGTCGCAGGCTGGGTGGGCTCGGAGCACGGCCGGAGGCCACGGAGATGGAAGCGACCGGGCGCTTTTCTCCAAGTGCCAGCAATTGACTGCTTTCCTCAAGGCGCGACTGCAGGCCAGGGAGGCGGGGTGGTTGGGCGCTTTTCTCTGAGGGCGCACTGAGGAGCAGGACCCCAAGCTCTTGGCTCCTCCGGGTTGGAGATTGGGAGGCTGCCATCTTCATTCCCATCCTCCAGAACTCTACGGAAAGCACTCAGGGAACAAAAGCTCCCGAAAGCAAACCCGAGCGGATTACGTAGCCTGGCCCCTGGCAAGGGTGGTGCAATTCCGCCTGCGGCAAAGACACTTGAGAATCACTACAACAGGCCCCTCCCCCAGAAGATCAACAAGAAACCCAGCCAAGACCAACTTCACTCACCAAGAACAGTGGTATTCTAGAGGAGGAGAAAGCAAATCTTATCTGGACAAAATGACAAGGCAGAAAAACTCACCTCAAAAAAAAGAACAAGAGGCTGTACTGAAGGCTGGAGACCTAATCAATACAGACATTGGTAACATGACAGATCTAGAGTTCAGAATGACAATTCTCAAGGTTCTAGCCGGGCTCGAAAAAGGCAGAGAAGATATTAGAGAAACCCTCTCCGGAGAGATAAAAGCCCTTTCTGGAGAAATAAAGGAACTAAAATCTAACCAAGTTGAAATAAAAAAAGCTATTAATGAGGTGCAATCAAAAATGGAAGCTCTCACTGCTAGGATAAATGAGGCAGATGAAAGAATTAGTGACATAGAAGACCAAATGACAGAGAATAAAGAAGCTGAGCAAAAGAGAGATAAACAAATACTGGACCACGAGGAGAGAATTCGAGAGATAAGCGACACCATAAGACAACACAACATTAGAATAATTGGGATTCCAGAAGAAGAAAGAGAGAGGGGAGCAGAAGGTATATTGGAGACAATTATTGGAGAGAATTTCCCTGATATGGCAAAGGGAACAAACATCAAAATCCAGGAGATGCTAAGAACACCCCTCAAAATGAATAAAAATAGGACCACACCTCATCACCTGATAGTAAAATTTACAAGTCTTAGCGACAAAGAGGAAATCCTGAAAGCAGCCCGGGAAAAGGAGTCTGTAACATACAAGGGTAAAAACATTAGATTGGCAGCAGACCTATCCACAGAGACCTGGCAGGCCAGAAAAAACTGGCATGATATATTCAGAGCACTAAACGAGAAAAACATGCAGCCAAGAATATTATATCCGGCTAGGCTATCATTGAAAATAGAAGGAGAGATAAAGAGCTTCCAGGACAAACAAAAGCTGAAAGAATTTGCAAACACCAAACCAGCTCTACAGGAAATATTGAAAGGGGTCCTCTAAGCAAAGAGAGAGCCTAAAAGTAGTAGATCAGAAAGAAACAGAGACAATATACAGTAACAGTCACCTTACAGGCAATACAATGGCAATAAATTCATATCTCTCAATAGTTACCCTGAATGTTAATGGGCTAAATGCCCCAATCAAAAGACACAGGGTATCAGAATGGATAAAAAAACAAAACCCATCAATATGCTGCCTACAAGAAACTCATTTTAGACCTGAAGACACCTCCAGATTTAAAGTGAGGGGGTGGAAAACAATGTACCATGCTAATGGACATCAGAAGAAAGCTAGGGTGGCAATCCTTAGATCAGATCAATTAGATTTTAAGCCAAAGACTATAATAAGAGATGAGGAAGGACACTATATCATACTCAAAGGGTCTGTCCAACAAGAAGACCTAACAATCTTAAATATCTATACCCCTAACATGGGAGCAGCCAACTATATAAACCAATTAATAACAAAATGAAAGAAATACATCGACAGTAATACAATAATAGCAGGGGACTTTAACACTCCCCTCACTGAAATGGACAGATCATCTAAGCAAAAGATCAACAAGGAAATAAAGGCCTTAAATGACACACTGGACCAGATGGACATCACAGATATATTCAGAACATTCCATCCCAAAGCAACAGAATATACATTCTTCTCTAGTGCACATGGAACATTCTCCAGAATAGACCACATCCTGGGTCATAAATCAGGTCTCAAACCGGTGTCAAAAGATTGAGATCATTCCCTGCATTTTTTCAGACCACAATGCTCTGAAGCTAGAACTCAATCACAAGAGGAAATTTGGAAAGAACGCAAATACATGGAGACTAAACAGCATCCTTCTAAAAAATGAATGGGTCAACCAGGAAATTAAAGAAGAATTGAAAAAATTCATGGAAACAAATGAGAATGAAAACACAATGGTTCAAAATCTGTGGGACACAACAAAGGCAGTCCTGAGAGGAAAATATATAGCGGTACAAGCCTTTCTCAAGAGACAAGAAAGGTCTCAAATACACAACCTAACCCTACACCTAAAGGAGCTGGAGAAAGAACAACAAAGAAAGCCTAAACCCAGCGGGAGAAGAGAAATCATAAAGATCAGAGAAGAAATCAATGAAATAGAAATCAAAAAAGTAATAGAACAAATCAACGAAACTAGGAGCTGGTTCTTTGAATGAATTAATAAGATTGACAAACCTCTGGCCAGACTTATCAAAAAGAAAAGAGAAAGGACCCAAATAAATAAAATCATGAATTGAAGAGGAGAGATCACAACCAACACCAAAGAAATACAAACAATTATAAGAACATACTACGAGCAACTCTATGCCAACAAATTTGACAACCTGGAAGAAATGGATACATTTCTAGAGACATATAAACTACCACAACTGAACCAGGAAGAAATAGAAAACCTGAACAGACCCATAACCAGTAAGGAGATTGAAACAATCATCAAAAATCTCCAAACAAACAAAAGTCCAGGACCAGACGGCTTCCCAGGGGAATTCTACCAAACATTTAAAGAAGAATTAATCCTATTCTCCTGAAACTGTTCCAAAAAATAGAAATGGAAGGAAAACTTCCAAATTCATTTTATGAGGCCAGCATCACCTTGATCCCAAAACCAGACAAGGATCCCACCAAAAAAGAGAATTACAGACCAATATCCTTGATGAACACAGATGTGAAAATTCTCACCAAAATACTGGCCAATAGGATCCAACAGTACATTAAAAGGATTATTCACCACGACCAAGTGGGATTTATTCCAGGGCTGCAAGGTTGGTTCAACATCCGCAAATCCATCTATGTGATACAATACATTAATAAAAGAAAGAACAAGAACCATATGATACTCTCAATAGATGCTGAAAAAGCATTTGACAAAGTACAGCATCCCTTCCTGATTAAAACTCTTCAAAGTGTAGGGATAGAAGGCACATACCTCAATATTATCAAAGCCATCTATGAAAAACCCACTGCAAATATCATTCTCAATGGAGAAAAACTGAAAGCTTTTCAGCTAAGGTCAGGAACACGGCAAGGATGTCCGTTATCACCACTGCTGTTCAACATAGTACTAGAAGTCCTAGCCTCAGCAATCAGACAACAGAAAGAAATTAAAGGCATCCAAATTGGCAAAGAAGAAGTCAAACTATCACTCTTTGCAGATGATATGATACTATATGTGGAAAACCCAAAAGGCTCCACTCCAAAACTGCTAGAACTTGTACAGGAATTCAATAAAGTGTCAGGATATAAAGTCAATGCACAGAAATCAGTCGCATTTCTTTACACTAACAACAAGACAAAAGAAAGAGAAATTGAGGAGTCAGTCCCATTTACAATTGCACCCAAAACCATAAGATACCTAGGAATAAATCTAACCAAAGAGGCAAAGAATCTATACTCAGAAAACTATAAAGTCCTCATGAAAGAAATTGAGGAAGACACAAAGAAATGGAAAAATATTCCATGCTCATGGATTGGAAGAACAAATACTGTGAAAATGTCTATTCTACCTAAAGCAATCTACACGTTTAATGCAATCCTATCAAAATCCCATCCACTTTTTTTAAAGAAATAGAACAAATAATCCTAAAATTTATATGGAACCGGAAAAAACCTCGAATAGCCAAAGGAATATTGAAAAAGAAAGCCAAAGTTGGTGGCATCACAATTCCAGACTTCAAGCTCTATTACAATGCTGTCATCATCAAGACAGTATGGTACTGGCAGAAAAGCAGACATATAGATCAATGGAACAGAATAGAGAGCCCAGAAATAGACCCTCAACTCTATGGTCAACTAATCTTCAACAAAGCAAGAAGGAATGTCCAATGGAAAAAAGACAACCTCTTCAACAAATGGTGCTGGGAAAATTGGACAGCCACATGCAGAAAAATCAAATTGGACTATTTCCTTACACCACACATGAAAATAGACTGAAAATGGATGAAGGACCTCAATGTGAGAAAGGAATCCATCAAAATTCTTGAGGAGAACGCAGACAGCAACCTCTTTGACCTCAACTGCAGCAACTTCTTCCTAGGAACATCGCCAAAGGCAACAGAAGCAAGGGCAAAAATGAACTATTGGGACTTCATCAAGATCAAAAGCTTTTGCACAGCAAAGGAAACAGTTAACAAAACCAAAAGACAACTGACAGAACGGGAGAAAATATTTGCAAATGACATATCAGATAAAGGGCTAGTATCCAAAATCTATAAAGAGCTTTGCAAACTCAAGACCCAAAGAACAAAGAATCCAATCAAGAAATGGGCAGAGGACATGAACAGACATTTCTGCAAAGAAGACATCCAGATGGCCAACAGACACATGAAAAAATGCTCCACATCACTCAGCATCAGGGAAATACAAATCAAAACCACAATGAGATACCACCTCACACCAGTCAGAATGGCTAAAATTAACAAGTCAAGAAATGACAGATGTCGGCGAGGATGCGGAGAGAGGGGAACCCTCCTACACTGTTGGTGGGAATGCAAGCTGGTGCAACCACTCTGGAAAACAGTGTGGAGGTTCCTCAAAAAACTGAAAATAGAGCTACCCTATGACCCAGCAATTGCACTATTGGGTATATATCCTAAAGAAGGGGCACGTGCACCCGAATGTTTATAGCAGCAATGTCCACAATAGCCAAACTGTGGAAAGAACCTAGATGTCCATCAACAGATGAATGGATAAAGAAGAGGTGGTATATATACACAATGGAATACTATGCAGCCATCAAAAGAAATGAAATCTTGCCATTTGCGACGATGTGGATGGAACTATGCTTAGCGAAATAAGTCAATCGGAGAAAGACAACTATCATATGATCTCTTTGATATGAGGAAGTGGAGATGCAATGTGGGGGGGTTGGGGGGAGGTAGGAAAAGAAAAAATGAAAAGATGGGATTGGGAGGGAGACGAACCATAAAAGACTCAATCTCAAAAAACAGACTGAGGGTTGCTGGGGGGAAGGGGGATGGGAGAGGGTGGTGGGGATATGGACATTGGGGAGGGTATGTGCTATGATGAGTGCTGTGAAATGTGTAAACCTGGCAATTCACAGACCTGTACCCCTGGGGATAAAAATACATTATATGTTTATTAAAATAAATTTTTAAAAAAAGAGAAACATTTGGGGCATCTGGGTGGCTCAGTGGGTTAAAACTTCTGCCTTCGGCTCAGGTCGTGGTCTTGGGGTCTTGGGATCAGGCCCCATGTCTGGCTCTCTGCTCAGCGGGGGGCCTGTTTTCCCCGCTCTGCGCCTGCCTCTCTGCCTACTTGTGATCTCAATCTCCCTGTCAAATAAATAAATATATTTTTAAAAATCTAAAAAAAAAAAAAAAAGAAAGAAAGAAAGAAAGAAACATTCCTAAAGACAAGGGAAGCAAGGGCAAAAATGAACTATTGGGACTTCCATCAAGATCAAAAGCTTTTGCACAGCAAAGGAAACAGTCAACAAAACCAAAAGACAACTGACAGTATGGGAGAAGATATTCGCAAATGACATATCAGATAAAGAACTTATCAAACTCAACACCCAAAGAACAAATAATCCAATCAAGAAATGGACAGAAGACATGAACAGAAATTTCTGCAAAGAAGACATCCAAAAGGCCAACAGACACATGAAAAAGTGCTCAACATCACTCGGCATCAGGGAAATACAAATCAAAACCACAGTGAGATACCACCTCACACCAGTCAGAATGGCTAAAATTAACCAGTCAGAAAACCACAGGTGTTGGTGAGGATGCAGAGAAATGGGAATCCTCCTACACTGTTGGTGGGAATGCAAGCTGGTGCAGCTACTCAGGAAAACATATGTAGTTTCCTCAAAAAGTTGAAAATAGAGCTACCCTATGACCCAGAAATTGCACTACAGGGTATTTACCCTAAAGATACAAATGTGGTGATCCAAAGGGGTATGTACACCCAAATGTTTATAGCAGCAATGTCCACAATAGCTAAACTATAGAAAGAGCCTAGATGTCCAGCAACAGGTGAATGGATAAATAAGATGTGGTATATAGATACAATGGAATAGTATGCAGCCATCAAAAAAAGAAATCTTGCCATTTGTAATGACGTGGATGGAACTAGAGGGTATTATGTTAAGCAAAATAAGCCAATCAGAGAAAGACAAGAGAAAGATCGATTATCATATGATCTCTCTGATATAAGGAATTTGAGAGGAAGGGCAGGAGGTCATGGTGGGGAGGGAGGGAAAAATGAGACAAGATGGGACTGGGGAGCGAGACAAATCATAAGAGACTCTTAATCTCAGGAAACAAGCTGAGGGTTGCTGGAGGGGAGGGGGATGAGTGATAGGGTGGTTGGGTGATGGACATTGGGGAGGGTATGTGCTATAGTGAGTGCTGTGAATTGTGTAAAACTGATGATTCACAGAACTGACCCCTTAAACAAATAATACATTATATGTTAATTTAAAAAAACAAACTAAAGGAGAAAAATCAAGTGATATAGAAAAAGTATTTTTAAAAAATTAAACATCTGTCCATGATAAAAACTCTCATTAAACTGTGAACACAAGGGAAATTTCTTAACTTGATAAAGAGCATCTACAAAAACCCTACAGCTAACATTATATTTAATGATTTTTTAAAAGTACATGCTTTTATGCTAAGATTGGGAACAAGAAAATGTTTACTCACATGATTGATTCAACATCATACTGGAAATCCAATCCCAAGCAATAAGACCAAAACCAAAAAAGGCATAGACATTGGAAAGAAAGAAATAAAACTGCCTCTATACATGGATAGCATGATGGTCTACATAGAAAACCCCAGAGGAATCTATGAAAAACAAAAACTAGAATAAATAAGTGAGTTTAGCAAGATCAGGAGATTGAAGGGCAACATATAAGAAAATTCACTGTATTTCTATATTTCAGAAATGAGCAATTAGAAGCTAAAACATTTTAACCCACTGAGCCACCCGGGTGCCCCAGAAGCTAAAATATTTTAAAGATGACATATACAACAGCTCCAAAAAAGAAAATAGCTCAGTAGATAAAAGTCTAACAAAGATATGTATAGGATATGCAAGCTGAGAACTACAAAACACTAAAGAAAGACATGAAAGAAGACCTAAATGATTGGAGACACGTACTGTGATCATGGACTGGAAGACTCAACATAGCAGAGAGACCAGTTCTCTCCCAAACTTATCTAGATATCCAATGCAATTCCAATCAAAATTCTAGTAGGGACTTTTGTAGATATAAACAGATTAATTCTAAAATTCATATAGAAAAGCAAAGGAACTAGAGTAGCTAAAACAATAAAAAAAAATAAAGAGCCAAGTTGGAGAATTCATACTCTACAACGGTAAGACTTATTATAAAACTACAGTAATCAGGAGGGTATGGTATTTACTGACCAAAGAATAGACACAGAGATCAAGAGAACAAAATGGGGAGTTTAGTGCTAGACCCACACAAATACAGTCCTTTGGTTTTTGATAAAGATGCAAAGGTAACTCAATGAAAAAAGGATAGTATTTTCAACAAATGGTATAGGAATAATTGAACATCCCTATGCTAAAAGAAAGAAAGAATGGATAATTTTTTTTAAAAAAGAGGAAAAAAGGATCAGAAGAAAGGAGAGGCATTGGTGTACACCTTATGGAAAAACTAACGGAAAATGGACCACAGGTCTAAATGTAAAATATAAAACTGTGAAACTCTTTTAAGAGAAGATATAGGAGAAACATTTTGTGACCTTGGGTTAGGCAAAGAGATCCTACACTTGACATCAAAAGCACGATCCATAAAAGAAACAGAAAAAGTAGATTGGACTTCATGAAAATGGAAAGCGTTTGCTCTGCAGAAGACACTATTCTGAGAATGAAAAGACAAGGTACGAATGCGGAGAACATATTTACAAATTATGTAAAGTCCTTGTACCAGAATCTATAAAGAACTCTAAAAACTCAACAAAAGAAAATAAGAACCCAATTAAAAGAAGGTGAAATATTTGAACAGATGCTTCACAAAGGAAATATACGGATGGCCAATAAGCGCATGAAAAGATGAAAACCATTATTAGTTACTACAGAAATGCAAACTAAAACTACAAGGCAATACCACCATACTTTTAGTAGAATAGCTTAAACAACAACAATAACAACAACATAATACCAAGTGCTGTCAAGGATGTGTTGTTACTGGAATTCTTAAACATTGCTGGTGGGAATGCAAAAAGGTACAGACACTCTGGAAAACTGTTTGGCAGTTTTTTTATAAAGTTAAACATGCAGTTAAATTGTGACACAGTAATCCCATTCCTAGTACTTACCCTACAGAAATTAAAGCTTGTTTTCAGACAAAGTCCTATATATGAACATTTATAACAACTTTATTGATAACTACTCCCAAATTGTAAATAAGCTAAATATAATAAATATTCTTCCATGGCTGAATGGAGAAACATTGGTACATCCAAAACATGAAATGCTATGCAGTAAGAAAAAGGAATGAGCCATTGATTCATGCAACAATATGACTCTCACAGGCATTATCCTGAGTGAAAAAAAGCCAGTACTGGGGCACCTGAGTGGCTCAGTGGGTTAAAGCCTCTGCCTTCGATTCAGGTCATGATCCCGGGGTCCTGGGATCGAGCTCCGCATCGGGCTCTCTGCTTGGCAGTGAGCCTGCTTCCCCTCTCCTCTCTCTGCCTGCCTCTCTTCTGCCTGCTTGTGATCTCTGTCTGTCAAACAAATAAATAAAATCTTTAAAAAAAAAAGCCAGTCCCAAAGGCTCAATATTGTTACTCCATTTACATGATATTTTAATGAGAAAGTCAAGTATAAGGATGGGAATGATCAGTGGTTGCCTGAGATGAGAGGGTGAGCGTTGCACCACCATGGAGGAATTTCTGGGGTGCTAGACCTGTTCTGTATCTTGATTGTGGTGGTGTCTACGTGTTGAAATTCATAGAGCTGTACCCTCAAGAAAGGGGGATTGGCCTTACTGTACATAAATGTGTACAAAGATAAGCCTCTCCCTCTAGTTTTCCCACCACACTACATTGTGTCTCCAAAGAGGGCAGGCATCACCTATAGCAACTCATAGCCAAGGGAAGGTCCCTCACAACTTCACCTCATAGAGTGTAATGAAGAGCTATTAGATTTTGTCTCCCAGAACCAATTTTCCCCCTTAATTACAACTGTATCTTTAACAGAGAAAAACTTGCTGTCCCATTTCAAGAGTTCTGGTGGAGAGGTCATTAATCCTGGCCATGAGAACTTTGTTTTTCTGTGTCCTTCCTGTTTCTAAGCCTTGTTCTGCTACTTCTTTTCAATTAGGCCCCTCCTGGTTGCAAGGAACAGCCTTCTGAAAATAATATGGAGATTTTGTTATCTCACATGGCCAACCATTAGGAGACTTAGACGTCTCAAGGTGGCTTAATTTTGTGAACACATGTCTATAAGCAGGGATCTCCCTGCTGGACCTCCCTCCTCTTCCACCCTCCCTGATAACCTTCTAAATAAATAGTCCTTTGTTGGAAGTAGCCAGCGTCTGTCCCTTAGGCTTATAATGAGGAATCTTAGCTGGAGTGCAGGCCTGTTGTGACCCTGTGTTGTCACTGGAATATAAACCCCCAGAGAACAGGAGCTTGTCATTATATCTCCAGCACTGCCTGGCATAAAGTAGTGATCAATAATTTGATAGTCAATGACCAGTCAACCAGATGACTAGACTATACATTGCATGAAGGAACATAGCTGTGTTTGTTTTGTTCACTGCTGAATTCCCAGTGCCCAGAAGAGGGCCTAGCACATGGTTGGCACTCAATCAATATCTATTGGATCAGTGAATGGATTTCTGGAACATCTGCAAGTGGGCCTGGCCCTGCACTAAAGTCTGGAAATTTAGCTATTAACAAGCCAAACAAATAAACCTGACTTTCCAGAGATATTTGGGACACACAAATAATTAGCCTTAGGAGCTTACTTCTAGAAACCACTCTCAACAATGGAGAACAGGAGTCTGAGAATCCAAGGGCAAACCAGGCCACTTTCCACAGCATTGATCTGCCCTTTCCTGTTGCCATCTGCTCTCTTCAGGATGTTCCTTGGAAGGAAAGAAGAAACCAAATAAAATTAAAGATGTTGCCAGATGCTCCCAGCAGAAGTAACATCTTGGGTGAAAATCCCCCAGGCCCATTGATACACTAATTGGTGCTGGGAGGTTGGGGACATTAGGATGAGGCAGATACAAAACATGTATTTTTCTGGAGATAGTCTCAGGGAGAAAGGATTGGGGATCCTGATTAGAGGTCACAGCTTGGAATCTTGGCACAGTGCCTTGCCTGTCAGAAATGGCTTAGGTGGCACCATCTGCCTCTCCTCACCCTGCCTCTTGGGTTTTTGAAGGACAGAACCTATGGTTCTCTTTTCCTACCCAAGTGGTTTCATTCTGTGGCTCGTGAATACCCTGCTCTGACTGTGTTGCATCCGGTCACAAGCATCCACGGAACATCTCCACCAGGACACCCTGAGAGCACTTCTAAATCAAATGAATGAAATGCAGCCTCTTACTTTCCCCACTCCATCGCCACCCATCACTACCACCTGCACTACCTCAAAACTGGTGGAGCTCCAGTGTCCCCCATCTGGCTTATGTCATCACTATCGGCTTCATCCCCAAGCCCCTCCTTCTTCCCCATCCCCTGCATAAAGTGGATCTTTCCCTGTTCCTTCTGAATGCCTTCGCCACCTGCCCTGATGCTTGCCCTACAGCCCCAGCAGCAGCCCCACCATGCTTATCTCTACAGTTGTTTGCATGCTCATCTCCTCCCTGGACTGTGACTCTTGGTGATCCAGAGCCGTTACACATGGGTGTAGCTCCCTCTTCAAAGCTTTGCGCCTTCCCAAGGCAAACAGCTCCCAGCCCACTCTGCCAGTCTCGTAGTGTCCCTCATGCATGATGTTTATTCCCACCTCCATCATCTTTGTCCTATTATTGCTTCCACTTCATAGTCCTCTTACACTTTGTTCCTAATACCCAAACCCTATTTAAGGTTTGTAAGAGCTTACATCCACCCAGACTTTCTTGCTGGCTCTGCACTTTGTAGTTTGCTCTATTTTCCTAGACTGTTTCATGTGGGCGAGTGTTTGGACTGTCTGGTTTACGGCTCTATCCCCACTGTTTAGTCCAAAGCAAAGCTTGTCGAAGAAAAATGAGGAAAAGGAGGGAAGGAAGGAAGGCAGGCCTGACTCCTGGCACTGAGATCTTGCTGTATCATACTTTTTGTTCTTCCTTATTGTTTATGGATTTCATACTAATACCAATACCAATACCATACCAATACCAATACCAATTTCATACCAATTCAACAAACATTTATGGGGTACCTATTCACTTTGCCAGACACTATGTCTAGTGGTAACTGAGATGTGCATTCCCTGATGTCAATGAGGTTATAACCAGCAGTTGAGAGTGTTTGGGGTATGGGGAGAAACAGGGCAGACACCCAGCCTGTGTGTACTGGTGGAGCTGTATTGGTTGTTAAGACAATAAAATAATTCCATACTCATTTTTAAAATAGCTAATACCTTGCCATCTCCCTAGGGCCCGTCTACATCCTCAGCTGCCCTGGCCATCTTCCAAGGGTCCTCAGTCTTCTCATAGCCCAATGGCTGAAGGGTTAACACTTGGCAGAGAAGGACCCTAGCGCTATAACTGATTGGCAGTCATTCTGATTACATGGTGCCCTGTCACAGAAGTTGTTAAATATGTTGGGGTTTTTTGTGTGTGTATTTTGTTCTTAATTTTAATTCTAGTATAGTTAACATATAGTGTTATATTAATTTCAGATGTACGATATAGTGATTCAACACTTCCATACATCACCCTGTGCTCATCATGATAAGTAGTCTTTAATCCCCATCACCTATTTCCCCCATCCCCCCACCCACCTCCCCGCCGGTAACCATCAGTTTGTTCTTTGTAGCTAAGAGTGTCTTTCTTGGTTTGGCTCTCTCTCTTTTTTTCCCTTTTGTTCATTTGTTTTGTTTCCTAAATTCCCCATATGAGTGAAATCACATGGTATTTATCTTTCTCTGACTGGCTTATTTGACTTAGAATTATATGCTCTAGCTTCATCGATGTTGCTGGAAATGGCAAGATTTCATTCTTTCTTATGGTTGAGTAATATTCAGATATTTGTATACACACATATATTTGGCCCTGTTTTATATATATATATATATATAAGATATACATAATATATATATCAGATATATATAATATATATATATAAATATATATATACATATATATATATATATATATATATATATATATATCTCCCTACTGCTCAATGGATTATCTGCGAGAACCACAAAAGGGGAGAATTGAGAATGTCCACCTCCCCAGGAATTGTTATATTAAAGGAAGCGATAGTCCAAACAGTGCCAAGAAAGCCAGAAGAAAGTTTAAGAAACTCAAGACTTCCTACCTTGAGGAAAGTTTCTAAGCCCAGGTGTTGATTTTCATAGACAAATTCCTTAGTGTGGCCTTGAAGTTTTGTTTTTAATTTTAATAAATTTTATTTTTTTTATAAACATATAGTGTATTATTAGTCCCAGGGGTACAGGTCTGTGAATCACCAGGTTTACACACTTCACAGCACTCACCATAGAACATGCCCTCCCCAATGTCCATAACCTCACCACCCTCTCCCTACCTTCCCTCCCTCGGGCAACCCTCGGTTTGTTTTGTGAGATTAAGAGTCTCTTATGGTTTGTCTCCCTCCCGATTCCAGGCCATGAAGTTTTTGATAGGCTAGTTGCACAAACGGGTTTCATTCTAGATTTCCCACATCAGGATTTAGCTTATTTTAAACTTTGGGTCAAGTTTTTCTGGGGTCTTTAATATGCTGGCTGTAATGGGGAAGTCTCCTCACCTTTGAGTTCTTGCTCAAAGAGGAGGAGGTTAAAAGAAGTGGGAAAAAGCCTACTATTTGGAGCTTCGATTTTATTTTTGTATTAACATCAATACCCTGGCTGTGATATTATTGCAAGATGTTACCATTGTGGGAAACTGAGCAAAGTATACAATCTAAATGATTTCCTACAACTTCTTGTGAATCTACAATGATCTTGATAACAATTAAAATTTTAAAAAAAATCTTGGACCCAATATCCTCCTTTCATACTGAGAGTATGGAAGGACTGGCAGATCCTTTATATGCTGAAGAGTCGGCCAGAGAGTGTTTGAGGAGAGGGAAGTCTAGAGGTTCTTCTGCTAGGAGGCAATAGACATTTTTGGTAGCTGTCGGAGCATCCTCAGGCTAAAAGCTCATACCCCAGGGCTGATGGTTCATCTGCCAGCTCTGTGGCCCCACCAGTGTCTTCTCAAGGTACATCAGTTGTTTTGTCTGCTTAGCAACTCTTCCATCCCGCAACAGCAAACTGCTTCTACTGGTGAGTGCCCCCTTCCCCCTCCAAGTGCTTTGGAGGGGCTGCCGATTACACTGCCCTCCCCATGGGCCAAAGAATGGGCATGTGACATATGCCTGGTTAATCACAATTTCCCTCTCTACAAGGAGCAGTCACTACCCAGAACTGGATTCAGGACCAGAGCTAGGCCAATCAGAGACCACCATTGATTTCTTTTTCTTCCAATACAGGCTGGAGAAGCACTCCTTCTTTTGACAGTTACTGAGTTACATGATGTTAAACCTAGGTAAGGCAATGTCTACTCTTCGTGAACTGTAAGGACAGAGTCTGTCCGTGGTAGACAGACTGAGGCTAATGCATAGAGAGAATTCAAGAAATAAGAGATCCAGGGAGAGATAGAGAGACCCAGAGAAAACAACTTCACCTGAGCCTATGGAGACCACACTTTGGCCTTCAGTTACATGAGACAGTATATCCTTTGTGCTGGAGCCATCGCGATTTGGGTTTCTGTTACTAATCCATAGCTTAACCCTTCATGAACTGGGCCCATAAACTTCAACTGCAGTCTCTAGCTCATACCCTTGGGAGGCTAGACTCAGTGAAAGCCCTTCAATTCTTCCTTAAGATCCTGATACTAAAAACAGAGACTTGTTTCTCACAGTGACAAATCATTAGTTCCATGGATGATAAATGAAATGAGACTGCTGAAGGGCCATGCTAGGCCAAGAAGCAGCAGCCAACTTTTCTGTACATGTGGATCCCGAGCTGAGATCCTTGCAGTCCCTCTGCTGAGGAGGCTGGCTATTCCAAAAGATTAATATTGTTTACATGAGTTATTAGTCTCGATGCAGGAAAAGATGAGCCAGGGAGGAGAGAGGTTGTGATGTAAACAACTCCATTTCTATCTCAGGGTATAGGTACTGCTCCAGATACTCAATTCAGAATAGGTGGCAAATAACCACAAGGTGCTGAACAATGTTCTGGACAATGTGGGAATGGAAAGATGAGAAAAACTTGGGTCTTTCTTTCCCAGGAAATTGGGCTGTTTGGGAAGATGAGCATCATCTTGTCTAAGTGTGTATACCTAGGTTAGTGTGTAGTTCTATGACAAATGTAGTATAGTGAGGTTATAAGCAGGACTCTGGAATCAGAACATCTGCTCAAAATCCCAGCTCGGCCCAACTTATGAGCATCCAGGAGCCAGAGATAGAGATCAGCTGTATTTCTTTAGCAAGCAACCTAGCCTCTGTGGTCTTGGTGCCTATTTCTTCTTAGCAAAATGAGGGTCACAACAGTGCCTATCTCAGGGTTGTAGTGAGGATTGATTCAGATGATATATGTGAGCTTGCCAGCAGGTAGTACATACTTAGTAAATGGTATCTCTATTGTCATCATCACTATCTTCATCACCAATCATTATTACTGTCATTATGTCAATGTATTACAATGAGGACTTTGGGATAAACCATAGAGGAGATCAAGATTCTATGTAAATAAGAAGAAAAGATCTTAATTAGAGATTCAGGAAGGCTTTCTGGAATAGGTTGCCCTTGAGCTGGACCTTGAAGAATAAGTGGGAGTGGTAGGGAGGACATTCTCAGATTTACAAGGCCACCACATCATTCTTGCTGCTCTAACCACCCAAGTTTTAGTGCAGACCATCCTGTAGAATCAGGAGAAGTGCCAAAGCATCTAAGAACTCAATATTGGAGCCCCATCATTGCACATGATCTTGCCCTTGCTCCTAATTCTGCAACATGGAGGCTAGGAGATCTCATGTCTTGTTCCCAGACTCCTGATGGAGGCAGCTTACCATTTCTTTTCTCTGGCCCTGAACTTTAAACTGCATAGATCTGTGCTCTCCAAGCCCCCTGCTCTAGCCTGTTCTCCAGTTTGCCCCACTGCCCAGCCTAGCCTTAGCAGGCCTAGCTAAGCATAGCCCTAAGCATGGGCCTGACATGTGGTGGGCTCTCAGCACTTAGGTTATGAATAAATGAATTGCCTGGCATTTTCTTGTCTCATCCCCGAGATATAACCTCTATGAGTGATGGCTAGATACATAAAGCCTTGGCTGGCCAATGTGATATTTGACTCATCTCTATGGGTTGGCAGCCAGGAGCCTGGAAATTGATATCAGTTCCTCCAGGAATATGCCTTCTTTTCTGGGTGGTTTCTCTTCCTTGGGCCTCAGGAGTCTTTACAAAGAGGTCCCAATTGGTCACATGGTCCCAGAGGCATTTAGAAAGCCGTCCTTATCAGAGAAAGTCTTAGGTAATGGCTCTACCTCCCACCCCTGTCACCACCAATACATATACACACACTAAGAGCACTAAGTGGTTATCAGTTGTTTCAGTCTACTGAAACTCATTCTCCCCTTATTATGGCAATAGCTATTTAACTGAGAGAAGGACCCTTTCCTCACTCTTTGTTCATGTGGTTAAGGTATGGCTGACAACCATCTCCACTTATCCCACAGGTGGGCATTTAAACTGGGCTCAGCCAGTCAGCACATTCCATCCCCCTTGGCCACAGTGATTTGTTCTGGGGGTAGTAGGTAACCAACCCCCCCCAAACTGGTCCAATAAGGGTAAAACTGAAACTTTCTGTGGGACTATTGGGAGTAGAAGTTCTCTGTTCACAGAGGTGGGCCCATGGTGGCCAGTAGCCATTTCGGTACTTCATGAGGAGAACACGTCTGAGAGGGAAGCCAACATGGAAGAGCAGAGCAGGGAGTTGATGAAGGAGCATTTGATGGCTGATGTTAGTCATACCTGAAGCCAACCTAACCTCATAAGCTCAAAATATATATATTGATTTTTTGCTTAAACCAATTTAAGTTGGTTATCTGTCACTTGCAAGTCCTGATGACACAAATCCGACAGCAGGAACACCAGTTCATATGTCCAAAAAAAAAAAAAAAACCCCTGCTTCTGACCTTTGGAAATCAAAGTGCTTTTATCCCTGGGATATGGTTTTCTTTTCTGCTCATTCAACAAGTATTTACTGAGCCCCTAAGAAGGGTGCTGGGGAATTTTTCTTATCTCCAAAATCCCAAGTGTGATTGATGCACTGGTGTCAGAGGTAATCAGGAGAGGTCTTTGAGGATGTGAGTGGTAAGTGAGACTGAGGAAATGGAGAAATACACAGTGCTCCAGTAGGACAAGAACATGTTGAGAGGCTTGGATTCTGGATTCTGGCTCTAGCACTCACCAGCTGCATGATCTTCTCACACAGGCACCTTGAACTCTCTGCCCTTCAGTTCTTCTACCTTTACAATGGGGATATTAATATCTGTACTGCTGAAGCCACCTGGTTGTTGCCAAAACAAACAAACAAAAGATGCTTTGAATGTTCAAAGAAATATATATATTTGGATGAGAGAAAATCATTTTATAAGATGATATGAGGTCCTTTAGCTTCTGGCCAAGATAGAGGATCAGAAACCAGAATTATCCTCCCACCTTAAAAAACTAAAACACCAGACAAAATATATGGTAAAATGATTTCTAGACATGTATTAGAGGTGATGCAGGATTTCTGGAAAAAAAAAGGCAAAACAAATATGTAAGCCCTTCAATTCTGCTAGCTTACTGTCTGAATTGATTTTCCAGACCTCAGTGCAGGGAGGGGCATTCCAGGAAGAGTCTGGTGGTCTCTCTGAGTTGAAGAGATAGATTTGGAAGTTGGAAGAGGTCAAATGAACTAGGGTTTTCAGGGTAGAGTATCACAGCACTAGAATGGCTCACATTCCTGAAATCAAGGATAGAGAAATTTTGTAATACATAGGGGGTTAGGTGGATACTGAAATACTGAAAGGTATTGCATCAATAGTAAGGCCAAATTAACTCTATACTAAAGACGGGCATGATCCGGCCTAACAAAGCTTAAATCAAGTCCTAACAGGATCAAATTGTTTCCGAGTAACTTAAATGAGTCTCAGAATGAACTTCAAGGACATTTAAAGGAATACAAAAAATGCAGGTAAAATTCAAAATGTTTGATATTCAGCCAGAAATGATCAGACATGCAAAGAATAAGGAAAATACAACTGATAATGAAAAGAAAAACCAACCAATAAAAACAGACCAAGAAATGATGTAGACAATAAAAATGGTAGACAAGGACATTAAAATATCTATTATAAATATACTCCATATGTTCAAGAAGATAGGAGAAAGAAAGTCCAAATATATTAAGGACAGATACAGAAAATAGAAAAAGACCCAAATTGAACTTCTAGAAATGAAATATACAATGTTTAAGATGGAAAAAACTATATACTGGAGGGAATTAAATTGACATAAAGGAGATGAGGAGTCTCCTAATTTAGGATATTTTTGCAAAAGTGGAATGAAAGTAAACTGGGCATGGAAGGTGGAATTATAGATTCAGGGAAGCTGCCAAAACATACTGGGTCTTTGTGAAAATTATATAAAAATACCTTAACTGGAAGGACTATCATAAAAAGGATTATTTTTAAAGGCATTCCTTTATCAGGGCTGACACAGCTCTGCACTAGGGCTACATAGTGTAGTAAGCAGAGTTTCAGCTACATTTCAGTCCCACGTGGCCATCAACCAGGCATCTTGTTCCAGTTTGTGATCTGTACAGCCACACTACACCCAGTAGCCCAGCCTAAATGAGTGCAAATAAAGGAGAAAGAACGCCACAGGCATCATGGGCCAGTACTTCCTTAAAGACCCATAAAGAACCACAATCCCAGCTCTGCTTGAGAGCTCTTTTACCTGCTTCTAAGAATCTGCAGAAACCCTACCAGCTAACTGCTCCTTCCTCTTGCTCTCTGCCTTCTTCCTTCCCTGTGTTCATTCCCCTCTGCCCCTCACTGTCCTTCTAGGAGTTGACTTCACATTGGCCAACAACAATTGTATGCACCAGCCCTCTGACACACAGATGAGATTAATGAAGGGGGTTTCTCAGCCTCTTGGTTAATCAGTGGATGGGATCCCACTCAGAGGTCACTACCAAGATTTAAATGCTGGAATGAGTATATCCAGGAAGTGTCTTCGTTGCATATCCCATTTGACAAGACTATGGTTAGAAAAAAAAAATGTAAGTAGAAAAATCTTGGCCCTGTTACTGGGCCCCTCAGCAACAGCAGCAAGTGGTTGCTTAGATCTTTCCTGAGAATTTACTCCATGTTTGCCAAGAAGATGCCTTTGTTCTGATTCTATACAGCCTGAGAACCCCCGGGAATATTCAGAACCCCAGAGACAGAAACAATATAAAGACAGTCATTTCTCTCTGAAACAACAATTTGTATTTTCATATCTTTGATACAGAGTCTAATACTCAAATCAATAGGCCAATGGAGATTCACCCAGTGCAAGTTTAATAAGGAAAATAGTTTTTTAAAAAAAGATTTGGGAAACAAGAGAGATATTACCTGCAGGTGTGTTAGACTGTGGAGGTGGGGTTAGGTCGGTTCTTTCTTTTTTCCCTAGTGTAATGAAACAGAGAAACTAAACCTCTGAGTTGATTATGATCAGATAGAAATGGGAGCTTCTGGCTGTTTTCTGTTTGCTATCACTTCTCCTACCCTTGCCCCAATCGATACAATAAGTTCTATCTTCTCTGATGAAAACTCAACTTTCTGTTTTTTGCAATTTAGGGTTCCTCATGCTTGGTTTAGGTTTGCAGTCAGGCAAATCAGTTTCCAGATCCAAGTCATGAGTTGTGGAAGCTTGCCTATTCCAGAAGGTAGGCAGGCAAAATTGATAAAGACAAAATCTATAAAAGAGGGTCAAGAAGGCCCAGAGAGGCTGGGCAACACGTAGAACTTGCTCTTGAAGATCCCTTTCCTTATCTCATGTCTCTCTTCTTCTTGAAGTGTTGTGATTCCCTGGTTGCTAAAGTCAAGTTCAAGTCACCAACACAATGGCTCCTGGCTCCTTTAGGCATAAGGAGTGTGGCCATGAAGCCTCCATATCAGTGTTTTGAGTGGACCCATTACCTGCCAGGCTATATCTGTTCAATAAGTATTCATTGAATGTCTACTTTGAGTAGTACATTGAATGTACCAAGCACTGTTCTAGGCCCTGGGGATATAACAGCAAACAATGCAGATTAGCTCGTGGAGCTTATATTCTAGTAGTTTATATTCTATTATTTATATAAACATATAAATAAGTAAATAAGATAATATCAGATAGTAAACATGATATAAGGAAAATCTTTAGAGGACTACTACTAGAAATTGGAAAAGCATTCCAAAATAGGTGAAGGAAGGTATTTGAGCTGAGACTTGATAAAATGAAGGAGCTAGTCACACGAAGATCTGGGTGAAAAGTCTTTCAGACAGAGAAAACTGCAGTGCAAAGGCCCTGAGGTAGAAACAAGCTTGGTTGAACAAATAAAGAATTTCTGTATAGCCAGAGTATAATGAGTAAGGGGAAAGTTATAAGAGAGTTAAACAATTAGTCAAGATTGAAGATCATATAGAAACTTGTGGACTTTTATAATAAGAATTTGTGATGGGAAACAATTGCTCTGATTTTTTAAAAAAATATCTTTCTGGCCGCTGCATGGATAATGGGCTGTTGGGAATGGGGTGGCATGGAATAATAAAAGCAGAGAAAACAAAGGTAGTCTAGGCAAGGGATGGTGAACTGTTGAGCCAGGGTAGTAGCAGAGAGTGAATATGAAGTGGATGGATGAAAGTGGGGTATATTCTGGAGATAGAGTTGATGAGACTGACTAATGCATTACCATGTAGGCAGATATACAAAGAGAAAAGTCAAAGATGACTCTTAGGTTTTGACTTAAGCAGCTGGTTGATTGGATGTCTGTCCATTCCTGAGTCAGGAAGACAGGAGACAATCTAAGAGTGCTGTCTTGGATGTCTAAGGTTTGGGATTTTTATTTGACATCCAAGTGGAGAGGTCAGAAAGGCATTTGGATTTGGAGTCAAGAGCTCAGTTGTGGGAATGTAAATTCTCTGGACCCGTCTTTCTAACCTTCTGAATTTCACTCTTCCAATCAGCTAATTGTTCACTTATTCAATAAGCATTAAGTAAGTGTCTTCTCTGCTCAAGGATCTATGCTCAGTGAGTTATAATGAAGGAAATAAGACTTAAGTCATGACCCCATCTTCAAGGACAGGACAGTCAACCCTGGATCCCTGATCTATAACAGGACACTCTAGATTTTGGTTTTCTTGCTGAATGGCCATCTCACTGAGTATTGGTGCTCTACTCACTTATTCCAGGCATTTCCCAGTTTGGTAGCTCAGAAGCTCATTTAGGAAGGAATTTCAAAGGGTTATTACTCAAATGTCCTCCAAGTGTTTGCTTACACCAGACTTGAGTACCTCCAGTGATGTTCCACTCACTATCTATGCTCTTTGAAAAGTTCTGGTAAGTCTTTGGAATTGGACTTCTTGGGGAGCAACAGAAGAGCATGGGACCCAACTACTAAAACTTGTATCTAAATGGTAAATCTTGGGACTGTGAGTAGCCAGAGGACCTATAGGGGTGCTATGAAGGGTCTGCAGATGGGTTCCAGACTTTCCTCAGGAACTTAAGTGTTTTCACACCTGGACACAATTAGAAACTATTGGGTTATAGGCCCTGCTGCAGTGTTCCTGGAAGATAACACAGCAGGATGCCTAACTTTATATTGGAGATAATTTAGCTCACGTTCCCAGGTATCTGCAGAGTTGGGTCTTCATTATGATTAATAACACCTGAAATTAACAGAGCCACACACAATACCCACAAGCTTTATTTATGGACTTTACTCCATGGCCAGTGAGAAAACAGTAAAATCCTCACTCTTCCCAGACAGATAAGGTAAGTAAATCCTTGGGACCTCCATCTTTTACTCCTCAGGGGTCTTCCAGGGCCTGTTTCCATCTGCCCACAGATGTTAACTGTTCCCTTACCCCACTCACCCTCCACCTCCACCTGCTGTCACGTCTCCGCTCTCCTGAGTCACCCAAGCTTTAATTTGGGCTAATCTCCACTCCTGACTCAGGTAGGTGTGGTGGTGATAAATCAAAATGAGGCCACAAGCTGTCAGTAATAAAACAAGAGAGACTTGTCAGTCTAATCAACTTTATTAGCAACGAGTCACAGGAAAGTCTCTGGCAGCATTTTCTCTTTTCCTTGATGCTTTCTTTTAGCTTAGCTTCCATGAAGTTGCCAGCAAAGCAGATGAAACCAAGTCAGAGCTGAATTAACAAAGAAGAGGTGGGGGACAGGGAGGCTCTGTGTGGCAGCCGAGTGGATGGTCACAAATACTGATGTGACTGGGGCCAACAGGGACAGAGTCAGCAGCCTGGCATTCCAAGGGTCTTCTCCCCTTATGAAACTATGTAGTTTAGAGAACCCAACTGGAGGTGGACAGAATAGAAAGACTCCATCCAAATCAACTTTTTGCTTGAGAAAGATCTTTAACAAGCTTTCCTCAGACAAGAGGGAGAGTGCGTGTGATAGAGAAAAGTGGCCTTAATACCTGGAGGCTTTGCAACCCTGGTTCTAGACTTTACCAAAGCCATGTTTCTTGCTTGCCTTGGGGGTCTCAGATCTGTGTCCTTAGGATGTATCTTCCATTTTTTCCCCTAGTAGCTTGAGTGGATTTCTGTTTCTTATAACTGTGTCAGTCCTAATTATGAGAGTGTATTAAAGCACAGGGTTTTGAAACATGCCTATGCCAAGCAAGTCGGCATTCTGTGTTTTCTCTGAGCCTCAGAGTTGTACTCTGAGCCTCAGAGTGAGGCTGCCTGGTGGACCCATCACGTGGGGCCTTACAGGCCCCTTAACAGCAGTTTTATTGTAAACATGCAAACATTGGAGGTAGAGCTAAAGCCCCCTAAAACCACACTCCCATTCCTAATTACTTCCTTGGAGGTCAATGCCATTATCACTTGGTTTGTGTTCCACCAGACCTTTTCAGATGCATTTACATATGTACAAACAGAGATACAAATAATGTGTTTGTTTTCTTACATTTTTCTTAAAGTTTTCTTATATTTTCTTAGATTTTGTTTTCTTAAATTTCTTATATTATACTCTGCATGTCATTTGACAACTCATTTTTTTCCTACTCAAGATGTCTTGGTTATCTTTCTACATCAGAACATTTGCTTGTCTTTTAAACTCTCGGCCCCTTCTGATCCACCTCTAACCTCTGCCAAAGAGACTCACTGGGAATGGAAACCTGATGGGGTTGTCGGCTGCCTAATCACAGGCTTCCCAGTGCCCTAAAGATAAGTGCAAGGCCTTTGTGGTCTGAGCCTGGCTCCCCAATCCATGTCTTTTCTCTGTCACTTCTGCCTTAGCTCTCTAGAAACGGAGAACCGGCTGTTCTCCACTCAGCTCCAAGCCACTACACGTTGACCCCTTACTTTTGCTCATGCTGTGCCTTCTGTTTGGAACACCCTTGCCCTATCTCAGATTAACCCTTACTCCTTCTTTAAGATGAGAGCACGCCCTCAGGTGCCTCGCCTATCTCTCTGGAAATACACACCGCCGATCTAGTGCTGTCCTTTCCACCTGAGTTCTATTTACATGTGTACTGGTTCTCCCTCCAGATTGTAACCTCTGTGAGGGGAACACTTGGTTTCAGCCATCTACGTGCCTGCAGAGCATAGAGACAGCTCTATTCCACTCTTAAGCCATCCTTCAGAGGGGTTAGGCTCTACTTCCCATCTCCAAGGGATTGCCATGAGACTGAGGCTAGTCAGTCGGTGGAAATGGGAATCGGTCCTAGGATTTTTGTTCAAACTATTGGAGATGAAAGGCTCTCTTTTCGGTTGCACTTGTAAGGATATAAAGCTGGTGAATTTCAGCCTTCTGGCTACCCTTAGGAGTTTACCCATGTGAGAATGGAAGCTACGAGAAGGAAAAAATAAACACTGAGTCCAGATAGCTTCATTTGAGCTCCTAGATCCTGCCATGCATACTCCGCTGGACTTTCCATCTCTTCAAGTCAATATATTCCTTTTCATTTTAAACTAGCTTGAACTGTTTTTGGTCACTTACAATGGAAGGTGTTCACTGGCCAAGCAAAAAAAAAAAAAAAAAAAAAAAGGTAAGGGGGGCATGTGTGCATCACACCCTTGTGTAGTCCCTCCTACATTGAATAGGCTGTGTCCAACAGGATACTGCAAATGTGACTCTATACCATTTCCAAGGTTGAGCCAGAAAGAACCCTGTAGCTCCCACCTCACTCCCTCTTTGATTGCTCCCACAGGAGGATGCCAGCTGCCACATTGTAAAGACACTCAGCGGTCCTGTGGAAAAGCCCAAGTAGGGAAGAACTGAGACTTCACACCAAATTGCCCACCATGTAAGAGAAATACTTTGGAAGCAGGTCCTTCAGCATCAATCAAGATTTCAGAAGACAGCAACCTCAGGAGACACCCTAAGCCAGCACCCACAACTAATTCCTTCCCAAATGTGTGACACAGAGAAACTGGGAGAGATAATAAATAATTACTGTTGGCAGTCCTCAAGTTTTGGGATAATTTGTTACATAGCAAAAGACAACTAATTCACCTGCCAAATCTGCTGCCCCAACAAAGAACCCCCACCCACCCCTCAAAGCTACTCAACCTTTAAATGGTACCAGCCTTTATCCAGCTTTTCAGGCCGAAACAACAACAACAACAACAACAACAAACAAACAAAACAAAAACAAAAAAAAATACATGGGAGTCATTCTTGAACCCTCTCTTTTCCTCAAAACCCATATCCAGTCCAAGTGTTAATCCTTTGTTTTGCCTCCAAACTATATCCTGAATCCCAACCTCTCTCTCCCCAGCCACCTCTGTCACCCCAACCCAGCCAGTATAACCCCTCAACTTGACTGACATGATGGTCTCCCAACTGATCTCTTGGCTTCACTTCTATGCCCATATAAAGGAGTCTTCTTGCAGACCAAAATTATCTTATTTAAATTCACAGCAGAGCTTAACATGCACCTGTTTGTTCCAGTGGCCTCTCAGCCTAATTTGAATAAAAACCCTACTCTCTACCTCCGTCCAAAGTCATGCATGCTCTGACTCAGGCTCCCTTACCAAACCATCTCCTTTTGTCCTCTGCCATCTGCTGTGTCTTCCATCTGCCCCTCACGCCGGCCACGACTGCTGCAGATCAGGGCCCTCTGCCTGGACTACTCCTCCAGATCTTCACATAGCTGTCCCGCCTCCTTGCTCAGGTCTCCAGGAAGTCATTGTTCTGCTTCAGTAGCCTCCCTCTCCTCTACCAGTAGTCTCTACTTAGAATCTTGTCCACTTACATTTATCTGCAACAAAATTATTTTCTTCAAGTGTCTTCCCTGTCTCCACTACCACTGAAATAAGCTCCATGAGGGCAGGTCCTTGTTTCATTATTCCTTGCTATAGTCTTATTGCTCCGACGAGTGTCTGGCTTATAGAGGCTGTTCAATAAATGTTGTCACCAAACAGCTGACTCATGTTCCACAGGGTAGACTTGGGACAATACTGAGCCAAACCATCTCAAAGGTCAGTAGCAGTTCCCAAGTGATGTTTATACTTGTTCAACCTAACTTTGCTCTTCCCTTTGGTAAATACTCCCACAAAAGGGAGAAAACTTGCCTTCTCTTTGCAACTGGAGCTTTTCCATTATTGAGGCAAGGGGGTCATATCTTCGCTGGGTGTTCTGGCTTCCTGAAAGCTATACAACCAATGTGGATCTGGGCTGAGAATTTGAATTCCACTCTGCCAAACCTGAGAAGACGTGAGATGGAGGAGAGGCAAAACAAAAGGGCTTGCAGAGTCTGATAACTAACAGAACTTGAATTACCACAAAGCTGATGTAATTCCCAGGTCCTTGCATGCAACAGTTCCCTCCAAAGCTGTGGGAGGGGCACTAACGATAGCTTTACATGTCCAGGTGTTTCTGTAAAGGTTGCAAGAAGAAGATATTTGAACCATATCAGTTAAGACTGCCTTTTCATTCCCTGCAATGTGCTTCCATCAGGCAGTGTTGGTGAGCTGTGTGTATATGGCAACCTGGCTAAGAAGTTGGGTTAGAGTGACATTGAGCATGAGCATAGTGGGATATAGGTATAGGGGTTTTGGTGAATTTCATGTAGAGTAAAGCTACTGCCAGTTGTTCTAGCATGGTAATGGCTTCCAGGGATATTCCAGTTCTCACTCTTACTGACTCACCTGGCATCACAACATGAAGGTATAAGGCCAGGGGTCGTATCTCGAGAAGAACGTGTCCAGTCATGCTCAACATCAGAAGAAAGTGAGGGAATGGCAGAGGTAGAGGCTAGCATGTGGGACATTGTTCTAATGCTCAGACCTGTACCATAGGAAGTGAAGGCATTCATCCTCATTTACACCTCACCAAAATGGAAGCTTTCTTCTGCACAAAGAATTTTTCCATTCTCTCTATAGAAAAATCATTGCACATAAAGAAGCAAACAGAGTATGAAGCCAAAACAGGCAGAGAATAAAAAAGTATTTAAGAGGTGTACCAGCAATTAATTAATACAACATTGTTATCTTTCTGATATTTGTGGATCTTGTCAGGTTTTAAAATCATTCTTATTCATTATGAATTCCTTTCTTCATTCTAAATCAATGTCCATTTTCATACCTGAATTTGTGCTCTTTTTTTGCTTAAAGAGGATCCCTATGTGGTACAAGCTTCCCCACAGAGCTCATAGCCACCCCTGATGATCAGCTTGGACCTGGACTCGAGTTAGGAGTCAGTAGGGGCAGCTGAAGCTTGGGAGGGATCCAGGGTGGGTGTCCTGGGCCTGGGGAGGGAAGTCTGTTCTGGCTGAGAAGAGCTGAGCCCTGGTTTGCACTGATGGGAACAGCTGCTGTCCCCTCCTCCAGCACTGAAATCCTCATCCCTCCAGCCTTCTTTTTGGGCTGAAGGCCAAATGATTTCCTGTGTTTTCTCTGTTCATCAGCTCTCTATAATCATGATGGTGAGAGCCACCCACTCAATAAAACAAAGCAAACAAACTCCCACAGAACCACAAACAGCTCTGAGTGCACAGGCCCCGATTTTATTTCCTAATTAACCAGTCATTCTCAGCCAATCGGATGATTGCTTGTCATCCCATTCGGATTTGTGGGCAAACAAATCATCCCAGGGTCTCCGGCAATAGCTCCTGGGGCGGGAGGAGGGAGGGTTTGGGAGGGGCCTCATTACTCTGCACAGTGGCTTCCTAAGTCCCTCCTCCCTACCCCTCTCTGTCTGTCTGCACAGAGTTAACAGGCTTGCCAGGCTTTCTGTTTTCAGACTGCTAGGGCCAAGGCCATGGACCCAGACCCCAGGAAGCCCCTTTCCTCTGAAGCTCCACAGTTCTGTCCTTTCCTCTTGCTGTATTTGTCAGTGCCAAGGCTCTAATCGAGGAGGTGAACCCACGATGAGGGCTATTCATGCAGGGAACATGAGGGCAGCCTCTTCATGGCAAGTAGCTGAGGGACTGTGGCCTGCCCTTTCTGGAGCCTCTTTCCAGCACGCTGGATAAGGAAGCACAGGGACCCCAGGGAGAGAGAGAGAGAAAGGAGTCCTGCCTTCCTGGAAGGCCGGAGGCACAGGGATGTTCCCAAACATTTCTTTGCCTCCCTCCTCACCACGACCCTCTGCCTATCATCGACTCAGCCTCCTCCGTGGGCCCCCCACTCCGCATCCCTGGCCTTTGTCTTCTCATCTATGAAAGGAAGAGGTGGTATTTTAAAGTCTCATAATTTTGGGTCTCACACCAAAACCGGCCAACAGATGTGTTTTGAGGGTTCTACGTACTGCTTTGTCTTGTTTTGTATTTGCATTAGTTGCCAAAACTTTATAAATAGGAGGTAATCTTTTTTTTAAAAGATTTTATTTGTTTACTTGACAGAGAGAGACAGCAAGAGAGGGAACACAAGCAGGGGCAGAGGGAGAGGGAGAGAAGCAGGCTTCCCAGCGAGCAGGGAGCCCGATGTGGGGCTTGATCCCAGGACCCTGGCATCATGACCAGAGCTGAAAGCAGACGCTTAACGACTGAGCCACCTAGGTGCCCCAGGAGGTAATCATTTTTGACAACATAGATATCAGGCTTTGCTCAAAACACTGGATTTACTGGGCCCACATTCCTTCCTGGCAAACAACTAGCTGAAAACAAGGAGCTGCCTCTGAGAGGTGCGACCTGTCCCCTGCAGTTAACACAGTCCCCATGCTTTCCTACCAGATTCCACCAAACCCACATCACTCATGAACGTTATCTGTGTGACCTTTGAAGGCATGTAAGATTGATAGTCTGCAGTTTTCATTCTGCATCCCTTCTGAAGAGTCACAGTGCATTTTACAGGTGTTACACCCTCGCCCCTTCATGTTCCTGGTCCCGTGCTAAGCACCGAGGAATGTGTAGAGTGAAATTCGGCCTTTGCCTGGGAGAACCTAAAGTTTAGTTCCAGAGGCATGGGACTGGTTAAGTAAGAGTTCATGCCGATGAAAGAAGCCATTCTCGCTGCTATAGGGGAACCCAAGACCAGTTTAAATTCTCTCTGATTATCCTTGTGTATCCATATAGCTGACATGCATGGGGCCCCAGAGAGTTTGCAGGACACTTCCTATTAGATCTCTGAGACCTTACCACAACCTAGAGAGGTAGATGTTACTTCTAGATGCTCACAGGTGCTGCTACCGTCTGAATGTTTGTGTCCTACCCAAACTTACACATTGCAAACTTAAGTCTCCAGATGATGATATTAGGAGGTGGGGCCTTTGGGAGGTGATTAGGTCAAGAGAGTAGAGCCCTCCTAGATGGGATTACTGTCCTTCTAAAAGGGGCCCTGGAGAATTAGCTCAACCCTTCCAGAATATGAGGTTACAAAAAAGGTCTGCAACCCAGAAAAGAGCTTTCACCAGATCTCAGTCATGCTTGGGACTCTGATCTTGAACTTTCAGTCTCCAAAACTGTGAGAAATAAATTTCTGTTGTTTGTTTGTTACTCAGTCTCTGGTATTTTATTATAGCAGCCTCAACAGACTAAGATAGATACCAAGTGACATGCTATAAACCTCCACAGGTTGTGTTTTTCATATTCAGCACAGAGATCCCCAGACATAATTTTAAGACTTGGCACCTGCCATTCTGAGGAGCTGGAGTGCTGTACCCTCCTCACTCTGCGCCCTGGTCTTTGGTCTTTGTGCTCTAGGAAACATCCCTAGTTCAAAGTATAAAAAGATATTGGAGAGGCGTCTCAGCCAAAGGTAGAACCAAGACCCCCCTAGTTCTCTCTACATGTCACTGGCCTCTTAACTCCCCACCCCCCCAAATCTGCTTGTATTACCAACCAGCACTGTGAAGGGTAACAGCCAACCCCAGACTGCCTGACTTCCTGTGGTCCAGCGAGCATCCAACCTGGCCAGCCCTCCTTGACTATATATCTGTGGAGGGCAAGTTGTATTCCATTTCCACTTTCAAATGACCAGAGAATAAGTACGTAAGGTCATTTGGAATGATAGTCTTCTAGTTCTAGAGAAACCATCAACGTGATTCCCACAAACTGAAAGATGTGGGGATTTGGGTCTATAGACCTGATGTCCCTCTCCCTTAGAGGACATGATTCTAAATTCTCTTTCTAGGCTTCACGCCAAGGGTCAGAAGTCTGCTCCATGCTTGGCCAGTGACTGCCAAGGGTCAGAAGTCTGCTTCATGCTTGGCCAGTGACTGCCACCAAGGTGGGCGTGAGTGGTGGTGGTGATGGATGACCTCTTGACAGCCTGCCAAGGACACTGTGAGCTGGGCTCCCACTGTTGTGGGTACATATGATACTCCTCTTCTAACAAGCTTTTCCCTGGTTGAAAGTAATACGTCTCCTGTGATTTAGGTGACAGGCTGTTGGAATTGTTTCCTATGGCTTTGGCATAAAGGGGAAATGTGACTCTAACATGATCTGGAGTGGAGGGAACACATCAGATCTGAAGACCAGGGTTTTTCCATCTGGGCAGGACTCTGGAGACAGACCCCAGTAGGGACCTGAGGTTACCCAGCTGGTGAACGCTATGCTTAAGATACAGAGGTCGGTCTTTGGGCTCCAAATCAGGTGTCATTTTCCTCCTTTATACTGTCCTATTCCTCACTTCTGTCTGCATGTTCCCCTGCCTCCACTTAGGTGTGCAGGACCCTATATGATTAATACATTCCCCTCACCCAACTAAGCTGCCTTCATTAGCGTCCTACACAACACACCTTTTCTTTTCCATTGCCTCACGCAAAATGTTCTGCCCTACTTAAGGGACACATACTGACTCACCCCCTGGTGCTAATGGCTAAAGGTTACCAAAAACCTTTTACTAATACAGAGATTCATATTCTTTCAAATTCTTTCTCATCCTTCCCACATGGAATAGACCTAGAACTGGCCAGACTTGGACATCCAAAGAGACTGAGCTAAGGTAAGGCAGGAGGTTTCACTGAGCCAAGGAATGGAGGGGACCACAGAGAATGCTAAGATCAGTGGAGGCACAGAGAGGGCGCTCCCATGCAGTGTACGACCCCTGGTAGGTGTTCAGTTGCACTCTTGTGGGATGAGTAAATGAATAACTGAATGGAGACCTGAGGTGAGAACATCAGGAAGAATGTTGGGAAGGGCCAAATCCAAGAGTGGTACAGGAGAGCAGGGAGGATGGAACAAAGAGAGTCATAGAAAATCAGGATCAGTGGTCGAGAGATAATGCTGTGACCCTAGCACTATGTCACCTTCCTCTGGGAACAGACCTTGGTTTTCCCCTTTCCACCCTACATGGAGTCTGAGTAGGACTGCCAATCAAGATGATCCTGGCAATGACTGGCCCATCACCCCCACCAGGCCAATTAGTCCTTCTATCCGATGAGAACTTGAGCCTTGAGCAGAGTGACACAGGGACAGAAAATGCTGGTTGCTGATTCATCCTACCAGTGATGACTTGAACAGACTGCCCATCATTTTCTGTTGATTGTCCACCTGCACTGGCCTGGTTCTGTCTCCTCAAAACTTTATATTCTTCCTATGAGCCACCTCCTATCCTTGTAATAAATTTCTTTTTTTAAATTTAGATTAGCCAGAGTGATTTCTGTCACTGGCAACCAGACAATCCTAAATAATACAAGACCAGGGGTCAAGAAGTTGGAAGTGACAGGGTCTTCATTTCTGAGATACCTCCCTAGAAACTATGGTTTCCTGTGTGGTCACTGATGGTCTGAGGTATAAGAGAATCTGCATGGTTTCTGAGACCAGGAGAAATTACACCAGTAAGTCCCTCCCTGAGAATTGCTAATAAATAGTGAGTCAGTAGGGCTGGGGCAGTCATTGAGAGCTCTCTTATGGACATTTGCCTCTCCAGTCTCAAAGCCTCAAGCTCACCTCGGACCCACTGGGCTGGAACATTCCTAAAAGGGGGTCTGGAATACTCAGGGGGCAACACTGATGTGACATAAATGCCTTCAGGACAATGAGCACAATGAGAGATTTTCCTTCTGTTTCCACCAAAGACTGAAGGCCCAGCCAGTGGGACATGTAGGGTGGCATAAGAAGCTACCTGACAGGTTTCCTCAGGAAATTCTCTCTCTGGCTCTCTCTTCATCAGATAAAATCCTCCCACACCTTTGTCAGACAGTGTTTTTAAAGAGCATGCTGCTTCATTGTCCTACTCCGAGTAGCTCTGAAGTCTCATTTGAGAGAAAGACCAAGACAGAGAAAGAGGGAAGGAGACAGGGAAGGAGAATGGGAAGGGGCAGGTGACAGAGGAGAGTGAGACTCTGAGCATCACATCAGGTCTCCTGTGATGATGGACTGGACAGGAAGGGGACTGGAAAGTGATTCATTTGGACAGGGAAGAGCAGCCAGTTCAACTAATGAGCTGAAATCATTAGCAGGGCGGGAGAGTTGTGAGGTTTATTCCCTTGGTTTTCTGGCTCCTAAGGCCAGAGTTGTGTTCCAGCAACTCACACAGGTTACATAGGGAAAGTTAGCAGCTCCACTCCAGAACCCAGGACAGATGTGGGGGGGTGAGGGGCAACTCCAGCACTGGACCTCATGTTCTTCCCTCACGCCAAATGACGTCTTTATTCCTGGCCCAACTGTCTTTCTCTCATTGAGCTGCCTTATCTCTTCTCATCTCTGCTCCTCCATTCCCACCACCACCACCACCTTGTCTCCCCTTTGTCTTCTATCCCCTCATGCCTTCTACTTTTTTCTTTCTGTGGCTCTTTGTCTTGGATTCTACTTTCTACCAATTTCCCAGTTTCTACAGCTCAAGTTCAAAGTCCTCAAAAGGGAGGATACGATAGATTTAGCCAATGGTCACAAGTCTAGGAAGCTCTGGCTGGTAGAACTTGCACACTGAAGTTTTCTGTGGTTCTCTGGCCTGCCTGGGAACTTGCTCTCTCTGGCTGATCCAACAACTATAGCCAAGGTAGCAGTGTCATGTGGCATAGAGCAGGTCAGCTTACTGGAAAAAACCCTCAGAAGGAGGTGAGGTGGGACCGCTCAGGTCTGTATCAGTGTGTTCCCCCTGTCAATCACTGTCACAGACTCCCACCCAGTGGGCATCTCTCAGTGACACCATAAGGGCCATACCATTGGAACAGCAACCACTGACCAGTTAACAAAGGCAGTCAACATGGAAAACAACCGATCATCTGAGACGTCAGTCAGTAGGACTAGTAAAAGACCACAAGGAGCAGTCAGTCAAAGTCCCTCCTTTTGATCAAGGGGACATTTGAATCAGAGATAGGTAAGAGGGATAGCCAAGGCTGGAGCTTCTGCTCTAAGCAGTCAGATGATGGAAAACTATCCTCTCTGGTCTCTGAGTCCTTGCCTCTACAATGGGATAATAGCAGTGCTGGCCACATGGGCTTGCAGGAAGAGGATGTGGGATCAGCAGGTACATGTGGCCTGCTCAGCGTCTGGCCCACAACAAAGGCTCCATGTGATTGGACTTTTTAAAGAGATTTTCATCCACATTAAAATAATTTTTTGTAGTGAAAAGAAGGCCATATGCGCCCCAGTGTTCACAGCAGCAATGGCCACAATAGCCAAGAGCTGTGGAAAGAGTTGAGATGCCCTTCAACAGATGAATGGATAAAGGAGATGTGGTCCATATACACAATGGACTATTACTCAGCCATCAGAAATGATGAATATCCAACTTTTGCACTGGCATGGATGGGACTGGAGGAGATTATACTGAATAAAATAAGTCAAGTACAGAAAATTATCATATGGTTTCACTTACTTGTGGAACATGAGGAATAGCATGAGGGACATTAGGAGAAGGAAGGGAAAAATGAAGGGGGGGAATCAGAAGGGGAGATGATCCATGAAAGACTGTGGACCCCAAGAAAAAAACTGAGGGTTTTGGGGGTGGCATGGGTTGGTGTGGTGATGGGTATTAAGGAGGGCATATATTACATGGAGCACTGGGTGTTATACATAAACAATGAATCGTGGAACAATAAATAAATAAAATAATTTTTATTTAAAATTTAAGATTTTATTAAAATGGTGATTAATACTATTAGCCAGACCCTTCTCCCAGAAGAACAGATCTGAGCAGAGTGGAAGGCAACTCAGAAAGAGACTCTGCTGAGAACACAAACCTCAGTCTGCCTTCCCTTTGTGCATACCAACAAATCCCCCTGTGGGGCATATGAAGAAGGTCATAACAAGAGTCACATTGAGAATTATCAATCCTCTCTTTTCAGCTGTTGCAACATAACGTTCTTCCTACCGAGTTGCCTGAAGCCAAGTTGGCTGACCTCTGGGGTAGGACTTTTCCACTGCAGTGACAATGGCATTCTCCTGGAAAAGGAGCAGCCTCAAGCTACAGGAATGGGACCAGGGGTCCCTCCCACTGGGCTACATTGCGTTTTTGTCCTGACCAGATGACAGCCAATGACAGGTGCTGGGAAGGAGGAATGATGGGTGGGCAACAGAAATACTGGCTGCAAAACTAGCAACTCCTGGTGATGGAGGAGCTTTCCAGAACCCATGCTGGCATTGCAGGCATGGAGGATGGTCAGTCTGCCCCCTTCCCAACAACATCAGAGGCTGTTAGAAGAGGGGAGCTCAGATTCTTTACTGCTAGTCCTGACCTTCTGCAAAGTAAACCATCTTCCTTAAGATGGTCTCACTATGAAGCGTTGTCCCTTTCTTTTCTCTCTCTTCTTTCTTTCAGTTCATCTCTACTCCTCTTTCTCTGTTCCTTCATGTCTTCTAATTTTCAACTGAGTTGACTGGTCTATAGTCCCAACAGAAGCACAGAGTCCAAGAGCAGAACCTCTTTGTGCATAAGGGAAGTCTGAGGTCCAGAGAGAGGTAGCACCTTGCCAAGGTTACACAGTAAGTAGTGACAAAGCTGGAGAAAACAGAGGTCTCCAGGTAAGACCCTGATCTCAGATTCTCCCCCTACCAGGGGAGTACCTCATTTGGGTTCTACCTAACACTATTTCTGTCCAGTGCTAATAGGGATGAAGTCCAAGGGAAGAAGTCTGTAGTCAATTATGAGTAGCCACGGGGTTGAACAAGGATAAACATGCTTGCTTGATACAGGACTTCTCAGAGCCTTTGTTATATTATGGTAGATAGGAAATCAGGTTGGTGGGAGGGGGGAAAGTGTATTGGGATATACAATATTTTCCAAACTTATTTGATCTTTACTTTTTCCATGACCATCTTGTACACCAATATCCAGCTGAACACATTGGAAAAGAGCATGCAACGTAATGCTGCTTCATGACCCATCCCCAAGAATGGATACCCCTTTCAAAGTGTCTACCCAGGGGAGAAGCAGCTCCTTCTATATCAGGAGACTGGGCCGTGTTTCTAGAAACATGAGCCTTTAAAAGTGAAGCTGCAGCATAAAACAAGATCAAACATTAAAAAAAAGTTTTTTCTTTCACCTTCTTTTAGTTCTGGAGCTCTGCATTTAATGAAATATTTAATGAAATATCAGGGTGGAAGAGGGAAAGAGGGGAAAGTTTGTCCTGCTCCTGAGACTAGGCCACACTTCAGCCCAAAGCAAATTAAATCAGAGGTTCCTTAAACTGAAGTCCTGGGCTGAGAAGCAGAGAGTAAGCTAACGGGTTCTGGGCTGAGCCCTGGCCAACTGTGGTAATAAAACACAGTGCGTGGACATGGAGGCTTTGGAACAAAAATACCTTGTAGCTATTATTTTCATGAGTCTCTCTGCCCATCCACACACCCCCTCTCCCATTCTTTTAATCTGCAGCTACTGAGAATCAGTATTTTTCTCACCTTTGTAATATGAGAAACAAGTTAATTAAAATCAATCCCAACTCCAGTCTCAGAGCGTCCCTGCTTTGGCTGCAGATCTATCAACAGTGTGTTTTGATAACACTGCACGAAGGTGGTTATTCAGAGACACTGATAATTGCATTAATTTAGGAAGCATTAGCTAAGCCCTATGATTAATTACACAGGCAGCAGACAGAGTTGTAACCCACCGATTGCTGGATGAATAAGACAGAAACGTCAGTTCCTTTTTATCCAGATCCAGACACCCAGAATACTCAAATAACCAATCTGTTTTCACTGCTCGCAGATGTTTATGAAGTTGACCCTGAGACACACTGAGGCCTTCAAGGTCTTTTGAATCCCCAAAGAGAGATTAGAGAACTATTTGAATAATGTTCATTTTAAGTGAATTTTATTGGACTCTATCTTTTTGAAAGCTGGTCATTTTCGAGGAATATTTGTGACATATCTCATAGAATCAGAATTTCTAGTTAATTAGTTTTCATTCCATGTCTTCATTCATTAACCAATCTGAGATGAATAGAAATTAGAAATTCTCTCTCCTTCCCCTCTCTCTTTCTATCCCCTCCCCATTTTTCACAATACACACACACCTACACCCTCCACAAATTAATGTACATGTACACTTCTTTCCAATAATATAAAGATTACATACAAGTACAGTTGATCCTTAAACTAGGTGGCAGTCGGGGGCTCTGATCCCCTCCACAGTCAAAAATCCATATATAACTTTCGAATCCTCAAAACTTAACTAATGTTGATCAGAAGCTCAACCAAGAACATGAACAGTCGATTAACACGTATTTTGGATGTTATATGTATTATATACTGTATTCTCACAATAAAGTAAGCTACAGAAAAAACATTATTAAAATAATCGTAAGGAAGAGAAAATACATTTACAATACTGTTCTGTATTTATCCAAGAAATCCATATATCAGTGGACTCGGATTCGTGTTGTTCAAGAGTCAACTGTATATACATATGTAAATAGTGAAAAAGAGAAAATGGGAAAACAAGTGAAGATAGTCTGAGGAAAAAATAGTCCTAAACATAGAGAAGGCAGAGGACTATGTGGGGAGGTGGGAGAAACGTTTCTACTTCTCCAGTCGGAGTCCCACAGTTCCCTTTTCCCCACCTACTAAATTCTACCCATTTCTTCAGGCTCAACTCAAGAGCTTTTCTTTTTCTTGAAGAGATCACAAATGCTTCATTGAGATGCCAGCATTCTGGGCCAGTGCTTCAGGCAGATTTTAGACATCTTCTGGCTCAGTGAAATGTGAGGTAATCGGAACATAGGCGTCTGGTCAGGGTGTGGTCTCAGAAGGGGCCCCCTTGAGATGGATGCTAACTGGGTCCTACAGATGAGAAACCCAGGCTCAGAGCTGTACCATAGTTTGTGCAGCACTCATGACTGCCTGACTCTAAATCCTGGGCTCTTGCCCAAAGTGCCATCCCAACCCTCCAGACACCGACTCTTGGTGTCCTGTGGGCAGAGTATGACTCAGTGCTGCCCAGGCTCTGAGAACCATTTTCTCCATGGAGCTATAGAGACCCTCTGAGAACCACTTGGTTTAAGAACTACGTTCTTTGGATCCAGCTTGACCACTGGGTGTGGAAAGGAAACAATTTTTATTTGTATTACTCAAGTAATATGTCAGTGCATTCTCATTATAAAAAGTTCTATAAGTCAAGCAGAGAGAGTCAATTATCACATGGTTTCATTTACTTGTACAGCATAAGGAATAACACGGAGGATATTGGGAGGAGAGGAGAAGTGAGTTGGGGGAAATCAGAGGGGGAGACAAACCATGAGAGGTTGTGGACTCTGAGAAACAAACTGAGGGTTTTGGAGGGGACAGGGGTGGGGGTGCCGGGTGAGCCAGGTGGTGGGTGCCAAGAGGTCATGTATTGCATGGAGCACTGGGTGTGATGCTTAAACAATGAATTTTGGAACACTGAAATAAAATAAAATAAAATAAAAATTTTAAAAAAATTTTTAAAAAGTTTTAAGTGATCAGAAGTGTGCCAAGAAACCCCAGATGGACATTTATCTTCCCTTATTCCCTCTCTTCTCTCCAGAGCCTACCACTGTCAATAGTTTGGTTCATGCACCTTCTGATTAGCTCTATGGACACTTACATAAATCAGAGTTATGTTCTGTTTTATGAGCACACCACCTTTTATAAGATGCTTCTTTATTTAATAATATACCTTGAAAATCAGTTCATAGTAGTTCGTATAGATCTACCATCTTTTTAATGCATAGCATTCCAATTTTGCTTTTGCCAAACCATCTTATAAATACCTCTCTTCGAACACATGCAAGTAGATTGGGAGGGTAGCTTCCTGGAAGTGAAATTTCTCAGTGTTTTGGATTGAAATATGTCCCATACCCCAGATTCATATGTTAAAATCCTCACCCTCAGTACCTCAGAATGTGAACTTATTTGGAAATGTGGTCACTGCAAATGTAATTCGTTAAGATGAGATCATTAGTGTGGAGCCTAATCCAATGTGACTGATGTCCTTATAAAAAGGAGAAACGGGGTGGGGGCGGTGGTGCGCCTGGGAGTGGGTTGAGCCTCTGCCTTCAGGGTCCTGGGATTGAGCTCCGCGTTGGGCTCTCTGCTCAGCTGGAAGCCTGCTTCCCCCAACCCCTGCCTGCTGCTCTGCCTACTTGTGATCTTTCTCTCTCTCTGTCAAATAAATAAATAAAATCTTTAAAAAGGGGGGGGGGGATTGGGACACAGACAAGCCCACAGGGCTTATGCCATATGAAGATGGAATCAGAGATTGGGATGGTGTTTTTTCAAGCCATGCAAAACCAAAGATTGCTTGCAAACTACTAGAAGCTTGGAGAGAGGCATGGGACAGATTTCTCTCTCACAGCCTTCAGACAGAGCAAACCCTGTCAACACCTTGATTTTGGACTTTCAACTCCAGACCTACAAGACAATAAATTTCCATAGTTTAAACCACCCAGTTGTTGGTACTTTATTATGGCAGCCTTAACGAACTAATATGCTGCATATGCACATTTAAGGTTGATGTTATAGTGTCAAATTGTTCCCCCCACCAAAAAAAAGTTTCATCATCTCAGGGATCTAGGCGTAGTGTGTAAGAATAGTGAAAGGCTTCAGACCCTGCAGGTACCATATGCATATGCATCACCAGGTTTAAAGCCCTTATCACCTTTGTGATCCCACTTAGTACCGGCACTGACTGAGTCTGTCCTGATTTCACTACCAACTTGAGCCTTCTTAGCAATAGTATCACAACCTTTTTGGTGGGAGGATGAAGAAAAATGCCTCACTACAGATCAGCATAAGCTAAGACCAAAGAAGGAACAAAGGCAGGGAATGCTCAAGGTTCAGAAGATAGAGAACTCACTCCCGACTGGCATGACCTATGGAGAAATGGGACTCAGAGCTTGGGAAGAAGGAAGCATTCTCTGCCCAGTGGGCACCAAGATTCTGTGTCTGGACGGCTGGGATGGCACTTTGGGTAAGAGCCCAGGCTTTGGAGTCAGGCAGTCATGAGTGCAGCACAAGTTTTGGTACATCTCTGAGCCTTGGTTTCTCATCTGTAGGACTGGGTTAACATTCATCTCAGGGAGCTCCTTCTGAGACCACATCCTGGCCATACAAATGTGAACGCTTCCCTCCATCACATCCTTGGGTTTATATTTGCCATCTATCTGACATGATTTTTAAAAAAGAAAGAAAGAAAGAAATCCCCAGAAGGTGATGACACTCAGGACAAGACTGACACTGCTCTCTCCTCTGGCCCACAGTGAGGTTTAGCGCAGGAATCATGGGGAATGGCAAGGCTCTGATGTGTTTTGAGAGAATAACAGAAACTATAATTAGCTCCAGAATCATGTAAACTATGCTGAGGGTAAAAGGACCACAAGTGCATTAAATTCTGTGATTAATTATGACATGAATGTACACTCAGTCCACTCAACAGATAGGGTTCAAACTTGTTCCTTTAAGACCTCTAGGACCATAGAATTATCCATGGAACTGCATATGTATGGCAAATACAGGAGTTCCATCAGCAAGTTGAGGGGTTTTTCTGCCAAACTATTAGAGAGAGAAGCATTGCATAAGCAAGGCTCTCTGTTTGAACGTGGTAAAGATCAACTCATGTCAGCTCAAGCAGTGGAGGAGATTTATGGTCACTGTCATTTGGTCTCTGTCCCCTTCCATCTTCCAGCCCTGCTTACTTTGGTGTCATTTCTACTCAGGCAAGCTCTTCTGTGATGGGAAAAAAAAATCTCACCAACAAGTCTTGGTTTATATGCTCTTCTGAGTAATTCCAGCAGAAATCCACTACTATGAAGAGATAGCATCTTATTGAGTCAGCTTGGATCCTGTGCCTATTCTCAATAAGTCAGTGTGGCCAAAGGGATAGGGACTGTGGTCATGGGACCCTGGGAGCACATGGCAGCCCAGACTTGGGGAGTGGGGCTGAGACTGGGGGAGGATGTTGAGGGTTAAGGGAGTGTTTGTTAGCCAATAAACAACTCTCCCTCTTTTTTTCTGCCTGAGTTCAGAACACTTGAGAGATGGCTTCAGAGTCAGGCAGACAGAACTCAAAACATCGCAATTAATACTGGTAAAACTAGGTTTATGGAATGTAGTTTCAATGTTCCACAACAGGCTTCTATATACTGAAATCCCAGAAACAGCGATCCTATCATAAACAGAACTGGACAACTACAGGTGTTCCCCTTAGAACCCTGACCTTGTAGAATCATGGCTTAGAAAAGAAGGGGTTGTATATTTTCTGAGAGAGACATAAGAGTGTCCAGCTCCTTCCCTCAAGATGCCAAATAGGTAAGTCACTCCCTCTCTGTGGGGAGGGATGAAGGATAGATAAAGGGAAGGCCAGGAGTGTTACTCTGGTACAAGCCCCTTCCCTTGGAAACAAGAAGAGTAAGGAATAAGAGCCCCGCCTCTTGTCCCCAAACAGACGGGCTTCCTCAACAGAAAAGCAGGGTGATGCTACAAAAGAATTAGAAACAGAATATAAACGGAATTGCGTATTCCAATCTGACTTTGACATAGCCAAGATTTCAGATTGTTTATAAAATCCCTTTTCAGTGAAAAATTCAAAGGCAAAGCAGAATCAGTCACCTGTGTGGTCTGGAGTCAAGTACTAAAAATCATAGGCAGCCTCACCCAGCATTCCAGACAAGGACTCAAAAGAACTGGGCTCTGGCCCAGCACCTGGCCCAGCAGGGTGCCCTAGGACAAAGACCCTTACCCTCCAGAACTTCAGTTTCTGCCTATAAAAAGAATTCTAACCCTGTTGGCACATCTGACCTCATAGCGTTGTGAGGGTCACATGGGACAAGAGGAAAAGCACTTCTAATGATAACAATAGTTAACATTGGAAGCATTCATCATGTGCCAGACACTGTTCTGAGAACTTCACATGTGTTAACCCCTCTAATCTTGAAAACAACCCCACAAAGTAGGTGCTCTTAGTATAATTTTCGTCTTATAGATGAGGACCCTGAGGTACAGAGCAGTTGGGAAGCTTGCCCAGGGCCTTGCAGGCTATAAAGGATGCTGCAGCTACAGTCACAGACAAGGTCATCACTGTTGATGGGAGAGCTCAGGGGAGTAGCCAAAAGAAGAATGGTCAGGAAGATGGGGTCAGTGGTCTTGCTTGCCCTTTGCCTTCTCACAGGGGAGAGGTGTCTGAGCAAAGAGACCTCAAGACCCAGTCGTGGGTCCATGCTGGGACAGGGTATACAGACCTGGGCAGGGGCTTTGTCCAAGCCTGGTCAGAAGAAGTCAGTACCAGAACCTGACATGGGTACCCAGTGCCCAGCTTGGTTCTGGCAAGATCTTTAGGAAATGTGATATGAGCATCAGCACCTGCACATGGACCCTTCTAGGCTCTATGCTCACACGTTAATCCTAAGCTGAATACCTCCTCTTCTTGAAGTATGGAGACAAGACAAGGTGACCTTGTTCAGGCCTTTGAGGAGGTAAGCAAGACTGTCATTCAGGATTGGTCCTCGGCCAGTGATACCAGCCCTACCACACAGTCCTCACTTATCATCTCTTAGAATTCCTGGCTCTTTCTTTTAACCAAACAGATCTCTGAGTTTACTCAGCAAATTTAATATTAGTGCTGAAACAATCTTTCTATTGTAGCCTGTGCTTTCTAGAGAGAAGGAAAAACATTCTTTACCAAGACCTCCCAGCTCCCCAGAGACAGGGAATATAGATGTTCCCTTTATCTATGAGACAGAGAGAGTGAGAAGAAATCATTTTTTAGCACCTGTCCAAATTGTGGTATACAGTATTACATGATTTAACTTTGTATTTTAGCCTACGCTTGATTTTGCTTGAAGATTTATAGTAAAGCTGCAAAAAGATGTCACAGTGTTTCCTTTGCCCAAATAAGAATGGCAAATGGCTACCATGCACAATTCCTACCTCCCTATCCCATATCAGTGACAGACATTGCCAATCAATCATGATGCTCTGCCCCACTGACCCCAGACATAGCTTTAGAAGCCTCAGTGTAGCTCTCCAGGCTATCTGAACTGGCACAAGCAATGAAAACAATTTGCTATTCCTGCCAAAGATGGAGGAGAAGCTAAGGAGAAAAAAAACAGCAGACAAGACAAGCACAATATCAGGTGACCAGGAGAAAAAAAAAAAATACTGAGAGGGAGAGCCGAGAGCTTTGCCAAGTGGATGGTTCCGGGAGACAAGTGATAGAAAACAGGCGTGGAGAATTTACAAGAGCTGTTGATAAGCTGTAACTCTGGTAACCAAAAAGAAAGTGTAAATGTAACACTTAACACATGGACTGTAACTCTTTAAGAGTTGAAAATAAGCTGGGCAAAGAGTCAGAGCCGTACAGGGGGCCAAAGACAGTCAATAGTATTTGTAGGATAGACACAGCAATTATTTAACCCTGAACTTTATGACTCTAGAAATAGATACAGACACAGATATGCACGCACACAAACAAACCCTGCCTATTAACACTGACAATAGCTCACGTGTGACTGCCTACCATGTGTCAGGCACAGTGCCGAGTGTTTTTCACACACCGTGATATAGGACTATTTTTCCATTTCACACATACAGCAAACTGAGGCTGGGGCAAGCTAAGTAACTGACAAGATCCAATGTTTAGGATATCGTGGAATCATGATCTGACTCTGACTCTGAGCAGTACTACCCCTGCACTTTCCCAAATACTCAAATTCGTATCTGTATGAGAGCCTATAAAGTAGGGGAGAAACTAGTCCAGGTCTTCCCATGTCTGGGGAATTGCTGTTCTTATGCATACATTATTTACTCATTCATTCATTCATTCATTCACTCATCTACTCTTCCACAAATACTTAGTGTGCATCACTGTGTGCCAGACACTCTGCAGGCAATGGAGATGCCAGAGGGACGAGACGGTCGAGGAACCTGAACTCACATAGCTTTAATGGCCTTTCTAATAAAATTACTGATCTTTCTAGTAACTAAAGAACTCTGCAGCTGCTACAGTAACTTAGACCAACACCTTCATGTTATAATTGGGGAAATGTAATTGAGATTTGGGGCTGGGAGGGGCTGGAGACACCCCAGGCTTACCGTGCACAGATGTGGGTTTAACAGAACCAGCTCAGCCTGCCTCATACCCAGCTCTTGCCTTGGTCAAGGTCAATGGGAGCTGTGACCCCTCTGGTCTGGGCAGGGCTGGGGAATCAGTTCCTCTCTCTGGTCAGAAGGGTTCATTTGTTTCTGGATGATTCTGATGTGGAGCTGAAATTAAGAACCCCTGGGATGGGGGAAGACCCAGCAAATGCATCAGTCTTGGGTGCAGAAGACAGGATGGCCCTGCCTTCTCTGGACCTCCTCAACTCAACTATAACATGAAGAAGGGGGTGCATGGGTGTCCAAGGTTCTTGATCTGTGACAGTCCCCAGTGGGGTCCAGCTTAGGACTGGTGTTGTGGCCATCCAGTACCTCACCATTCTTTGGGCGTCTTGCAAAGCAGCACCTGCAAACCACACAGGCAGCAGGCAAAGGACATACAATCAGAAGTGGGACTAATAAACCAGTCTGAGCAGTCCACTGACAATAGTTGTTTGGGTTCATTTCAGAGACTTTTGAGAATCTGGTCCAAAAGCTTCACACAATTTTAAGTTCATTTAAGTTCAAAGTGGCTCAGTGGGTATTAGGGTCTTCGCCTGATGTTAGAATAGAATTACCTTGGTTCAGTGCCTAAATCTATAAACAGAAAAAGATATGACTTGGATACAGCTTGGGTTTTTGTGGATAAATGGATGTTTTAAACTCATAGTTTCACAGATTCAAACCCCATAGTACAATCTTAACAGGCAACATCAGTCTGATTGTCCTGACTGGGGTGGAGTTAGGGTTTGGGAGGCCACAGCATCCATTAACCTGGACCCACAGAGTGAAGAACATACTGTGGAAGGTGAGGAAGCTTCTGTAAAGGAAAAATTCACTTCTCCCCTGTGTCTCTCCTTTACTACTCACACTGAACCCTTCACTTCAGGTAGTTCTAGTCACCAATTGTGGAGGGGACAGTTCCCCCACCAAGCAATTCTCACCAGCTGAGTGTCCTACAGTTCAGTTCAATTCAGACACCAACTGAAGTTAGTGCAGAGAAGACCCTACAGGCTAAGAATTGAGTACCATAAGACAGCCCCCTGCTTCAAAGGCAAATCACAGGTAGTAGGTCCCTAGACTGCCCACAGCTTCCATCTGACTTGGCTACTAATTAGAAGTTCTCATGAACCCCACCTTGATTCAATTATTTTCCAGAGCAGTTCAAATCAGGGAAACACATGTACCAATTTATTATATAATAAAGATAGGATAAACGACACAGATAAAGAGGCAGATGAAGAGATACCTAGGGCAAGGTCTAGGAGGCCCCTGAGCGTGGGAGCTTTTATTTTTGTAGAGCTGAGGTGCATCACCCTCCTGGCATGATGATGGTTCACCAACCCACAAGCTCTCTGATCTCCATAGTATTGGGTTTTGATGGAGACTTCATCATGTATGCATGATCAGTCATTGCCTCTGTTTCCAGCCTCATCCTCTCTCTTCTTGCTGGAGAATTAGGTATGGGATGTTTGTGGGGGGAAAATTGAAAGTTCCAAGGTTCTTATCATGACTTGGTTTTTCTTCTGACCAGCCCCATCCAGGAGCTCACCAAGAGTCACCTCATTAGAACCAAAGACACTCCTATCACCCAGGAAATTCCAAAGGATTAAGGAATTCTGTGCCGGGAACCGGAGTCAAAGACTAAATGTAAAAACAAAAGTTTTTCCTACTACCCCTATTTATGAGGGTTTAGGAACCCTGTGTCAGAAATTGGGGGCAGAGGCCAGTATATAGAAATATCTTGTTTTATTGGCCTCACTTTGTTGCTCTTTGCAGATCTTGCATTTGCTACTAATTGAAGATTTGTGGCAACCCTGCACCAAGCAAATCTACCAGCACTATTTTTCCAATAACATTTGCTCACTTCATGTGTCTGTGTCACATTTTGGTAATTCTCACAATATTTCAACCTTTTTCATTACTGTTATATTTGTTATGGTGATCTGTGATTAGTGATCCTTGATATTACTGTGGTAATTGTTTTGGGGAACTGTGAACCACACCCATGAATTTAATCAATGAATTTTGTGTGTGCTTTGACTGCTTTACAGACTGGCTATTCCCATCTCCTTCTCCTCAGGATTTCCTGTTCCCAGACACAGCATCATTGAAATTAGACCAGTGTAATAACCCTACAGTGGCCTCTAAGCATTGAAGTGAAAGGAAGAGTCATATGTCTCTCATTTTAAGTCAAAAGTAAAAATGATTAAGCTTAGTGAGTGAGGCATGTCGAAAGCCAAGACCAGCTAAAAGCTGGGCTTCTTGGACAAACAGTCAGGTTGTGAATTAAAAGGAAAACTTCTTGAACAGAATAAAAAGTATTACTCCAATGAACACATGAATGGTCAGGAAGAGAAATGGCTCTATGGCTGATACGGAGAAAGTTTTCTTGGTCTGGATAAAAGCTCAAACCCATTACGATATTCCCTGAAGCCAAAGCCTAACCCCGAACAAGGCCTCGACTCTCTTCAGTTCTGTGAAGGCTGTGAGAGGGAGGAAGCTGCAGAAGAAAAGTCTGAAATTAGCAGAGTTTGGTTCCTGAGTTTAAGGAAAGAAGCTGTCTCCATAACATCAAAGCCAAGTGCTGATGTAGAAGCTGCAGCAAGTTCTCCAGAAGATCTAGCTAAGATAATTAATGAAGGTGGCTACCACAAACAACAGATTTTCAATGTAGATAAAACAGCCTTCTATTGGAAGAAAATGCCATCTAGGACTTTCATAGCTAGAGAGGAGAAGTCAATGCCTGGCTTCAAAGCTTCAGAGGACAGGCTGACTCTGCTGTTAAAAGCTAATGATCTCAGGGTCCTGGGATCAAGCCCCACTTCAGGCTCCACGCTAGGTGGGGAGTCTGCTTAGGATTCTTTCTCTCCCTCTCTCCTTTCTGTGCATGTGCTTTCTCTCTCTCTCAAATAAATAAAATAAATATTTTTTAAAAAGAAGCTAACACAGCTGGCTGAAGTTGAAGACAATGCTCATTTACCATCTCATAAATCCTAGGGCCCTTAAGAATTATGGTAAGTCTATACTACCCGTGCTCTATAAACAGAACAACAAAGCCTGGATGACAGTTCATCTGTTTACAACATGCTTTACTGAATATTGTTGATTGAGACATACTACTCAGGAAAAAAGATTCCTTTCAAAATATTAGTGCTTACTGATAGTACACCTGGTCACCCAAGATCTCTAATGATAGTGTATGAGATTAATATTGTTTTTATGCCTGTGAACTCAGCATCCATTCTGCAACCATGGATCAAAGCATAACTTTAACTTTCAAATCTTATTATCTAAGAATACTTTTCTTAAGACTATGAATGTGATAAGTAGTGATTCCTCTGATGGGTCTGAACAAAATAAATTGAAAACTTCTGGGAAGGATTCATCATTCTAGATGCCATGACAAAAATTTGTGATTCGTGGGAAGAGGTCAAATATCAACATCAACAGGAGTTTGGAAGAAGCTGATTCCAACTTTCATAGATAACTAGGAGGGGTTCAAGACCTCAGTGGAGGAAGTATCTGCAGATGTGGTGGAAAGAGCAAGAGAAGTAGAATTAGAAATGGACCCTGGAGATGTGACTGATTTGCTGTAATCTCATGATAAAAATTAATAGATGAGGAGTTGCTTCTTATGGATGAACAGAGAATAAATGAAATCTACTCCTAGTTAAGATGCTGTGAAGATTGTTGAAATGACAACAAAGAATTTAGAATATTCCATGAACTTGTGAATAAAGCACCAGCAGAGTTTGAAAGGATTGACTCCAATTCTAAAAGACGTTCTACTGTGGGTAAAATGCTACCAAACAGCATCACATGTTACAGAGAAATCGTTTGTGAAAGGAAGGGTCAATCCATGTGGCAAACTTCACTCTTATTTTAAGAAATTGTCACAGTCACCCCAACCTTCAGCAGCCACGACCCTGATCAGTTAGCAGCCATCCACATCAAGGCAAAAGCTTTTACCAGCAAATTGATTACAACTGCTGAAAGTTCAGGTGATGGTTAGCATATTTTAGCAATAAAGTACTTTTAAATTGAAAAAATCTTTTTGTTTGAGTATATTTGATACACAATGTTACATTAGTTTCAGGTATACAACATAGTGTTTTAACTTCTCTCAACGTTATGCTATACTCACTGCAAGTGTAGCTACCATCTGTCACCATTTGGCCCTATTACAATACCATTGACTGTATTCCCTATGCTGTACCTTTAATCCTCATGACTTACTCTTTCCATAACTCGAAGCCTGTAACTCCTGCTCCCCTTCACTCATTTTGCCCATTTTCCACTTTTCTCCCCTCTAGCAACCACCAGTTAATCTCTGTATTTGTAGGTTTGTTTCTGTTTTGTTTGTTTGTTTGTTTGTATTTTAGAGACCATATATAAGTGAAATGATATGGTATTTGTCATTCTCTGCCGGATTATTTCCCTTAGCATAATACCCTACAGGTCCATTCAGGTTGTAGCAAATGGCATTATCTCATCCTTTTTTATGGCTGCATAATATTTGATTGTGTATATATACACCACATCTTTCTTTCTTATCCATTCATCTGTCAGTGAATGTTTGGGCTGTTTCCATATCTTGGCTACTGTAAATAATGCTACAATAAACATAGAGGTGCATGTATCTTTTCAAGTTAGTGTTATCATTTCCTTTGGGTAAATACCCAGTCGTGAGATTATTGTATTGTATGATATTTCTGTCTTTAATTTTTTGAGGAAACTCCATACTGGTTTCCACAATGGCTGCACCAATTTACATTCTCACCAACAGTGAATCAGTGTTCCTTTTTCTCCACATTCTCATCATCACTTGTTATTTCTTGTCTCTTTGATTTTAGCCATTCTGTTAGGTTTGTAAGGTGATTATCTCATTGTAGTTTTGATTTGCATTTCCCTGGTGATGAGTGGTGTCGAGCATCTTCTCATATGTTTGTTGACAATCTGGATGTCTTCTTTGGAAAAAATACTCAGATCATTTGCCCATTTTTAAATCAGATTGTTTAATCTTTTGATCTTGAGTTGTATAAGTGCTTTATATAAAGTATTATTGAATTCAAGAATATACATTGCTAGGGGCACCTGCGTGGCTCAGTCGCTAAGTGTTTGTCTTTGGCTTAGGTCATGATCCCAGAGTCCTGGGATTGAGCCCCACATTGGGCTCCCTGCTCTGCAGGAAGTCTGCTTCTCCCTCTCCTACTCCCCCTGCTTGTGTTTCCTCTCTCGCTGTCTCTTTGTCAAATAAATAAATTTTTAAAAATCTTTAATAAGAAAAAAGGATAGATTCTTAAAAAAAAGAATATACAGTGTTATTTTAGACATAAGGCCATTGAACACTTAATAGACTCCCATATAGCATAAACATAATTTTTAGGTGTACTGGGAAATCAAAAAATTCATTTGACTCACTTCATTGTGATATTTACTTTATTGTGGTATCTAGAAGTGAAACCCACAACATCTCCAAGGTGTGCCTGTACCTATTTCTTATCATTTCACTGGTTCCCAGAGAAGGGAAAAGAAACAACGACCCCAGAGAAATTCCCTCTATGACAGAGCCATCCCAAATGTCTTTGGATCCCAGGGCCCCAGGGATAAATAAATGTGCTCACAAGTACATCCTAGTAAAAGGTCAGCAGAAACACAAAGATGAAACCCAGAGGAAAGAGAGGTGTGAGGCTTACTTGGACAGGTGACACAGTGAAGTCGGAGGCTGATCTTTTGCTTCATTGACAAGTGACCTTGCAGGCAGGTGACTCCAGGACAATTCCTGGAGCCACAAAGAGAGGTCCCCCAGTAAGGGAAGGTTGAACCCCAGTACACCATCCTGGGCAGGAGCAGGTGGACCTAAATTAACAGCCTTTCCTCTTCCACTAGGACTTACTAAGTCTGGCTGCTAACTCACTCCCTTCTTAAGGATTCCTGACTGGGAACCTGGGTGGCTCAGTGGGTTAAAGCTTCTGCTTTCGGCTCAGGTCATGATCCCAGGGTCCTGGGATCGAGTCCCGCATTGGGCTCTCTGCTCAGCAGGGAGCCTGCTTCCTCCTCTCTCTCTGCCTGCCTCTCTGCCTACTTGTGATCTTTGTCTGCCAAATAAATAAATAAAATCTTAAAAAAAAATCTTTAAAAAAAAAAAGGATTCCTGACTGACCTAGGGGAGGAAGAAGTGTCTGCAGAAAAGAAGCACCCAGAAAACTCACACTTAATCCTATCTCTTAGGGCTGTGCTGAGGATTTGGAGAGATGGTGTGGGTAAGGGCATGGCACAGGGCCTGGCAAGTAGCTGTTTTCTCATGTCAGAAACTGCAATTCTAAGCCAGCTTCTCTGGGACCTTCCTGAGCCTGTGGCATAAATGTGTCTCCCCCACCCTAGGAAGATGCTGGGAAAAGAAATTGTTCTAGCACCCTTGGGCTTAGCCTGGGGAGGCAGAGCCCATTCTGGTCCACTGAAAGAGTTCACAAGATTGTTCCTGCACAAAGGCAGCCGTCAGACGCCAGTGATCCCCTGTCTTCTTTACTGGTTTGCAATATTAATAGGCCTTTCCAAAATGTATTGACCAGAAACCTGAGTAAGTCTTCCAAGTAGGCAAGCCTTTGACCTTCACCAGGGCAAGATGCTGACCTTGGATCTCTCCTTCAGAGGAGCAGACTATCAGAAATCCTTTCTCTCTACCTTTCTGTGGCATGGAATCCACCTTCCAGGCTCAGAAGGATTCTACGTCACAGATCAGAGCATCAAGTTATGAGAGAGACACAGAGACTTTTTCTTCTGTTGAACAGTGTCCTAGAATGAGTTGATTGGCTAGACTCTCGAACTGCCTTGGGATGGGCCAGCAGCCTGGACAAACCCATGACACCTCAGATGCAGACATAGCTGCACTTCCAGCAGGTAGTTTGGAAGCTTGCTCTACGTGGAGGCAGGTGGGGGTCACTGGCCATGCTTTTGCTACCAAGGATGTGGGTAGAAGCAAGGTCTTGAGTTTTCAAAAACAAATTAAGCATTTGTAAATTTTCACCAAATAAAAATACCATTGCCAAGAGAGTATTTTGAGAGCTGATTCATGGTCAAAAATTCTTTAAAAATTCTATGTTCCTCCCTTGAGGATTTTCCAGGATTCTTGGGGTGCCTTGCTCCCCATTCTCTGTTTGGGTTGCTCCAACCTTGGGTAAAGAAAAGACATTGTTGACTGCCCCTGGGCAGAGGTGTACATTTTGGAACAGTTGTGAGTATGGAAAATGGGTGAGAAACAGGCTCATTCAAACTAGCTCTTGTAACAGAGACTGGCCAAAGACAGGAGATAGAGGGCACTTGGGGCACATAGGGTCTGGCACTGGACCGCCAGTGTCCAAAGCTTTGCTTCTATCTCAGTGCTCCGCATACCTCCTGTCCTCCCCAAACATCTGCCCCATCTCCTAGTTACTCAGTGCAGACTGCCGTTTTCTGCTGGTATGTGACCCCTTTGCTCTTCCAAAATGTTGGCTACAAGATGGCTTCACTTACCTTTCAGTTTAAGTCCTGTGTCACTATAAATGAGATAATACAGACTCAGAAGCTTGCAGCCTGTTTCAGATCTAGCTCTTCGGTTTACTATGTGTGTAACTGCTATATCTCAGGTTCCTCCTCTGTGAAGGTGGAATAATGATTGTTTCTATCCCATAAAGCTGGTGTGAGCATTAAATAAGTTGATGGATGGAAAATAGTCAGAATAGTGCGTGGAAAATCTTAGCCCTCTTGCAATGTGACTTTGTTCAAACTACTCAATCTTTCTGATTCTCAGGCTCCTCATCAATAAAATAAAATAAAAATAATCCTACATCCCTGACATCATTATAAGGAGTGAAAAAATATATTTTTTTTCAAACAACTCTTCAAGAACTTTAAGCTGAATTCTTTTTTTTTTAAAGATTTTATTTATTTATTTGACAGACAGAGATCACAAGTAGGCAGAGAGGAAGGCAGAGAGAGGAGGAAGCAGGTTCCCTGCTGAGCAGAGAGCCCGATGCAGGGCTCGATCCCAGGACCCTGGAATCATGACCTGAGCTGAAGGCAGAGGCTTAACCCACTGAGCCACCCAGGTGCCCCTAAGCTGAATTCTATTACCAAGATGTCTTATCTCAGGCTAATGGGTTTCAAGTTCTCCAGAGGTTCTTTGGGTGACTTGGTGTCCAGATTTCCTCCCAGTTTTAGCAGATTTGTGCTGCCCTTTGCTTGCCTAGATGTGTTCCCTCTTCTTTAGACAATGACACCCTGTTTTCTTTTTTTAAGATTTTGTTTATTTATTTGACAAAGAGAGACAGTTAGAGAGGAAAACATAAGCAGGCGGAGTGGGAGAAAGAGAACTAGGCTTCCTGCTTAGCAGGGAGCCTGATGTGGGGCTCGATCCCATGACCCTGGGATCATGACTTGAGCCAAAAGCAGACACTTAATGACAGAGCCACCCAGGCGCCTTGACACCCTGTTTCCTCTGAGGGAAACCATCTCTCTCATTGGACACAGTCTGTCGGGACGGTCAATCAATGTGCCCTGGCTTCTGCTTCCTTGGCTTAGTCAATCAGATGTTCTCCCCTCAAGATTCCACGTTGAGCTGAATGACACAGACAAAAGTTAGTGCCCATTTGTCTCGACTGAAGAGATGGTCCGGTTTTGCTGTCACCTCAGTAAATTCTTTATGCACCTTTTTGAACCGACATCTTCAGCTTTCCAACGACAATGTGAGCCACTAATAAATTCTTCTTCTGCTTGTTAGATAGAGTACATTCCCATTGCTTATAACTAAGGAACACTAATGGGGCACAGCCCAGATGGAAAAGTGGGGGTTTTGGAGGAGGTTGTGAGTATTCCTGTGGGCAACCTTAGGATGAACTCTCTGGTCTGGTGAGATGGGAAGTATTAGAAGCAAACATTAGAATGAGAGCGTCTGGGAGAAAGACCTCATTAAATGGGGAGGACTTGACACCTGTGTATGGTCTGAGGAAGCAGTTGGAGGTAGTGGGATTTCAAGAAAGATCTGTCCAAGTGAACTAGTCGAGAGACATCACCAAAGCACCCCTGCCCTTTCAGTCTGCTGTCAGCGTAACACCACACCTAGAATTGAGAGGACACGGGAAGGTTTTTCTAACTGGCACAACTCCCAAGCTTTGAGGGAGAAAGGGAGAAGTGCTGAAATTTGTTTCCTCCAAATGTTCTGGAATACAGCCAGGTGCACCCATAAAAGAAAGTTGGCACCCACCTCACCAGTAAGGAGATATATTTCTCTAAACTGCAGTCATAATTCCTAATTGAATGTCTCTCTCAAAAATTCATGACACGAAAGACTGAATTATTAAGTAAATAAAATCATAAATGAGGATCATAACAGAGCTAATGGCTGCACTACACAGCTTTCCATTGTGCAGGAGCTCGCCAACAGCTCCCGATGGTCCAGTGTAGCTGTATCCCTGCAAACTTGCACAACTGTGCCCTCACCCAACAAAAAAATGTTGTGCCCTGCCCTTCAAATCCTGATGTTTGTGGATTGAGTTTTTCAACCAATTAACACAACTCAGTAGCACAACTTTCTTTTCCTGAAGATGATCTCAAACTTGGAGGCAGCCCCAATTTGCCTGTTTCTCATTGAGCTGTCACTCACATTCTCTTGCATCAGCTTCTGCATCCCTGATAGTCTTTGACAGCTACGAGTCAATGTACCACTTAGACCCCCCAAATCTGATTTTGATTTCTAGCTAGTTTGATCAATTTTTTAGAAAGTTCAGCAGTTTTCTTCTATAACCTTTATGTTTAAGCCTGAACTCCAAAAACTAGTGGTAGAGATGGAGATTTTTAAATGACTCATGTTCAGCCCATTCTGATGATCCATCATTTATTCAACAAATGTCCTGTGAGCTTTGCTCTGTGCTTATCACTGTGGTGGTGAAGAGCATCCTATGGTGGATAAAATAGCCATCCCGCTAATCTCCATGACCTCACAGTTCAGCAGATGGGAGGAGTTTAGCAAATAGGCCCACAGATAAAATTAGATTCACAACTTGGAATATGTGTTATGAAGGAAATGAAATGATCTCATTTGAGGAAGAGAGGTTAGAAAACGTTTATTTGAGCAGGACATGTAAGCTGAGACCAGAGGATGAGCAGGAGATAGACTGGTAAGGGTGGGGGTATGCACAGGTTGGGGAAGACATTCCAGGAGGGAGCTGCATGTATCAAGTCCTTGAGGAAGGGCAGAGCCTGGTCTATTCAAGGCCCTGGGAGCCAATCAGTGTGGCTGAAGTAGAGGTAGGACCAGAAGGAAGGGTGGGCAGCTGCCTCTGATGGACAAGGAATATTGGTTAAGCTGGGGCTCCTCTAAAAAGGGGGCAACCCCCTGCCCTTGAATAGCAGTTGTTGGGGAATCACTGAAGGGCAGTGTGAACCAGCCTGATCTGGTTGTCAAGATGCCAAGTTCTGGGGGGAAACCACTTAGCACAGTGGCAGGGCTTAAATGGGAAAAGTAGGGATAGTACAGAGTATAGAGTCTTGCATCCAGGAAGCGCTCAATAAATGGTGGCCTCAGCTCTCTCGTGCAGAGTACTGGTTAGTTCCTTCCTTTTCTTAGGTCACAGACTCTATAAACTAAAGAAATGGAGCAAATGTCTTGCAAGGTCCTTTCCTATAGAATTTGGGTGGGGAGGTTTGCACCTCCCGTCTGGAGGCAGCCCGTCTGGATTTCAGGGTCTCTTCCTGGGTGGAGATGGTGTGTGCTTCAGTCCTAATCCCAGGTTGTGGTCTGTCTGTCCCACCTCCTCTCGCAAGCCCCTCAGGCCCAGTTGCCCGACTGAACTGCTGGAGGGTGGCTAGGCCCTGACTTGATCTGGTGTTCTCGACAGTCACTGTGACATTAGAGCGACAGGACTCTGCTAGATCAACAAGACTGTCCTGGGGCCTTGGCCCCCGGCATCCACTGAAGAAAGCATCCTTAAGAATAAGTGACATGCATTTGACTTCCCCTCAACCTACCCTGACCCAGCCCTTCACTCCCCACCACTAGATGGTCTCCAAATTCCTATCCCCAAATAGCTAAGTATAGTGGCGAAGAGCTACCACACCGTCCAAGGAATTCAGGTTTGAATCCCATGTGTGATCTGGGGCAAGTTCCTTCCTCCCATTTCCTCATCTGTAAAATGAGGATTAAAATATCACTAGTGTTTTTGGGGGGGAGGCAATCACCTGAGATAAGGCACACAGGCTGTGTAAGAGTGCCCAACTCAATGCATATTTTCAATATGGACTAGTTAACATCACTAAATTTTTTCTTAAAAATTATTATCAGGGGGCACCTGGGTGGCTCAGTCAGTTAAGCGTCTAGCTCTTGATTTGGGCTCAGGTCATTGTCTCCCTGTTGTGGGATCAAGCCCTGTGTCAGGCTCCACACTTATCGGGGAATCTGCTTGAGATTCTTTCTCTTTCTCTCTCTCTCCCTCCCCCGACCTTGGGCACTCTCTCTCTCTCTCTTTCTCAAATAAATAAATAAATCTCTTTTTTTTAAGATTTTATTTATTTATTTGACAGAGAGAGAGAGAGAGATCACAAGTAGGCAGAGAGTCAGGCAGAGAAAGAGGGGGACGCAGGCTCCCCGCCGAGCAGAGAGCCCGATGTGGGACTCGATCCCAGGACTCTGAGATCATGACCTGAGCCGAAGGCAGCGGCTTAATCCATTGAGCCACCCAGGCGCCCCTATAAATACATCAGTCTTTAAAAAAAATTACTGTCATAATCTGTAACAGAGTAAATTCATAATAAGAGCAGTGAAACTGAGAACAGAGTAGGGGATGCGGCTAGATACTCAGCTTACTGCAGGTCCCTGAAGGTTAGATCATCAAAGATGGGAAGAGAAGCAGAACGACCTGGTGAGCCTCAGGCTGGCTGGGAGGGAGGAAGCAGCGGGACGAAGGCATCTTGGCAGTGTCTGGGAAATGTCACAGGTGTCTCCCACAGTTTGGGAGGGTTACAGCCCTACTGGGGCCTCCTTAGTCTCAGGCATGGCTCGGGAGCTGGAGGACACCCTCCAGAAGGCCAGTCTCCTGTGTGAGCTGACGACATGGCTGCAAGGCTGTCTTTTCTCTGTAGCTTCCCTCTGGCCACACCCCAGCCCTCCCAAACAAGAAGGCCCTTATACAATCAGGCCAGACATGTCCACTACACATAAGAAATGACTTCAGGGCTGTCCAAAAATTGGAAAGTTAAGCCATTAATAGAGTTCCATAGGATAAATAATGCTAACAAAGTTTGTGTGCCAGACTTTGTTCCAAGTACTTGATATGAATAAACTAACTTAATTTTTACACAGCCCTCTAAGGGAGGGTTCTATCAGTATGCTGTTACATGTGAAGGACTGGGCTTGGAGACATCTGCCCCCGGTCACTCAGCTGGTACATGCAAAGCCTTCAGTTTGGCTGAAACTCATGCCTTTACCTACCACACTGAAGGGACAGCTTATTATAGGGTGCTGCCTCTGTGCCAGCCCATTTGGGCTTGGTGCCACCACGCTCAGACCCAGGCATACTCAGCTGGCACAATCAGAACTTTCATGCAACCGTCTTGGCTCCAGACCCCATACATGGTGCCATGCCGCCTCTCAAAGGAGCCCACATGACTAAAAACAAATGTTCCCTGAAGTTCCTTTTGATTCAAGAGTCAGGGAATCTCAGCCAGAACCAAGTTCTCCTGGGGGTGTCCTTCAGAACATGGGCTTTGAAAATACACAGAGCTGAGTTCCAGTCCTGCCTCCTCCACCTCCTAGGACAAGTCACTCAACCTACTTTGCAGTAGTAGTACCTACTTCCTATTACGTAACCAGTACATAATGCACAGTAAGAGCTCAGAGCTCTGCCCGTTGCCAGTGAAGCCAGGAGCGGCACCCTTTCCACTCAAGCCTGAGCTACAGGCAACTTTACAGAAGTGACTGCCAACAAGCTTCCTGGGTAACATGGCCACACTATCCCAACTCATTAGCCCTCCATGATCTTTCAACTTGTGGCCGGTAAGCTCAGACCTATGTCCTGAAGACATCCACCGTTTTTGTTTTGATTGATTGAAATGCATTTATTTGAGCCACATCCAGGCCAACAGTCTTTCCCAGAGCAAGGAGCTTGACCTTCAGGCAAGTAAAGACCATCGCCTTCCCTTCTCTCTTCCGAAGTGTTTAAGTGCATCAGTAACTGAAGAAAGATTGGTTCATGGCTCAGGTAAAAATAAAAGCCTGAGGAAATCCCTCAAATTATCCAAGTGGCATGGGGCATTCTTCTGGCTCAAGCTACATGTCCCTGTTGTTCTGGGCTCCACACTTCGTGGGTAGAGGTAGGGTCTGTCCCCTTACACTTAACTTACAGTTAGGATTCGGTGAACTACTAAAGTCTCTTCCAGAGTGTCAGGGTTGTGACTCCTGACAGGGGAGTAAGAAAAGCCTCTCCCCATATGAAGAAAGATTAGAAATCGTCCTCTTAGGATGGCTCACATGGAACAGTGGGAGAAGCAGAAGGGAACAGTGATAATGAGCACCCAGCATCCTTCAGACTGAAAATACTCCCAGATGTGACACAGGGACAGTGCCTTATTGAGACCACTTGTTTTAAAGACATCTTTAAGGAGGGATAATTGTTGTACCAAGAGCCATGCATATTTAATATGTGCCATTTGATGAGTTTGGGAATAAGCAAACATTCATATTACCACCAACACAATCAAGGTAACAGACAGATCCAACACCTCCAAAGTTTCCTTGTGTCCTTTTGTGAGTTGATTTGAGTTTTTGTTTTGTGGTGAGAACATTTAGCCTAAGATCTACCCTCTTAACAAATTTTGAAGTGCCTCATGCCGTACTGTTACCTATAAGCACTGCGCTGTACAGCAGATCTCTAGAACATGTTCTTCTCGCTTAACTGAAGCTCTGTCGCCACAGAACATCTCCCCCTTTCCGCTTGTCCACAGCCCCTGGCAGCTATTCTGTTCTCTGCGTCTATGCATTTGACTCTGTTACATACCCCTTGTATGTAAGTGGAACCACCCAGGATTTGTCCTTCTGTGACTGGCTTATTTCACTGTCACCTTTGAAAGGTCCAGCAAGATATTGGCAGCCGTACAAGTAAAATAATTTAATAGTCTTTTTAAAAAAAAGTCTTCTACAGAAGAATACTGAGATTACCTTTTCAAAGTTCTTTGAGGGTTATCAAAACTCTCACTGACTCTCTCAGGCAAATACGTCCCTTTGTATTTGTCTGGTCCCTCTGTCCTGCCAGTTTCAGCATTTACGGCATCACGCCTCAACTGCTCGTGTGTCCTTTCTCACCGCTAGAGCAGAGCTAAAAGCAGAGACCGTGTCTTACAAAGGGTGTCAGGCACATTGTAGGTGCTCAGAAAATGTTTGAGGAGGACAGGGGTAAACTACAACCACCAATTGCATACCACCATGAACATTATCTCCAGCACACAAGAGGCCCACAGTTGGTATGATTGTTAGACAATTTACAGGAAAGCAGACAGGGAGGGAGAGACTATGCAGCTCTGCAGGGACACAAAACTGAAATGTGGGGTTGGGGCTGGAACACAGCTGTGTCTGAGCTCCTGCTTTATGTCCCCTCTGGGATACCCACCTGCTCTCATAGCGAAATCAAAGGAAGCCTGCGATCTTCAAGTGTGCTCACTTTGCAGATGAATAAAGAGAGGCCCAGAGAGATGCAAATTAATAGTTAATAAGGAATATGATCAGGAAATGGCTCCCAGGATAGTGGTGCCTTCCTGTGCTGGCCACACCAGGACTCTACAGGACCCTTCTTTCTTTCTGAGCTTTGCACCTGCTGTTCCCTCTGCCCAGACCACACCCACTATCATGTGTGCACAAACACTTCACCTGGTCCTAGCTGCATCCTTATGGCCTGCTATGGGCTGAATGTTTGTAACCACCCAAAATCCATATCCGTATGTTGAAACATACGAATTTTAGAGATGAGGTTTTGGGGAAGTAATTAGGTCATGAGATGAAACCCCCTCCCCCACCGAGAGTTAGTGTCCTTACAAGAAGATACATGAGAGATCTTGTTCTCTCTCTCTCTCTCTCTGTCTCTCTCTCCCTGTCTCTCTCTCCCTGTGCCACGTGAGGACACAACAAGAAGAGAGATAGCCATCTGCCAAGGAAGAGGGTCCTTCCCAGGAACCTGAACATGCCGGCACCTTGACCTCAGACTTCCAGCCTCTAGAACTGTGTGAGAGAGAGATGTTTGTTGTTTAAGAAATGCTTAAGCCACACATGCTACGGTGTTCTGTCATAATAGCCTTGACTGACCAAGACATGATCAAGAGTTCTTTAAGCCTCCCCTCTCGTCCCCTACTGGGTCCCTGAGCTCACCTCAGTCATACCTGAATGACTTAGGGCTGCCCCGCAATGTTGGAACACTGTCAACCTCCTCATCCTGCCATGTGCCAGAGGACAGAGTCTATGCCAGACCTATCTTTGGAGTCCCACAAATGACCAACATACCACTGCAGATGACTGAGCTGTTGTTCCTCCAGAAGGCTTACCTGCTCACTCCCTACATAACCCTTGGCTTAGCGGAACCAGCCTGTTCGACTGAACCACTGGTCAATTGTTTTCATAGCTCAACCATAGCTGGTCCCTTAAGGGGACCCAGCACTCTCACCCACCAATGGTAGGAATAAATGCTGGCCTGACCTTTCTGAGGGAGAATCCAATGCTTTAGCCACACCTGTCAAAAGCCTTGAAAATGTGCCTGCCTTTGATTATGACTCTTCTTCTAGAAATGTATCTGTGTATTAATCCATGCTGTCCTCCATGGTTTGTGTTTGACCACATGCAAGGCAGTGTTGTCTCCAATTAGAAAAAAAAGAATTGGACTCACCGTAATTGTTCAACAATAGTAGAATTAATTAGAGCAATTGTGGTTCATCCAAATAAGGAAAACCTCTACGTGTAGCCATTCATGCTGTGTGATAAAGGAGTACCTATGGATGTGGGAAAATTCTCATCGTACAGTAAACTGTTTTTACACGTATATCATGTGCATAATAGGTATTTAAAACAAATACATATGTGCATATAAAGAAAAAGATCAAGTTAAAATATACCAAGATTGTAGCAATGCTAATCTCTGAACCGTGACACTATTGTGCATTTTGTTTTCTTCTTCTTTTTAACTTTTCTGTATGTTCTAAATTTTCTACAAGGAAATATTTTGGGATGAGTGGGAAATGACCTCTATTCTACTTTATTACCTAAGAAGAGGTTTTCTTTTGGGCAATTTTTGGATAATCTGTCTTTATAAGAATGCATAATTGATTCATTTACTAGAATACAAAATAGCACAAAGACAGAAACAGAAACAGCCACGATCATCCTGCTCAGATAAGCTCTATTGACTACAGTAAAGTTTTAGATTCAGAAATCAAAAAGTCACTTTAAAAAGTCAGTTAAAATTGAGGTTGACTGAAACTTCTTGTGTATTTGTGCCAGATAGCCGCAAGGGGACTCCCAGAAATCAAGGTCCCAAGGAGACCGTTCTTAGGGACAAGTACATCCAGTTCCAGTTCTCAAGGGGAAGAGTGTGCCTGGGCCCCATGGTGGCTCACGGCTTTCTGCCTGGGTTCTGTGGACCTTGAGAATTTCTCAGTTTTGCTCCAGCTCAATGTCTCCTTCTTTCTGTTGTAACTGTTGGGGCATTTACTCTCCTTTCCCAGAGTCTCCTGGAATGAAGTCCTCTCCCTCTCTCTGCAAGGAGCAGCCCACTCCTGCAAAAAGTTTCTAACACCTTTGAGAAGATAGGGCAGTTGGGGAAACATACAATACAGGGAAGGAAGGCCTCAGGGTGCTCCAGGGGTCTGTTCACGAGCCACATGTGAGTACACAATGGTCCTCCGCATTACCTGTGAAGAGCCTAGTATTCTCCAGTTTGAACATGTCATAGTTCACTTGGCCATTCTTTCTAGTTTATCACAGTTACAGACAAGGCTGAGTCCTGTGAGGGTCCAGTGCATGGCACCCTGTGCATTCATAGGTAACCACCACAATGAAGCTTCTCCTTGTACTTTGTGTCCCCACACACTCAGCTCCCTGGGCAGGACGTACCAGCTCCTGCCTCCATGTGGTCAGCTGACCTAGGTAGGGGCTGCTCTGTGTTGTGGCAGCGATGGCCAGTTGCCCACCTATTATCTATTCTCCCTTTTGCCTTAGTAGGAGACTCCAATTTTATTCTGAAGTCAGAGTACCCAGTCAGCAGACCCTTCATTTACCAGACTTCCTTGAAGATTGTGATGGCCAGTGGGCTGTATGCAGACATGTCAGGTGGGATGTAGAGGCACCCCCTCTTGAGAAGGTGATAGCTGATGCATGCCTTTTTGCCACCCTCGCCTTTTGCTTCCTGGTGGGGATACAGCTGTGATAGTGGGGGCTTCTGGACCAAGGACAATCTTGATACTACAAAGAATGGTGGAAGAGAGACAGCCCAGAGCTTGGCACCCTGGTGATGGCATAGCCCCCATACTAGCCCTAAACTACCCACATACAGACTCCTTTCATAAAAGAGGAAAACAAACTCCTGCCTTGATCCAGAGCTGTTACGTCTGTGCGCGATTTGTATTACTAGTCCTCTCTAGTTACAAGTCTTAGAAACTGCGCTTAAGAAGCTCACTCAGCTGTTAATAAAATGAGACCACACTGCCCGTAAGGCATCGTTCCTGGGTGCACAGCAGCCTTCTACAGGAATCCCGGTGAGTAGCAATGTGGTTTGGGGGCAAGGGTGCCTCCTGCTCTCCAGCACTGTCCAGTAAGCATTGTTACAGCTAGGCAGAATTTTGTCCGATGGGGAGGAGGGGATGGGAAGACAGCTTCCAAAGGGAGTCAAATATGCATGCACATCTTCATATTCCTCTGTGGTCTGCTTGCCATTTTAATATTTTCAAATGCTAATGTGGTGTAAGTCTTGCTGGCACATACAGCTCACAGTTACCAACCAATTAATCTAGACAGACAGGAGGTTGAGTATTTAAGAAGGGACTTGTCAGACCCTCTGAAAGCAGCCCTGCAGCAACCAGAAACACCAAGGTACCCCTCCCTCAGGAGCCGAGCCCAGCACAGCTGACGGAGCTGCACCGCTCAGCTGGTGACTTCGTAAAGCTCTAGAGTTCTGAACTCAGCCCAGATGGCAGTTTCTGGGGAATCACAGGGCGTTGAAAACTTGTCACAGAAATGTTGTCACATGGTGCACACTGCCTCTCTGAGATCTGGCACGTTGTATGTCCTGCCCTATGGTGTTTCAAACCTTCACTCCATGAGTACCAGAGTTCCTCGCACCTGGCTCTGGGGGAATATGCACACAGAATCCTGCAATCCCAGGGTATGGGAAATGACCTTCTTGTATACATTAGTTTGCTAGAACTGCCACAACAGAGGACCACAGAATGGGTGGTTTATGCAACAGACATGCGTTGTCCTACAGTTCTGGAGCCTGGAAGTCTGAGGTCGAGGTGCCAGCAGGGCTGGTTCCTTCTGAGCACAGTGAGATAAGGGTCTGCTCCTGGCCTCTGTCCTTGGCTTGCAGACGACCTTCTTCTCCCTGTGTCTCTTCACAACGTCTTCTCTCTGTGCATTTCTGTCTCCAAGTTTCCCCTTTTTATAAGGTTACCAGTCATACTGGATTAGGGCCCACCCTAATGATGTCCCTAATGATGATTACCACAATAAAGACCCTATCCCCAATTGAGGTCATATTCTGAGGATGTCAAGACATATGAATTCTGGGGATGGGAGTAGTAGTTCAACCTATAACACCACTTATCAAATTTGGGTGTCACAACAGGAACTATGAAGGTAACATAAATGAGTGACCCCCACATGGGTGGGAACTTGTGTCAAAAAACATCAGACAAGCACAGTCTCAGCCCCAGTCAAAAGTAATTGTTGGGCACCTTCTGTTTGTCCCTCCAGCCCCCTCCCACCCATGTCCCCTCTAGTCTGTGCCCTGCAGGCCAGTTTTTATGGACTTCATCGAAGGGTTCCTGGGTCCTGTTGTTCTCAGATGGTTCAGCTGTGCTGTACAACACAGCAGCCGTGAACCACACATTGCATATTAGAGTTCTCCAGAGAAAAAGAACCAGCAGGGTATATACAGGTGTACAGAAGAAGAGATTTGTTATAGGAATGGGCTCACACAGTTATGGAAGCTGAGAAGTCCTATGACCTGACATCTGCAAGCTGGAAACCCAGGAAAGGCGGTGGTGCAATTCAGTCCAAGTCTGAAGTCCTGAGAACAAGGGAGGCCAGTGGTGTAAGTTCCAGTCTGAGTCGAAAAGCCAGACACACCAATATCCAAGGGCAGAAGGTAGATGCCCCATCATAGACAGAGAGGACTATATTCAAGCCCACAGAGGACTGGATAATGATGCCCGTCTGCACTGGGTGGAAAGTGATGTTCTCTACTCAGTTTACTGATTAAAATGTTAATCCTTTTGGAAACTCTCATTGATACACCCAGAAATAATGTTTTATCAGCAATCTGGGCATGTCTTAGCCCAGTCAAGTTGACTCAAAATTAACCATTGCATGTAGCTATTTAAATTTAATTTCAAGTTACTTGAAATTAAATAAAATTAACATTTTACGTGGTCTGTTGTACTAGTCACGTTTCAAGTGCTTGATAACCGCGAGTGATTGGTTGCTATGGTTTTGAAGAGTGCAATTATGTATCATAATTGGACATTTCCGTCATCACAGAAAATTCTATTGGGTGGTGCTGGTTCAGCCATGAGAGGCACCAGGAGCAGATGCAGAAGGTGGGAGGGGACTAGACAAGATGTCTGTTCCCCAACTTCTTTCCTGCCAGGTTGCTTGGGGTTGACTGTGACTCTGCTAAGGCCACATAGCCTACCAGGGAGCCCTCTTCCACAACTACTCTGTCTGGTTTGCTGTAACTGCTTCCTCCCTTTATGCCTTCAGGCTCCCCACTGTTTTCAGCCTAGGGTGAAATTACCATCCCTTGCTGGTTTCCTTAACCTTAGACTCATGCCTTTCCCTGAATTTTTCCATACACCCTGTCTGACCAGTTAACCTGTTCCTATAACAAGACCCTACCCTGTCGGAATGCCAGGGTAGTGTTGCCAGATCTCGTTTTGCAAGAAAAGCTGGAAATCAAGACTTTTACATGACATCTAGAACTTGAACATAGCAACCACCTCAGAAACAATTTTCAAACATAAGGCAAATCAAAACTCATCTACTGCTGAGTGCGGCCCATACTTGGTAATCTAAGCTGGTGGTCACCCACTGTATTAGAGCAAACCCCCTCCACAATAGCTTTAGGATGCGTCATGATGTCCATTGGGTAACTAGCACTTTCCTACCTCTCCCTCTCCCAGGAACTGAAAGGGATATCACTTTCCAATTTCCAACTGTGACTTGTTCTCTCTCTTTCCTCAATGCGGTAGTTACCTATTATCGTAGTGGCTTCAAACACAAACATTTCTTATCCCACGGTCTCTCTGGGTCAAGAATCACACAGCTTTGCTAAGTCCGGCTCAGGGTCTCTCATGAGCTGACATCCAGCTATCAGTCCAGGGTCACAGTCATCTCAAGGTTCCTTTTGGAAAGATTCTCTTCCAGGCTCACTCAGGTGGTTATTAACAGGATTCTCCCAGGTCACTGGATCAGGAGCTTTGGTTTCTTGCTGACTGTCAACCAGCCTCTGGGCCTCTACACAGGGCAGCTCACAGCATAGCAGCTGGTTTAGCCAGAATAGTGAGCACGAAGAGCTGGGCAGAGAGTGAGAGCGTGGCATCAACCATTATCTTAGAAGTCACATCCAATCATGTTCATGGCATTCTACTTATTAGAAGAAGCCCCTAGGTCCGGCCCACACTCTAGAGTGGGGGATGGCACAAGACTGTAAAATCCAGGAGGCAGAGATCACTAGGCAATCTCTTGGAAGTCTGTCTACTCTGCCTGGGGTGTGTATTCTGTGGGTGGGGTAATAACTGGTTTATAATTTAAAAGTGAACCTGGGTGAGATAGGACTGCCAAAAACTGGGGAACCTCAAGATATCTCTAAGTCAGGCCTGCAAGAAAATAATTTCCAGGATCTTCATAAAATTTCTCTTCTCTCCTGCCAAATATCCCTGTCTCTTTGTTCATTCTGTTCTCCGCCTAGAATTGATCTCTGCTTCTCAACATGTTCCTTTTCAAGACCCAACTCAGAAACCTCCTTTCTGAAACCCTTTCTTGACCCCCCCCCACCAGCCAGAAAGTTCGATTCACCTGGTTTCCCCTGATATGAAACATTTTCACATCCATTATTTCCTCTCACTTCATTTGAACCTTACAACAACCTAGTGAATAGCTAATTTACATCAGGGAAGACTGAGGCACAGAGAGGTCAAGATACAGATCAAGACCACACAAGTAGTAAGTGGAAGATGTAGGAATTGAACTAAGGTCTTCAGATTCCAAGATCTGTTTTCTGTGATCCCACGATAGCATTTCACATATATGTACTTTTTTCATTTGCTTATTCAAAAACTATTTATTGAGGTCATATGGGGTGCCCTGCACAGGACACTGACTGGGTCTTCACTCTCCCTCCACTGTACCCAGATGCCCTCCTTCCTTTCCTTCCTCTTACTCAGCCATAAAGAAGGCAGAAACTGCCATCTGCAACAATATGGTTAGACCTTGAGGGCATTTTGCTAAATGAAATAAGTCAAACAGAGGAAGACAAGTACTGTATCATCTCACTTTTTTATGGAATCTAAAAAGGAAAAAAACCAAACCCGGAGGAAAAGAGATCAAACCAGTGGTTACCAGAGGTGGGTGGTTGGGGGAGGAAGGGTACAAACTTCCTGTTATAGGATAAATAAATCCTGGGGAGCATTTTTCTTTTGTTGCTTTCCTTGTTATTACGTCTATATGAGGTGATGGAGGCTAACTAAACTTACTATGGTAATTGTTAAACAACCTATGTAAATCAAACCATTATACTGTATACCTTAAGCTTATACAGTGAAATATGTTAATTACATCTCAATAAAACTAGAGAAAATAAAAATGTTTAAATGTTTAAATGCTGATTGGCTAACTGGCTGGTAGGTTGCCTTAAAGAAGGGCTTTCTGAACATGCCAAAATCGGGTTAGTAGCACAATCTGCAGGACCAGTCCTCGGGACTTCAAAATTCCAGCCAAGGGTTCCCACTCCCACACCTGGCTCTCTGCTATTTACCTGCAGACATTTAAAGGTCAGGATGGTAATGTTCAGCTGTGAACTTAACACTTTTAGGAGGATTACAGGTATTAAAGAGGCAGGTGTGTGCATGTGCATGTACGTGTGTGTGTGAACGTATGTACGGGTACACAAGTGCGTGTGGAAGGGGAGGCCAGCTCTGGATGAGGCAGGTGCTACCAGACCCTCTTCTGGGTTTACTCCAGAGTGTCTGTTCTCTCCCAGCAGGTTTGGCAGGACTAGAGTGTATTTGGGGACCTTCTTTCAAGGGAGCTAGTTGCTTCGGGTCTCTGCAGGAACTCTGAATCTGCGTCTGCCACATCACCAGGTCTCCGAGCTCCAAAAGCTTTCAGCTGCCTATAAGCCATCCAATCTAACATCCAAGTTAAGTGAATTTTGATCTTGCTTTAAATCAATTCCTTAATTAATTATTTCAGGCAAGTCTTAACTTCCTAACTAGACTAAGCTCCTTCTAGGAGGTGGGCAGAGACCTCATCATCTACTCCTGGATGCCCACAGCCTTCAGCTGGGTGCTGGACACATGAGAGCTGCTCAAGGAGGGGCTCATGACTGAGGAAGGAGTCCGATTCCTACATGCTCAGGAGAACTCACGAGACAGTCCTGATCAAGGCCCATGACCCTCTGTCTCTGGGCTATGGCATGGGGTAGGGAAGGAAAGGAGGGGGCACAGGAAAAAGGCTGCTCCCCAAGAGCATTCTCTATTAGTGGTGCATTTTTAACAAATTTAAGGTACTGGGTTGTCATGACTAACTGTTAAGAATGTGACGGAAGAAGCATCATGAACATCATGGTCTGGCCCATCAGATATGTCAATTTCCTGCCTATTATCCCCCCAGAGCTGTTCTATTACAGCGCTAGAGTCTAAACTCCTCTCTCTGGTCTAGAAAGGCTGGTGTTTCTGGTCCTTTATGTGCTACCTACCTGTCCTTCCAAAAATAAAACACTTTGAAAAAAGAAGTAAAAATGAGAAAACTCAAAATCAGGTAGAGAAGACAGACTAGTAACCATACATTAGTGAACAACAGAGTAAATGCAAGGGTAAAATGTTCACACAGCAATTTGGGCTCTTGAAGAAGTATGCATAACTTGGGTGGAGAGGTCAGGATAAACTTAGTAGAGGGAGAGATATATCTTGTTTGATTCTTAAAAGAAGGGTAGAATTGAGGGCTGCTCTCTTCCACACAATTTACCTGTCCAAAAAGATCCAGAGGCTCTCTGGAAAGTCTTCATAGGTCTATTGTGGCCTCTTGGGACAGTTAAAACTGATGCCAGACGCTCACAGCAGAAATGGCATGTCCCTATATAACCCAAGGGTGCTCAGTTACCGGGGAAATAGTGGAACAGTTACCAAGCTAGCCCAAGCTGGGTCAGTTAAAGGGGACATTTGCAGAAATCATTTCCTAATTAGCATCATGGCATTCCTGCCCATTTCAGATCACCAGCAATGTGCAAATCTGGGTAAGGCCTCCCTCGCTTTGATTCCACAGGGTTATCTTTTAAGCCCCTCATTTCTTTTGGGTGAGATGAGATCTCTAAATTCCAACTTCACAGAGACAGACCCAGCAATCCCCTCCCCACCCCCACTCCTTAGCAACCTCTCAGAACGAGTGTTCTTTTAAAAGAGACAAGGTCCTTGCTGACATCTCTCTTTAGAGAGCTCCATCAAAATCCTGTACTGGCCCAGTGTCCTTTCCTTGGCCACTGGTAACCAAGGAAACGAGATACTATGGTAACACTGGGAGGAAAGAAAGGGAGGCATCCAGAGCCCCTGCTCACTCTCTCTTCTCTCTCCTGAAATCGAGGCAGCTACCAGGGCAGAGAGAACATCTGTTCTCAGCTTCCGGGGGGAGAGCACCAGGACATCCACATGGGAGGCTTAATGGTTGACACCTAAGAGATTCCCATTCCCCAAACTGAAGACTGGTGCCTGAGGGCCCCCCAAACTATGTACTTTCCCAGGCCCGAGGCCCAGCCCACTGTAGAACTTATAATGCCCAAAATACCAGATGTAAAGGATGCATAGATGTTTATTCAAGTGAGTGAACACGATACAGATTGGGATCATGTATAAGCAAAGCCCTAAACATAATTGAAATTATGATGTATGACAAAATCACCATGTGTTTGTGCAATCTTTAGCAGTGTTGGATTTATCTCTTGGTTTTGCCCTGCTTTTCTGCTTCCTTGTTCAGCACCCCTCACCCCACCATCTCTCTCTCTCCTTCTCAGATGCCCTATCCCTGTATTTTTCTCTGCTTACCTGCCTCTCCCGCTGAGGCTGCTTTCTGCTTCTTTCTCTTACTCTCCCCCCCTCTTCCTCCTCCTGACCTGCAGCTCACCTGTCACTCTCAGGATGGAGTGGTTTAAAGAGAAAGACTCCCCATGTTCTTTCCATGTAGAATGTCATGTTTACTGCCAGCGACCTCACCTCGAACAGGCATGATGCCAGGCACCTTGGGAGTGAAGCTTGAAGGAGGTCCGAACATTACAAACCATAACATGCATGATGATGTCATAAACAATCCCAGGGCAGTACCAGGGACAAAAGAGAAACCTTCTTGTCTCCGATCCTTTGTTGGTTGAATCTTCTTTTACAACCTTAAGAATTCTCATTAGAGTTTTAAAATCTTTTCTTCTGATTCTTACATTAAATCCTGCTCCATAGGAACTGCCTTTTCTAATTTTTCAGCACCGATTCCCTCCCTTAGAACAGTGGTGTCTGAGCGGCTTTGATCACACATCCTTATCAATCAAAATGTTTTGAATGTGGACCTCCCAGTATAAATGCACAAATGTATTTATAAAGCACATGCATATACTACTGTACTCATATTTTGTACATGATAAATATACACAAAAAATGAGAATTTAAAAGGAAATGATGTTATATCTTCTTGGGCCACCCTAACGTATTATCTGTACACCCTGTGTTACCTAACTTGGTCCCTTTACATGTCTGAGAACCTTACTTCGTCCCTCGTGTCAGGGGTTGGGGTTCCTGGAGAACCCAGAGAAGATTGCTGGAGGACCAGAATATGATAGAATTTCCTTGTCAGGGAGTGTCTTCATTTCCTCGGGCTTCCATGACAAAGGACCACAAACTGGGTGGCTTGAACAACAGAAATGCATTGTGTCATGGTTCTGGGGGCTGGAAGTCCGAGATCAAGGCATTGGCAGGGTCGGTTCCCTCTGAGGGTTGGGAGAAAGAACCTGTTCCATGCCTCGTTCCCAGCTTCTAGGGGTTTGCTGGCCAGCTTTGGCGTGCCATGGCTTGTGGGTGCCTCACCTTGAGGTCTGCCTTCCATCTTCGCATGGTATTCTCTCTGGCTACATGCCTGTCTGTGAGTCCAAATTTCCCCTTTTTAAAGGATGCAGTCACACTGGAGTAGGGCCCACCTTAACGATCTCCTCTTACCTTGGTGATCTTGACCTACTCGTCATATGTCCAAATAAGCTTACTACTGTAGACTAAATTGTGTCCTTCCAAAATCTGCATGTTGAGGCCCTAATTCCCACTGTGACTGTATTGGAGATATGACCTTTAAATAGATAATCTAGGTTAAGTGGGGTTATGACTAGTTGGGTACTTATCCCATATGACCGGTGTCCTCAAGGGAAGAGAGGGAGATGCCGGGAGTGCACAGACAGAGGAAAGGCCACATGAGGACACAGTGAGAAGGAGCTCATCTGCAAGCCAAAGAGAGAGGCCTCAGAAGGCACCAGCCCGGCCGACACGGTGGTCTGGTCTTGGACTTCCAGCCACCAGAAATGCAAGGATACATTTCTCTTGTGTCACCCTTCCAGTCTGTGGTATTTTGTTATATCAGCCCTAGCTGAGTAACACAGGCATAGTTTGGGGGACAAATTTAATCCATAACAAGAGACTAATGGTAAATGGAATAACAAGCCGGGGTCTTTAGGCTAAGATGTGGGCATGAAGCCCACCTTGCCCGAGGTGGGCAAATTGGAACAGTCAGGACAAGCAGGACGGAGCCCTCTTTGCCAAGCTGCCTTCTCCCAGTGGGTAGTATGGCCTCTTTCTGGGGGCTGAGATCACCAGACGACAGGTCAACCCGCAGGCATGGGGCTCTGGTCAACCACTAGTTCTACCAAAGTATTTTCATTCACCGAAGTGGTCTCATGCTGTCTTCTATTCTGAAGTTCCCAAAACAGTGTGCAGCTGTTATTTGCAGAAGAAACTGTGCTCCAAAAATCTGTAATGTCTGCGTTTGAAACAGCGACACGACCAGGCTGCTCCTAGGAGGACAAGGACACACCCTCCCAACCCCATGATTGAAAGGAAGCCAGATCGTGGTGTTTGTTTCCTAAACAAGAATTGAGCGTTTGTCACTTGTGCTATTTAATTATGACCCAGGAGGTTTGCTAACATTGCACATTCTGTCTGCAGTGCCTGTTTAATTTTGGCATTAAAGACATGGTCTCTATTAGTTACCAAGTAACAAGTGTTTAAACCTCAATAAATAACATTTTTAATAAAAGGTTCTGAAATGCATAGATCACATCTCCCTGTTCATTTTCTAAGAAAAACATTTTAATTATCTATTGACACATATTGCACATGGAACAACCTTCTTTTTAAAAGATAAATGGGTTTATAGGCGAGTCGGGTTAATTAAAAGCCAGTGGAGTATTACAAGTGTATTTACTGGGGAATATTCACTGTAGGAGAGGCACGGTTCCTACACAGTTGTCAGAATTCTGTAAATGTATTGTTTAATAACCACTTGGCACTTAATTATAGTGAGATGGTGAGAGCTTAAATCTAAGCAAAGCGCACATTCCAGTTATCTCTTCTAAATGGCTTCTCCTGCATGTCATGGATTCTCCAGGTCAGACCGCACTGAGGCACGAGATGATGATCTGGGTAAATGCAAACCAGAAGCTTCCCAGGACCACGGGCCTTTCATGAGCAAGTGGCTGTTGTGATCCTGGACACCAAGATGAAAAGTTCAGATTCGGCTCCCAAGGCGAGGCCAGTTCTGAGAAAGGTCTGTAAGTTGAAGGGCAGAATTCTTATTAGGACATGCAAGGGCTTTCACCATCAAGCCCCTACCAGCTTTCCACCCCCCATGCCACTCACCACTAACCATAAACCCCAGTGTGTGTCTCGCCAGCTCCATTTCCCCCTGCCACAAAGAACAGCTGTTTTCTTTGTTTGATCCCACGGGAAGGATGAGCAGGCTGGCCTGAAATGACCACACAGTATGAACAAGAAAAAGACTTGGCTGTTTAAGTCATGGAGAGCTGGGGAGTGTTTGTTATTCCGGCGTAACGTAGCCCACCCTGAATCAGATACTCCCCTCACCACTCCCAGAGCTTGTTACGGAGAAGACACTCTCAATGCTGGATGGTGAATAAATACATAGGTCTGTCACTAGATTTTCCCTTTCTTCTCTGGAATGTTCTCTGGCCCTGGGAAATCACCTCCAGACCTCTGAGGGCCTGTGAGGATCTCTCCCTGTGTGGTGTGAGCAAAAAGACCCAGCGCTGAGCTGAGAAGCTTGAGTTCTGTAGTGTAGTCATAACCTACTAAAATGCACTGATCCATGATTATTACTGTAAGCAAACTGGCAACTGGTAAGGGTTTGGGGAAAAAGTCACAGAGAGCAATGCATCACTGAAATAAGTGTCCACGTGCATGCATGCGTGCGTGTGTGTGTCTGTGTGTGCGTGGTGTGCGCATAATGCATTCTCTTGTCTCTGGTAATGGCAGTCCAATTTTTAATTTGACGGACCAGTTCCCATCCTCACATCCCCATCTCAGGTGTTGTGATTTGGGGGGCACTGACCATAACCCAAGTTCCAGGAATGACTATAATGGCTCAAGATCACAAAACAAGATCACAAATAATAGAGCCAAACTTGGACCAAAGTCTCATCTTGGACCTGATTCACTCATTTTGTAATTATCTGGTGACTCCTGCTCTGAGCCAGGGCTTGGTTCTGAGAACACAGCCGTAAGAAAACTAGACGGACACTGTGCTGTCGACTGCTCAGATGCCATCCGGTGCTCTCTCTACCATGGTGCTGTCCCTTTCTCCACCCGGATGCCCCCTCTTCCCAAATCCTCCGCGGACTGCCCCAACCATCACTGACCTTCCCCTCTGTCCTGAATTCCTTCTGCCACAGACCTTGGCACATGAACAAAGGTTGAGCAAGACACCCGTGGGAGAGGCTATCCAGGGACAAGGGCTCCAATGGCACAGAGAGGAGGGACAAAGGGGTTGACTAGAGTGATGCTCCTTCACGGTGCCCCACAAACCCCATTGACACTTGGAGCTGCCTGGCTCATGAAGAGCCTAGTGCGGTCGATGAACTGTCCCCTTCTCACCCCAGATTGGGGAGCTCCTAGTTGGCCACCTCTAACCATTCCACCTCCGGCCAGATCTTAACATCTGGCTCTCCACTGTCAGGGCAGGAAAACAGAAAGATCCAGAAGTAACAGGGCCCTAACCACCCAGTTGGAAACAAAGTCATTGGGAGCCACAGGGAGAAGGAATGGGCCCAGAAGCTGATTGCATTGCCCCTGGCAACCACACGTCCCAGCAGGTCGAGCCAATACCACAGCGCTCACTGGGATGTGGTTTCCTGAAGCTCACAAAAGAAATCTATATCATTCTCAGGAGCAACCAACCTTTCTGCAGGCAGCACGTCCCCTCCAGTCTGTGGACAGCTTAAAGGGACACAGAAACCCAGCCCAGAAGGTAGCTAAGCCCCAGTCCCCAGACCATTAGCCTAAAGGGAAATGGCATTTCATCTGCATGCTATCCCCCTCCCTCACCCCCACCAACACTTCTCTCAGCCTCACAGCTGCAATGGCCTCCCAACTGAGATGTGATATTTGTTTTAGTCTCTCTCCTTTCTAATCCAGTCTAATAATAGTAACTGATGTTTATGGGGCCCTCATCATATGCTAGACTATCTACAAAACACTTCACAAGTATTAACCCATTTTATCCTCAGAAAAAGCATTCCTAGGGAGTGGATATTATTAGTAGCCCTATTTTTAAGCTGAGGAATCTGAAGGACAGAGCAGTTAAATAACTTGCCCAAAGCCACACAGCTCATTGGCGATGGAAGCAGGCAGTCTAGCCACCATGCTTACCACCCCTCACAGAGAACCCTTCCCATAACCCCCATGCTAAAGGCAAGGACTTTGGAAATAGACCAATCAAGATCAAATTTTCAGTTCTAGCTCTGTGTCTTGGACAAGCTATTCAGCCTCTCTGATCCTCATTTTCCTCATCTGTCACACAGTGGTGATGACAATAGTGCCCATCTTATAAGAGAATCAAGGTTTTCAACAATCCCCAGTGCCCATCCTACTCTGAGTTCCAGCAACACCAAATTATCCTCTTTCCTGCATGTGCTTTGTGTATCTCTGTTCCCTCTGACTGGCATGTTCTTTATCCTCCCTCCTCAATCTGGCTGGCTCTTTTTCACCTTTCAGGTCTCAGCTGAGTGCTGCCTCCTCTAAGAAACCTTCCCAGATTTCCCATTCTGTACTGTCTTTTTAGTGTTCTCTCAAAGCCTGCACTTTCCTACCATGATCCCTATCATACTTGACTCTAACTGTCCATAGACATGTCTTCCACTGGGCTGGGTGCTCTGCAGGGGCCATGACAGTGAGCTTATTCCATCCTGAATGCAGAGTGTCTAGGAAGGTGCCTAGGATAAGTCAGAAATAAGAAATGAAAATTTCTTTTTATTGATGCTCATATTCTTGCTATGTCCCTTCTAATAAATGGCAAGTGTCTTGAAGGTAACAGCCATGCCTTATTATTTGCCTCGGAATTCCCCACTATTCCTGGCCCATAAAAGCAGACCTGGGGCTAGGGTGAGCCAGTTGAGGTGTCTAGGGTGCAAGATGTAAGGAGGCTTCAACTCAGCTTGGAGCAAGTGCAGGGTGGGCTCAGAACGTCCTCCATTCATGATATTTAATATAAATTAATGGATGACCCAATAGTTGGGTTATTAATCTCCATATCTGTCCTCAAGGAGTTCTCAGACTCGAGATGATTTATATTCTTCATCAAGGACTGACAGAGCCACACCTACCAGCTTCCTTTGGGCTCCTCTCTGGAACCACCCCCATCATCTGACACTACGACACCCGGCCACCAATGGGCCAGACTGTGGGAGAAAATTATGTTCATAAAGACCAAGAAAATGTGATGGGCAACACATCAGGGGTGGTTGAAGTCAGACAGGCAGGGAGAGAAACAAGAACATTTCAGGCAGAGAAGTGAGTGAAGAAAACCAAAAGAATGCCCAGTTCATAGGGCACCTTATACAAACTCATCTGACTAGAACTCAGCCTATATGCGAATGAGCACAACTAAAGAGGAAACAACCCCTTGCCTTTGCCTAAAGCCTGCAAGGTGTTTTCCCATCTTTGTTTCACTTGATCCCTACAGGAAAAAAAGGGAAAAAAATTTATAATTACCCCCATTTTAATAATGAGGGAACTGAGGCTAAGAAATCAAGTGACTTGTTCAAGGCACACGGCTACTAAGGTTGGGTTTGAAGACTTGCTCAGCTACTTGGCATTTCCCACCCTCACAACCTGGTGATGATAATCACTGTTCAAGCATCCTATACCTTGTGTCATATTACACCCCCGGTCACAATACACCTCCCAAGGAGTGACCATGGGACTAGAGTTTCTTGTGACCTGGATTTGAGAGTGGCTTAAAGCATCTGGGATTGCAATCCTTCTCTCAAGCAACTGGACAGAGGTCTAGGGGGGCCAGGAAGAAAGTGGCTTCTTCCATTACTCTTGGCTTTTTGCCCAGCCCAGCAAATGGAATAACTAAGGCCTCCAAAGCAGTGCTTTGGTTTAAGTGAAAACAGCAATTCAAGGACTCTCTGGCAAATAATACAGCTAGCATGTCACTGGTCTCTGATGTGTCATCCAGACCTCCATCCACTCAGCCCAGGGAGGAATGTGTTTGCTGCCTTTGTTAGTGTGGATGGAAGAACAAAAGAGAATGGATTAGCTAATCCCCTGCTGGTGGTGAGATGGGAGGCTGAAATTCAGCTCTGTGGACTCCTTGACTCCGGGGGTCAAGAAGTTCACAGTGTCCAGAGCCAGCCCTGCATGGCTCCTACCACTGACAGCTAGCTGTATGGCCCCGCATGGGCTGGTGGGAGGCCACAGCAGGGGAGTTTCCATTTTAACCCCATTGTTTAGCCAAATGAAGCCAAGATGTTCCTGCTCCCCACTGGAGAAGTCAGCCCAGCTTCAATAATTTCTGAGTGCTGACAGATAATTCAGAGATATTGGATATTTCCCCACCTGGGGACTGCCCTTCGCTACTACAGCAATCAGTTACTGCCTGCCAACCAGGGGCCATGCGGAGGCCCTGGGCCCCCTCACGCCTTTACGATCAGGCTCCAGCGTCTTGGAAAATATTGCTTGAATTTATTTATATAATCACGTTAGGAAGGCGGTGAGTTATTGTGAAGTCAGCATTCTTCCATCTTCCTTCCCGCTAATCCTTTGTTTGAGATTCTGCTCGAAGGACTCCGATTACTAATGCAATTACACGCTACCTGGTAAAGGGTAATCCAAAAAAAATTAAACCCCTTCACATATTGTATTTTTCACTCAGAGCCACCCTTCTCCTAAAACTGAGTGCTGACATAAATCAATTAGCTACTGATTTTATGACTACCTGCATTTAAGAACACATGGGCTTTTGACACCACCCTTCCAAGTAGATAAGTCATCTTAAAGGTAAATGCTACCTGTCATTTGGAGCACCAGCCCTTCAAGCAGTTTCTCAGTGAAAGTGAACACTCTGAACTGGGTTGGTCCTAATAAAAACAGAACACATGACTGCCACCTGGACAGTCAGTCTGGACACTGTGCGTGCTTTATGCTAGTATTGCTAAAACCAAAGGCTTTTCCTGTCTCTTTGACATTCATAGGCCCCTAATATCATGTCCCCCCTTCCATTCATCATGGAATAAATGTGAAAATAAGTAAAATGGTGCTGTGGAGTCTGGAAATATTCTTCATAAGGTGTTACAGGAGGCATGACATTGAACCTGTGGAGAAGGATCCTGGTCCTAGGGCACTGAATGATTCTGCAATAAATAATATTATAAAAATCACCTAACTACTATTTATTGGGTTTCAAATTTCCCATCAATCTATAGACAAAACCACATAGGCTTAGCTTTGAATACAGAACAAAATATAAATGCTACCCAACTTAGTAATATAAAAGTAGATACAACACACCTGGGTGGTGGAGAGGCTTAGGAGGGAATGGAGAAAAAAGGAATGCGGACAAAGTTGCATAGATGACCAGTAAGTAAAGGAAAATGTGATCTAATTACACATAGGGGACTGGTCTGGGGAAACTAAGTCTTTTATTGTGGGAGGAAGTCAAAAGACAGTGTCTAGAATGGATCAACGAAAAAGCGCTCTATAATTATATTATTTAGACATGCAGAAGAAACTACCAGAAGAACTAAAAATAGAAATAATTAAGGTGTTTGCTTCAATTTTTTCTATGGTATTAGAAGTCAAGGTAGTGAGTAAACTTGGGGAGAGGTGGATAAGTGGCTTTTAGGGTGCCGGTCATTTTCCATTTCTTGATGTGGATGCTGGCTACAAGAGCGTTCACATCGCGAAAACATTAGCCACATGGTTATGACACGTGTGATTTTTCTGTTTGTAGGGGGCATTTCAACTAAAAGTTTCCTTAATAAAGTGGCTGCCTCTGGGGGAGTAGGGCTAAGTGAAATGAGACAAGAAACAGGATATTATTGGTTCTCATGATCAGGCCAGATGATGGTTCAATTATTTTTAGCCATGCAGATATTGCTTGGATGAAAATTAATTATTTTTATGCTGTTTCATTCTGGACTCTCAGGTGACTTCTCATATATAAAAAGCATGGCCCCTAAAGGCAAAACTCTGAGCAATGTACCTAAACTCCTGGGGGATGAATATCAGCCGACTTAGGGAAATGCTTTCAAAAGCTCAGAGTCCCCAATAATTTGGGTAGTGAGGTCACTGTCACTGGGGGGCTCAAGTCAAACAGATCGAGAAGGAGCTTTTCGCAGGTGACCATGGAGGCAGTCTGGTCATTGCTGAGACTCTGCAACTCTGGGACACATTCTGGGGGGCTCCATACACTTTGGTCTGAGGCCTCTGCACTTTTTTCCTTTTTTTTTTTTTAACTGTTTTGGTCCTGAATAAAACTCAAAAGTTCAAGAATTCCAAAGAAAAAATACTCCTTATAAATTAGGATGAGATCAGAACTGGAAAGAGGAAGGTCAGAGAAAGCCCTCTTCTCCATATTGACATCAAAGGTGAGGCGCCAGTGGGGTGACCCGGGGGAAGAGAATACACCAGCTGAACAAGGAGAGTATACACGATTCACCATCTGAGAACGGCCCTTCACTCCACAACAATCAGTGGGCCCACCAAGCAGGAGCCATGCGATTGGCCAGTGGCGTCAGGCTTCCAAGGCCTGAGGACACCAGCTTTTCCTTTACTGTTTTCCCACCAAAAATCAAAACGGGGCACTTTTTCTCCCCCAAAAAGAAGATCCAATGTGCTTCAGGGAAAATCCACTTGATTATAGGAATAGGAGGATTAGGAGCCAATCATAATTTCCCCTCAACAAAGCCTCAATGAATTCAGTAAACTGGCAATTTGACGAGTGGAAGTAGACCATTTTGTCTTATCTGCAGTGTGATATCTTCTGCTCTGACTGAGACGTCTACACCAAGGGTCAGCTCTGCCAATTGTGGCCCATGGGCCAAATCTGGCCCACTGCCTGTGTTTGTACTCCCTGCAAACTAAAAATAGTGTGACATTTTTAAGTGGTTGAACAGTATCAAGAGAAAAATAAAACACATCATGACACATAAAAATCATCTGAAATTTACATTTTAGGGCCTATAAAGTTTAACAAAACATCAGTAACATAGCATTGCTCATCACTTACACACTGCCTGTATCTGCTTTTGCTACAACAGCAGGGTTGAGTGGTTTCAACACAAAATCTAAAGTATTTATTATCTGGCCCTATACAGAAAAAAACTTTGCCAAGTCCTGCTCTACACCATGGGCAATATAAATAACATGGGTTTACCCAGTGCTTTTAGCTCCTGAAATATTTGACTCACTTTGAAATTGTCTTCTTGCTTAATGTGCTGTAGAAGGAATTTGGAGTCCCAGAACTGGAATCAAAGAATTAACAATCATAGAAGTAAATAGGCTGTCATTTACAGGACCTCCCCCTTCCCCAGCTTTACATCTGAAAAAAAGTGGAGTCTGGAAGACGTGCCCCTACACCAGCTTTCACTCTGGTCATTGCTTTGGGGCTCCTGCTCTGCAGGATAAAATCCTCTTAAGCTCCCTCCCAGGAGGGGGTTCAGAAGGGGGAACTCCTAGGTCAGAACTCAAGCACAAGAGTTTTGGGCCACACTGCAGATAAGAAAAAATGGCCTACCTCAACCCATCAAATTAACAATTTACTGAATTCACTGAGGCTTTTTTGAGGAGAAATTATAATTGGCTCTTAATCCTCCTATTTCTGTAAACAAGTGGGTTTTCCCTTAAGCACATTGGCTCTTCTCTGTTGAGAAAAAAAATGCAAGCCCCGTTTTGATTTTTGGTGGGAACACAGTAAAGCAAGAGCCGGAGTCCTCAGGCCTGTCCATCACTGCAGCCCTAAGGGATGGTGATGATGAACCAGAGGGGATAGCAGGCAGGTTATTTGTTTGGTCAGTCCAAATGACTTATTATACCAGCCCCTGGCAAGGGAGTAGAAAGGAAGAAGATAAAAAATCATAGCATCGATTTTTCCAGCACGTGAAACCAGTGATGTTATTTCCAGGCCCATCCTTTCTGAAATTAAATTAAATAAAGTTTAGCTCAGTTTGTCAATTTGCTGAAAACCATCTCCATCTGACTTTCTGCTTTGTAGTGAAGGAGCTCATGGAGGATGTTTTTTTTTCCAGGGAAGCATTATTGCATTAGGAGAAGCAAGAGCTTTTGATGACGTTCCAGAATTTTTAAGAGCTTTTCAACCCAATGAGGTGTCAATTTGCAAATGCGTTTTCCATAACCATTAGGTGGACATTTTAACAAACGGGGGCTCTGGTGTGAGTTTTCCAGGAGTGAGTTATAGCCATAGGACTCCAGATTCTTATTCAGAAATATAGTTCCTGAGGTGGGAGAATTTTCTCTCCACCTCATAGATACACTTTCAAAAAACCCAAAGCATATTCCTCTTTTACTTCAATTATGAGATTTTTCTTTCCTTCAAAAACAATAACTGTGTCAGTTATTTCAGGTGAAAAAACATAATCTTGAGACTGCCTCAAGGAGAGGTATTTTCCAAGCCCAAACTCCACCAGGTAGGGGGCTAATAAAAGCCTCCAAAAGGGCCAGGCAGGGGCAGACAGGAGTAATAAGTGGTCTGTCAGTCATCCCAACCAGCCAGAACCAATCAGACGGACTCGGGGAAAGATCACACACAGTTAACAGACTGGGAGTGCAGAGAGGTTAAAAAAACCCTTTTCTATATCCCCTGGTTTGTTGTGAGGAAGGTTCAATAATTACCTTCATGCTGCTTGGAGTTTCAATTTCCCCCAAGATCCCTGTTCACTGAAAGGTCAGGATCATGGTTTCCAGAAAGAGGTAAAGATGGCCAAGGGACCAGTCTTTTATCAAAAGTCATGGCCCAAGCACTTGAGTCCTTCCACGTGGTATGAGTTGCTCCAGAGTTTGGTCGTAGGTTTGGTAGAATGTCCAGAGTGGCTTCAACAAGGCCAACAGCTGAATTCAGTCTTCCAAAAGTGGGTTCCCACTTATTCTTCAAAGTCTGAAGTGTCCCTGCCTGTGTGGAGCCATCCTCAACCTTTCTGAGACAGAATTAGCTAGTATTCCCTCCCTACTCCCTGAACATTTCACATTTATTTCAGTGAATACACTCCAGCACCCAGTGCTATAAATTACCTGTGTATCTACAACAGTGCCTGGCACAAGAAGAGATGTTCAGTAATGTTAGGCAATTTCACGGAGGAAGGGATCCCAGGGAGACCACTTCAGGAGATAATGACAATGCTTTGTCAGAAATTTTGGCTTGAGTTCATTGTCATGTGGTTTGTAGTTGGGGACATTTTGGAAAAATCTAAAGGACTGCTTAAGTAAACCATGGCATATCCATTCACTAGACTATCATGTAGTCATTGACAATGATATGGCAGTTGTACATTTATTGCTTTGAAAATATGTTTGCGACTGGAGGCATCACAATTCCAGACTTCAAGCTCTATTACAAAGCTGTAGTCATCAAGATAGTATGGTACTGGCACAAGAACAGACACATAGATCAATGGACCCAGAACCATATGGTCAACTAATTTTCAACAAAAGAGAAAAGAATATCCAATGGCAAAAAGACAGTCTCTTCAACAAATGGTGTTGGGAAAACTGGACAGCTACGTACAGAAGAATGAAACTGGACCAGTTTCTTACACCACACAAAAAATAAATTCAAAATATAGGGGCGTCTGGGTGGTTCAGTTGGTTAAATGGCCAACTTTTGGTTTCAGCTTGGGTCATGATCTGAGGTCCCAGGATTGAGCCTCATGTCAGGCTCTGCACACAGGAGGGAGTCTACAGATTCTCTCTCTCCCTCTCCCTCTGTCTCTCACTCTGCTTGCATGCTCTCTCTCTAAAATAAATAAATAAATCTTTAAATAAATAAATAAATACAAAATTGATGAAAGGCTTAAATGTGAGATAGGAAACTATCAAAACCCTAGAGGAGAACACAGGCAGCAACCTCTTTGACCTTGGCTGCAGCAACTTCTTACTAGACATGTTGCTGGAAGTAAGGGAAATAAAAGCAAAAATGAACTATTGGGACTTCATCAAGATAAAAACTTCTATATGGTGAAGAAAACAATCAACAAAACTAAAAAGCATCCTACCAAATGGGGGGAGATATTTGCAAACAACATATCTGACAAAGCGTTAGTATCCAAAATCTATTAAGAACTTACCAAACTCAACACCCCCCCAAAAAAAAGTTCAGTCAAGAAATGGGCAGAATACATGAATAGACACCCAAAAAAGACATCCAGATGGCTAACAGACACATGAAAAGATGTTCAACATCTCTCATCAGGAGGAAAACACATATCAAAACCATGATGAGATACAACCTTGCACATGTCAGAATGGCTAAAATTAACAACACAAGGAACAACAGGTATTAACAAGGATGTGGAGAAAGGGTAACCCTCTTGCACTATTGTGGGGAAAACAAACTGGTACAGCCAACCTGGAAAACAGTATGGAGTTTCCTCAAAAAGTTAAAAATAGAACTAGCCTACAATCCAATAATTGCATTACTGGATATTACTCAAAGGATACAAAAATACAGATTTGAAGGGCTGTGTTTACATAATCAACAACAGCCAAACCATGGAAACAGCCCCAGTGTCCATTGGCAGATGAATGGATAAAGAAGATGTGGTATCTAGATTCAATGGAATATTAGTCAGCTATCAAAAAGAACAAAATCTTGCCATTTACCATGATGTGGATAGAGCTAGAGTATATTACACTAAGTGGAATAAGTCAGTCATAGAAAGACAAATATTATATGATCTCACTTGTATGTAGAATTTAAGAAAGAAAACAGATGAGCACAGGGGAAGGAGGGAAAGAAAAAAAAAGAGAGAGTAAAACAAACCATAAGATACTCTTAACAGTAGAGAACAAACTGAGGATTGATGGAAGGAGATGGGCAGGGGTCAGTTGTATGGGCAATGGGTATTAAAGAGGACACTTGTGTTTAGCAGTGGATGTCATATGTAAGTGATAAATCACTGAATTCTACTCCAGGAACCGGTATTACACCATATGCTAACTAATTAGAATTTAAATTAAAAAAAAACA